>NC_053389.1:463387330-463701289 GCF_905171765.1 Bufo bufo | reverse complement strand
CCTCCGTTTCCTCCTTGCAGAAAGGCGGAGGGTAGCGGTCGCTGCTGGGGTTGTTGCCCTCCTACGGCCTCCTCCACGTCTCCTGATGTACTGGCCTGTCTCCTGGTAGCGCCTCCATGCTCTGGACACTACGCTGACAGACACAGCAAACCTTCTTGCCACAGCTCGCATTGATGTGCCATCCTGGATAAGCTGCACTACCTGAGCCACTGTGTGGGTTGTAGACTCCGTCTCATGCTCCACTAGAGTGAAGCACCGCCAGCATTCAAAAGTGACCAAAACATCAGCCAGGAAGCATAGGAACTGAGAAGTGGGCTGTGGTCACCACAGGCAGAACCACTCCTTTATTGGGGGTGTCTTGCTAATTGCCTATAATTTCCACCTGTTGTCTATCCCATTTGCACAACAGCATGTGAAATTGATTGTCCACTCAGTGTTGCCTTCCTAAGTGGACAGTTTGATTTTCCCAGAAGTGTGATTGACTTGGAGTTACATTGTGTTGTTTAAGTGTTCCCCTTTATTTTTTTGAGCAGTGTATATATATATATATATATATATAATATATGTGTATAATATATATATATATATATATAATATATATCTTAATTATATTGTACCCCACAAAAAAAGAATTTCTATGAAAATGTTGAACAAAAGGAAAGTATTTGCTTGCAGGTAGCTGCATCTGCACTTCTGATAGCAGGCACAGTCACAGGTCCTGTCTAGTGATGAGCGGGCAGGGGCAAAATTCGAATTTGCGAGATTTCGCAAATATTTTGGTAGAATATTCATCAGATATTCGCAAATGGAGAATTCCACCGATTATTTTCTTGATTGCGAAAATCGGCAATGGTAATATTCACGTAATGAGCGCGCACTACAGGCGTGGGTCATTTTTGCTACATTTTCCAAGCTGCTAGAAGTTTACTGAGACTGGAGAAAATGGATGGCATGGCAGAACATTACAATAGCTTTATATGCAGATAGAGTGCTCCATTATATTCACGATTGCGATAATCGGCACTAATGATGCAAATATATTGGCGCAACTCTCTCCCTGTCTGTCAGCTGCCCTGCATCTATTTATTGTACACAACACACACAATTCTTCTTTGGAATCCTAACCTTTCCCTTCACTCTCCCTGGTAATAAGCTTGATTGATTGATTTCTGACTCTCTGATTGATTTTTGTGTCAAACACTGTAACACCTAACCACCCTCTCTCACAGACCAGCACAGATTGGCATTATGCTCATTCTGCTAGGGCATCTCCCTGCCTGCTACAGCACTGATTGCCTCATTCAGGCTGTCTGTCAGCCTGGGAGCCAATCAGGGCAAGCCCTCTCCCCAATTCCTCTAAGGGTCATGTGAGAACCCTTCTTCTTCCTTACTAGTGCTTTTTTCTGCCGATGTGCACTAAAATGGCGCTACGTGCTGTTTTAGTGGATTCATCCAAAATGAACCCGGAAAGATTCGGGTTTGTCTGCCATCGTAAAAATATCAAAGTTCGTACTGAACTCGGTTAGGTCCAAACTGGTTTTCCTATGCTTAGTTGGGATGTTTTATAGTGGATATGATTAATCCACTAGTCATCACTTATAGACCCTCATGATTGGCTTATGCTGTCTGCAATGCATTATGGGCAAACAAGCAGTCTCAGCCACTGCCCAAGGCCATGTAATCCTTCTTCATCTTCTCTGTCTTCTGATCAATAAAATGGCAGCTGTCATTTTCAGCAATTTGTGTGGGATTGTAAAGGGAGAATATTAATCACCAATATTTATGCAAATATCGATAATTAATATTCATAAATGGGAGGAGCCATCTAGTGATAACTCCGCCCATTTATGCCTTTATATATATAAACAACACTTTCGCTATGCTCTACACTGATCGCTAATGCTAGCTGCATGCGCCTTACTAACTCGCTACCGCTAACAAGTACACGCTACACAAAAGGGTACAAATATAACAGTATTTATTACACCACGCAATACACTAACAATACCTACGCACGCAGTACACTACAATACAGCACTAAATATACAATCCTAAACTACACTACACATTCCCATTTCCACCCATCAACTAACTATACAATTCACACATTCAATATCAACAGCCCACCCCGCCTGGCTACTCACTGTCCCTACGGGGTTACAAGAGGGTTCAGGGTATTGTTTGCAGAACAGAGGCATGCTCTACAGAACAGGGTGGTTGTTTCGGGTTCAGGGGGGTCAGTAGGGGATCAGGGATTATAGGTTTGGGGTTACCAGGGGTGTCCAGGGGTTTAATCATGGCAAGCAAGGGACCAGGGGTAATAGGGTCCCAGTGGTAACCAGGGGATCCAGAGGGTCAGGGACAGAGGCCGTTGGTGGGATAGGGGTTTGGGCTCAGGGGGTGTAAGGGATCAGGGATATCAAGGGTTAAACAGGGGTTATGAGGAACCAGGGGAATAGAGGGGATCAGGAATGATACTATGGTTTTGCTCGTCCTTCTAGGGAGATCCTCGCCAGCCAGGGGGCCGCTCTGCACAGAGCGCCGATCGCGCTCTCCTCTGGGGGGGGCGGCAGGGGTCCGGCACGGCTCTTCTCCTGAGCGCAGGATGCGCTCTCCTTCTGAAGGGGGGTAAGGGCTGCAGGGGACGGGTCCGGTCGGGCTCTTCACCTGAGCGCCGATGCGCTCTCCTATCAGGTGGGGGCCCAGACTCTAACTCCTGGAGCGCAGGACGCGCTCCTCTTTCAGGCGGGGGTCCCGATCCTAGCTTAGGAAGGGGGACCGCTTCGTCCTAAGCGCCGATGCGCTTATCCAGGTGGGGGGGGGGGCCCTCTCCTAACAGCGGCCATGAGCGCCGATTGCGCTCTCCTAGATGAAGGGGGGGGGGTCAGGTCAGCTGGCACGTGGGAGGCCCTGACTCCCGGAGCGCAGGACGCGCTCCTCTTCCAGGTGGGGGCCAGATCAAGACTCCGGAGTGCCGGGGCCGCCGGATATTTATCCCCCGGCGGCCCGCACTCCCGCGCCACCAGGGGGCGCGCGCGCGCCCCCATCATCCACGTGGGCCGGCGCAGTGATATGACGTCACTGCGCCGGCCAGCACATCGGGGACGCGCTGCAGACAGGCGAGAGAAGCCTTTGATCTCCCGCCTGCTGCACCTCGCATTCCGGACAGTGCGATAGTAATCGCACTGTCGGAATGCACATAATAGAAGGAGGGAGAGGCTTCTCCCTTCTTCTATCATGTGTAATTATCTCAGCAGCGCTGAGGATAATTACAACAAAGGGGCTCAGATTCTGTTGAATCTGAGCTCTTTGTATCCATCAGGATGACCGGACCCTTGTCTGGTCATTCTGATGTAAGTAGCCAGATTGCATCGGTGTGAATGCTTGGGGCACATTCACACCGATGCACCCTGGGGTTTCAGTTGTAGGAGGGGGGGGGATATATATAATATACATGCGTATTGATGCTTGGGGCACATCCATACACATAGTATACATTAATCATATCTGAGGGGGATTATATAAGGGGATATATAAGGTGGCACAGATAAGGGGGCACAAGCCCCTACACTATCAGGGGGCACAAGCCCTACATTATCAGGGGACACAAGCCCTACATTATCAGGGGAACACAAGCCCCTACATTATCAGGGGACCACAAGCCCCTACATTATCAGGGGACACAAGCCCCTACATTATCAGGGGACACAAGCCCCTACATTATCAGGGGACACATATTTCCCACAGGGGCCAGCATGAGCCCTGGGGATCACCATGGGCAGAGCGTGCACAGATGCTGGGCACATCTGTGCACATCGGTCCCATGATGCTATGTCTCATGTATGCACATATATACCATACATGCCCGCACGTGTTTGCAGGCATGCATGGATATATATGCATACATCTCACCCGTTCCTCAACAATCCCCCTGTTGTCGGAATATAATACGACAATATAATGGGGGAACGGGTTTGAGATATATTTGCCCCCCTTCAACCCCATCTTTGGTGGAAGTTCAGGAAGAACTGTAGTGCACACTGATCTTTAGGTACTTAGACATCCCTCATCCAGCTTCCTCCGACTGCCCTTCACCGTAACCTCCTCCGTCCACCGGATACACCGTCTTCTTCTTGACATCTTTAGGATACCACACACCCACAGGTCTCTCGGTTATTCTGCCGATCTTCAGGTATCTCGCCCCCCCCCCCAGTACTGGAGTGGGTTCACCCTTACAGTCTTTAACTGGCCTTTCTATAACAGTCTCTTGGTGTCGGCCACCCCCACTTTGGAGTGACCACACCCCCACAGTCTCTCGGTCATTCTGCCGATCCTTCAGGTATCTTCGTCCCCCCCCCAATTCTGGGAGCGGGTTCACCCTTACAGTCTTTATCCTTTCTATAACCGTCTCTTGGTGTTGGCCACCCCCACTTTGGAGTGGCCACACCCCCACAGTCTCTCGGTCATTCTGCCGATCTTTCAGGTATCTTCTTCGCCCCCCCCAATTCTGAGCGGGTTCACCTTACAGTCTTTGCCCAACTTTCTTGTTTTCCATCTTGATGGGGTGCGGTTCTCCCGTGACAGATTAATGGGTCTTTTACAAGGCAGGTCAAACTCTTAAGCGTGATGTCATGGTACTAAATTCTACTGCGGAGAACACCTCCGCCACACTACACCTCCAGCCCTTCCCTTAAGAACCCTCACCGTTTTCCAGGGTTCAAGGTGGCAAATGAATTATGCCTGTCCCTATCGTGACCTAACCTTATCCCCATTCACACAAAATACACATCCCTCCCAACACCACCAGAATTCCATTAAATGTGTGTACCCATAGAGACTAATGCGACCTGGCATATCTCTACACCTCCAAAGACACAGGGTAGGTCGCAGACCCCCTGTGTCAATGGAAACTACTATAGGATGCAAATGTGTACAGCCGAATATAGGCTGTCACACATTTGTACCTAGAGTGTCTATGGGTACGCAATCAACCGACAAAACAAAATCATACATGTACATACAATGTGCTATGGGTTTCAGGGTAGTACAAGTTATTACGTCCCGAACCCTCATAGGAAACAAAGTGTGTCCATACAATATTTGGCTACAGGAACAATGTTTGAGTTATGTCCTGAGCCTCCTCCTCCGTCTAGTTCTGTAAAGTTCTGTCTGGTTCTGGTGTATTTGGTCAGTAAGTCCCTTGACCCTCCGATTACGATGACCAGAACCAGAAGAAGTTCACTGGGTGAAACAAGTGATAAGTTCTTCCACCCGAACGTCTCCCAAGTCTTCCTCCAGAGCCTTAAATAATGCTCCCCGCTGGATTGTGGCAGTCTTCATTGCTATAACACCTCTAGGCAGAGGTCGCTTTGTTGCCAAAATCCAGTGGGATCCTCTGGAGCTTCACAACAGTGTCAGGGGGAATAGCTGGCCTCTTCTGTGGCATCACTAGGTTTTCTTCCGCTCCATATAAAATCACACCTATGGCAGAAGAAAACAACCAGGCGCTCCCAGGGGAATCTCTCCCCTAACAGTGGCAATTAATGTGAAAATTCCCAGCCACCAATACCTTGACCCATGGGTAGAGAAAGGTATTGGGCTGCCCTTTATCTCACAGGACCCCTCGTTATCCCAACACTGGTGTCTGAACACCCTACCTTCAGAGGATAGCATCCTCTGCTGCACATCCCTCTGCACCAACAGATAAGGATGGCCACCCTACTAGGTTGGGATAACTGGAGTTCTGTGGACAAAGCACCATCTTGTTATTGATGGCACCGCATCCCTGTCCACTCACGTGTACCCAGGCTGATTTCCCCCTGTGATCCCGCCTTGTGGAGGCCCGCAGAACCAATGGCATAGTCATGCCCTGGCTCCCCAGGACCCGACAACACAAGAACACAGTCCACACTCTGCTGCCAAACACTCTGCGTCCAATCCCTATCAGAGCTGTGCTACCTGACCGGACTAGAATTAAGTGCGCAGCACAACATTACACCAATGTTGTCTGTCCGCCCCAGTCCCCAGCGCAACACAGCCCCACCGAAAACCTGGAGCACAACAGTGCTATCTGTATCGATCTGAGACCCTGGTTGCCCAGAATAATATCACATCATCCTTTGTGTGCTGCATGGAGAAGGTCCTTATGCCTTCTCCCGACCAGCAGGATTTCCCGTGTGATATTATCTGCTCGCAAACCTATACGTTCTCGATCCACAGTATAACACTGTTCCACTCCAAGGGGACACAGAATAACCAAAGACAGCAGACGGGACTTACAACACTACATAAATCAGCATGGTAGAACACATCCGTAGACAAGGACTACCACCATCAACATCAAGAAAAACTTACAAACAGATAACAAAAACACACAACATGGACATACACAGGGAACACACGGTGTAACAAATAGTACAGGGGTGTCAAATGTTGCCTAGCCTAGCCTGGCCACTCTGACCCCTCAGCAGCTGGTGATGCTGCCGAGAGGTAACCCCGTTATGGCCAGACTGACTAGACCCCACTGCACAATTTGTTACCTTGCTGATACTGTTGGACGCATTGCAATTACTTGCACAAGGGCAATTCCTTGCAATGTGTCCTTTGTTCCCTCACAGCAGAAACACGTGACTTGGTTTTCCTGTCCTGTGGGTTTTGCAGTGTCTCGCTATGTGACCTAGGCCACCACATGCAAAACATCTGTAGTTTTGCTCTGCATGGCCCAGGTCCATCTACGACTGCATCCGTGCTCCCTTCTCACTGAATTGTTCCATCCTCAGGGACGCACTCTTCACCACAGTTGTTTTTTCCCAAAGTCAGGGAAAAATCTCTGTTAGGTCTGGACCGGCTTGACCTGATGATCAGACCGGTCACAGACTACTCTCCCCCCTTGTGGCCCTGCACAGGGCAACATTTTGGGAGATTCCGACACTGGCTTTACGGAAAAAGAAAGGGCCGGCACCAACTTGGTGATAACCTGTTGCATGCCAGACATTAGCTGGGACCTTACAGCAACCTGAGCCTTCAATTTGGCTACCGTCACGTCAGTAGAGGCAGTCCGCTCCTTGAAGGCTTTGACTTCAGTATAAGACTGAGTCAACTTAGCCTCAATTTCCTCCTTCTGCCTCGTGCAGCTCTACCAACTGTGACTCTATCCTAGCCACCTGCGCATCTCGGTCAACAGTAGACTGCACATTCTCTGCCAGCTGCGCCTGCAATGTCGAAACCTGGTCCGAATTACTGGCACAGCACTGGCAGTGAATGGCCGGAGGAATTGTCTCCGTTGACCGAGACACCAGCGCAACTTCCTTTGGCTTACAGATGCTAGCCTCAAACGTATGAACGAGTTTGGCCAGCATCCGAAGCCGTTTGGTGGCCTTGTTCAAAACCGTCCGTTTGTTAACACAAAGCTTGTCGTAACTACAAGCCTGTGCTAACAAATCGGACCACAGCATTTCTGCTGACTTGTATGTAGTGGGGAGGATGGGGTTAAATGTGCTGTGTTTGGCTAAGTGTTGCAGTGTGGGGAAGTTCATACTCACCGTTTGATGAGTGTCCATTTTCTCCTTGGGGCCGTACCTCTTCGTCCTTGCAGCTGCTTGGAAGAAGTCCATTTTCCCGGATCGCTTCTTCCCGACCAGCCTGACTTGTACGCCGCTCCCCCGAAGATGGATCTCCTCCAGTGACGTGTGCTCTTCTCCCTTGCAATCACTTGAGCGATGCTTGTTGGTGCTGTACTTTTCCGTGTCTTCTTCTCTTACCCCAGCGACGGTGACTTGATGCGGTGGTTAATGTATGCATATATATACCATACATGCCCGCACGTGTTTGCAGGCATGCATGGATATATATGCACACGTCTCAACCGTTCCTCAACAGGGATGAATCCCAAAAATTTTTAATTCGCTGTCAACTAAAGCTATTGGGAAATTCGAAGCAAATTTGATTTGTGTAGAATCGATTTATTTAGTAACCAAATCTGCTATCAATATTTCGCTGCTCCCTTTCATTAGAAACGTATGTAATTTTGTAGTAGTGGTGACTAATATTGCTCATTTGATATCCTGCTGGTTGTGAAAGTTTGGACTAAAACATCCTGCAAAACTTTTATTAAATTACATTTCTTGCCAAAGTCCATTCATAGTTTGTAGCAAATTCTGCTGAAAAGACTGAAAACGTTTGGTATTTTGAAATGACACTATTAGGTTATGTTGGATTGTGTAACATGGATGTTGGCAGTAGATTTCAATCTTGCTGTTAAATCAATATCATGTCTGCTTTCATCAACTTAGCACCTGCTGCCTCCAATCACTTCAATTATGGCCACAACACTGTGCTTTTTCTAGTTCTAGTTTTCCAGTTCTACAATGCTAGATCAACCCTAGTGCTAATGGTTTGCTGCTGCACACATGATGTCACTGTTTGTTTTGCATATATATAGTGTCACCAAAAATTGACATATTGTTCCGTCACATGTATACTCTGTGTCCCAATGCAAATTTTTTTACAAAGATTTTTCAGTTAACTTTAATTACATAAATGCTCCCGTTGCTCATAGTGTGCTAGACGTATTGTCTACGTCCCATTTATACTGTAACAATTTTTTCCAAGTAAATAATTGTTTTGCATATTATCTAATAGTGTATATGTATAGTGCCACCAAAAACAGGTGCATCTGTTCTGCGTCAAGCATTTAAGCATTTATACAGTGCCATTTTACTTCAGTTTGTGTCCAACTGAATATTTGTTTTTCAAATTACTCATTGTTTTGCATAGTATCCAATAGTGTATACTGGCACAAAAAAATGGTGTAATTGTTCTGAAGCAAGCATTTACATAGTGCCATTAAACTTCAGTCTATGTCCAAGTGGCAGTTTCAAGCCTCTCATTGTTCTGCATATACTGACATATTGTTCTGTGTCAAGCATTTATTCAACACTGTTGCACTTCAGAAATCAGTCTGTGTCCAAGTATTTTTTTTTTCAAGTCATTGATTTGCATATATTTATATTTTTTGTGGCGACACTTACATTTTTCATAATGTTCTTCATCAAACATTGCCAACACTAACATTAGTAGCAAGTAACTGTGACTTCTGCTTTCTTCATAACTATAGGCCTTGTGCTCAGAATAGGCAACACATGGTCAATGGTAATGACAGGGTTATTTAAGATGGATGAAACACCTGTTGCCATGTCATCAGCCAGGAAAAATGTGGGTAGTTGTTAAGCAAGTAGCAGCAGCAATATCAGTATACAGTATCAGACCAAAGTTGTCCATCTCCTCTGGAGGCGATAGCATTTTTATGGCAGGGAAAAGTGGATTACAATGTGGAGCTGATGGCTTACTACTATCTCAGTGCTCATTACATTCTTCCTCCTTTATAGTTAATTTGAGGCCTGATAAAAGTATTTTTTTTCCATCATCTTTGTTAGGATTAGCAAACTTGTGTTTTCAATTTCAGCGTACAAGGTTCGGGTTATCTAAGAATTCGTTATTGATTCCGCTATCACGGACCATAGGTTATGATCTGTGGTAAAGGAATCCATAATGGAATTGTTAGATAACTCAAATCTTTTATGCCGAAAATTGAAAACACAAGTTTGCTGAACACTAATCTTTGTATTCACTGACTCCTAGTGGGTTGCCTTCTTTTCTCCTAAGATTAGCACTCTTAGGCCTCTTTCACACGACCGTTTTTTTTTTTTGCGTTTTGCGGGCTGTTTTTTGCGTTCCGTATACGGTCCGTATACGGAACCATTCATTTCAATGGTTCCGCAAAAAAAAACGGAATGTACTCCGTATGCATTCCGTTTCCGTATTTCCGTTTTTCCATTCCGTTGAAAGATAGAACATGTCCTATATTTGGCCGTAAATCACGTTCCGTGGCTCCATTAAAGTCTATGGGTCCGCAAAAAAACGGAATGCATACGGAAATGAATCCGTATGTCTTCCGTATCCGTTCCGTTTTTTGCGGAACCATCTATTGAAAATGTTATGCCCAGCCCAATTTTTTCTATGAAATTACTGTATACTGTATTTGCCATACGGAAAAAACGGAACGGAAACGGGAAACACAACGGAAACAAAAAACGGAACAACAGATCCGTTTAAAAACGGACCGCAAAACACTGAAAAAGCTATACTGGTCGTGTGAAAGAGGCCTTATCCTGTAGACCACTGACCACAGTGATTGGCTGCAGGGATCACATGTCATATCCAAGCATGTCACCATTGCTGCAGCACTGCTACCAGATCAGGGCTGCAGAGAATGGAGCTGGAGAAAAGGGTGAGTTGTAGAGGTTGACTTGATGGTAGCTTGGAGGTGCAGGAACATAAAGCAGCTATCTCAGTGACAGATAGCGGGTGGGGATGACCGCACCGCTGTATGTCCATGTTCGAGGGGTTCAGCCGAACTTTGTTTCAAATTTCGATTCGGGTTCTGAACTTGACCCCGAACATGAACCCCATTAAAGTTAATGGGGACCTGAACTTTGGGGCACTAAAATGGCTGTACAAAAGTCATAGAAAGGGCTAGAGGGCTACAAAAGGCTCTAAAGTGGGCGTAAGAGCAGTTTAATTGCCCTGGAAATGTGGATAGGGAAATTTCTTAAAATAACAAAAATAAATAAAAATAAATAAAAAAATAACAATCTTGAAACAAGAGGAGGAGGTCCAAGTTGAGTAGGAAGTTGAGGAGGCTGTGGATGTGGCGGTGTTGGTGGCAGAGGTGGAGGAGCTAGAGGAAGAAGCCAACACTCTTTCTATTTTTTTTTAAATGTGTCTGTCAATTCTGTGTGTGACCTTTAGCCATTTTTGGGGGTGTGGACAGTATATTTTTCTACTCTGCCAATATAAGACAAAATAATCTTGAGCTAGGAGGTGGAAGTCTGAGTGGAGGCCGATGTGGAGGTGTAGGTGGAAGAGGTGGAGGTGGCGGGGGAGGAATTTAACACTGTTTCTGTTTGTTTTTTTCCAGGTGTCTGTCAATCCTGTTCCAGGTTGCTAAGGGCCATGGCATGACAGTTTGGTGCTTGTATGTCCTGGGTTAAAACTGGGTAAAATTTTTTGTCTCAGTTATAGATCTCATACGCCAAAGGGTTGTTCTAAATTTAAAAAAATTGCCAGCTCAAAGACACTCCACAAAAGAAAATCCTCTCCCACAATAGTTAGACAGAAGAGGGTGGTATTCCTATTTTTTTTTTTTTATTCATGACTTTCACAGACACACTCCACAGAAGAATCTCCTCTCCTAAACCAGTTAGACAGATGAAGGGGATGTCCCTAATTTTTTTTTTTATTAATGAGTTTCACAGACACACTCTACAGTAGAATTTCTTTTCATAGTAACATATTATATCAGGCCGAAAAAAGACATTTGTCCACCCAGTTATCACGGTCGGCGTGGCTATCACATACGTGACACAGAGGGAGGGAACGAGGAAGGCCCTGCCCAAGTGAGAGGGAAGATGGTGACCCCTGACTCACCTGGCGGCTGGCACCTGGCTGCCCTGACGTCCCTAGACGGGTTCCTCACCCGTACGCCGATCACGTGCCTAAAGCCCTGGCTTTCCCTGAGCTGAGCCCTAGGTAGTGAACAGGGCGATGGGAACACTAGTCCGCACCACTAACTCTAAGGAAAACACCAGGGGAGGACAGACAACACAGACTCAACATATATTCCCAGGTGGGCGACAACACGAGACAACAATAAGCCCAACAGGGATCCGGAGGGTAGCACTCAGGAACGACAAGCAGGATTCACCACTCCAGTGGGTCAGTATACAGTGGGGGAAATAATTATTTGACCCCTCACTGATTTTGTAAGTTTGTCCAATGACAAAGAAATGAAAAGTCTCAGAACAGTATCATTTCAATGGTAGGTTTATTGTAACAGTGGCAGATAGCACATCAAAAGGAAAATCGAAAAAATAACTTTAAATAAAAGATAGCAACTGATTTGCATTTCATTGAGTGAAATAAGTATTTGAACCCCTACCAACCATTAAGAGTTCTGGCTCCCACAGAGTGGTTAGACACTTCTACTCAATTAGTCACCCTCATTAAGGACACCTGTCTTAACTAGTCACCTGTATAAAAGACACCTGTCCACAGAATCAATCAATCAAGCAGACTCCAAACTCTCCAACATGGGAAAGACCAAAGAGCTGTCCAAGGATGTCAGAGACAAAATTGTAGACCTGCACAAGGCTGGAATGGGC
The DNA here is from genome assembly GCF_905171765.1 of Bufo bufo. Classification (NCBI taxonomy): domain Eukaryota; kingdom Metazoa; phylum Chordata; class Amphibia; order Anura; family Bufonidae; genus Bufo; species Bufo bufo. The sequence continues at coordinate 463,689,068 of NC_053389.1, read as the reverse complement.
TACAAAACCATTAGCAAGAAGCTGGGAGAGAAGGTGACAACTGTTGGTGCGATTGTTCGAAAATGGAAGGAGCACAAAATGACCATCAATCGACCTCGCTCTGGGGCTCCACGCAAGATCTCACCTCGTGGGGTGTCAATGGTTCTGAGAAAGGTGAAAAAGCATCCTAGAACTACACGGAGGAGTTAGTTAATGACCTCAAATTAGCAGGGACCACAGTCACCAAGAAAACCATTGGAAACACATTACACCGCAATGGATTAAAATCCTGCAGGGCTCGCAAGGTCCCCCTGCTCAGGAAGGCACATGTGCAGGCCCGTCTGAAGTTTGCCAATGAACACCTGAATGATTCAGAGAGTGACTGGGAGAAGGTGCTGTGGTCTGATGAGACCAAAATAGAGCTCTTTGGCATTAACTCAACTCGCTGTGTTTGGAGGAAGAAAAATGCTGCCTATGACCCCCAAAACACCGTCCCCACCGTCAAGCATGGGGGTGGAAACATTTTGCTTTGGGGGTGTTTTTCTGCTAAGGGCACAGGACAACTTATTCGCATAACGGGGAAAATGGACGGAGCCATGTATCGTGAAATCCTGAGCGACAACCTCCTTCCCTCTGCCAGGAAACTGAAAATGGGTCGTGGATGGGTGTTCCAGCACGACAATGACCCAAAACATACAGCAAAGGCAACAAAGGAGTGGCTCAAGAAGAAGCACATTAAGGTCATGGAGTGGCCTAGTCAGTCTCCGGACCTTAATCCAATCGAAAACCTATGGAGGGAGCTCAAGCTCAGAGTTGCACAGAGACAGCCTCGAAACCTTAGGGATTTAGAGATGATCTGCAAAGAGGAGTGGACCAACATTCCTCCTAAAATGTGCGCAAACTTGGTCATCAATTACAAGAAACGTTTGACCTCTGTGCTTGCAAACAAGGGTTTTTCCACCAAGTATTAAGTCTTTTTTTGTTAGAGGGTTCAAATACTTATTTCACTCAATGAAATGCAAATCAGTTGCTATCTTTTATTTAAAGTTATTTTTTCGATTTTCCTTTTGATGTGCTATCTGCCACTGTTACAATAAACCTACCATTGAAATGATACTGTTCTGAGACTTTTCATTTCTTTGTCATTGGACAAACTTACAAAATCAGTGAGGGGTCAAATAATTATTTCCCCCACTGTAGATGTCCAGGCAGGAAGCTCTATAACTGGCAACTAGAGAAGTGTGAGGGGAGAATATAAGGAGGTAGGGAGTGGCAGACAAGAAACAGCTGAGGAGGAGAAGCTACGGATCCCTGAGAGAGACAAAAAGGATAGCAAGGAAAACACAGAAAACAATCACTAAAAAACAACGTGATCTTTAGATATAGAGCGCGCAGCCACCCGCTGCGACTTCCTGACCCCGGGTATAACGGAGTCAGACGTGGCTCTTGATACCCTCGTGACAGTACCCCCCCTTTCACGATGGGCCTCCGGACACTCAGGACCAGGTCTCTCCGGATGAGAGGCATGGAAAGTCTGAATTAACCTGTTGGCGTTTACCTCTGACGCTGGAACCCACATTCTTTCCTCGGGACCGTAACCCCTCCAATGCACCAGATACTGAAGAGAGCGGTGGACCCGACGAGAATCAACAATTCTGGCTATTTGAAACTCCAGATTACCAGCCACAATGACAGGAGGAGGTGGCAGCGGCGATGGTTCTAGAGGTGGAACATACTTCTTGAGTAACGATTTATGGAAGACGTTATGGATCTTAAAAGTCTGAGGTAGCTTCAGGCGAAAAGCCACAGGGTTAATGACGGCTACTATTTTATAGGGACCAATGAACCTAGGACCCAGTTTCCAAGAAGGAACCTTCAACTTAATATTCCTAGTAGACAACCACACATAGTCATTCACTCCTAGGTCCGGACCTGGCGACCGTTTCTTATCGGCCATGCATTTATATTTACCACTCATCTTTTTCAAGTTAACTTGCACCTTCTGCCATACCGATGAAAGAGATGAAGAAAACCTTTCCTCTTCGGGAACCCCAGAAGACCCCCCCTCTTTGAAAGTACAAAATTGGGGTTGAAAACCGTATGCACCAAGGAATGGTGACTTGCCAGTGGACTCCTGATAATGATTATTTATGGCAAACTCAGCTAACGGTAAATATGATGACCACAACTCTTGGTTTTCAGACACAAAACACCTTAAATATGTTTCTAGGTTTTGGTTGGTACGCTCAGTCTGTCCATTCGACTGAGGATGGAAAGCTGAGGAAAAGGACAAGTGAACCCCCAAACGGGAACAAAAAGCTTTCCAAAACTTAGAAATAAACTGGGTTCCCCGATCCGAAACCACATCGGAAGGGACCCCGTGAAGCTTCACGATTTCACTGATAAACACCTGAGCGAGAGTTTTAGCATTATGAAGTGCGGGTAGCGCAATAAAGTGTACCATTTTGCTAAACCTGTCTACTACTACCAAGATAACTGTTTTATCCGCCGACAACGGTAAGTCAGTGATGAAATCCATTGAGAGATGTGTCCATGGCCTATTGGGGATGAAAAGTGGCAATAAAGACCCTGCTGGACGTGTATGAGAGACTTTCGCGCGTGCACAAGTAGAACAAGTAGACACGAAATCCATTACATCCTGACGCAACCTTGGCCACCAAAAACGACGAGATAAAAGCTCCAAGGTTGCTTTACTACCCGGGTGTCCAGCAAGTGCCGAATTATGATGTTCTTTTAATAATTCAAGACGCAGGTTTAACGGTACAAACAATTTCTCTGAGGGGCAAGAGGCCGGGGCGTCCCCCTGAGCCTCTAACACCTTTCCCTCTAGAACAGAGTGTACAGCAGAGACAACCACTCCTCTTTGTAAAATAGGTACCGGATCACAAACATTACCCCCTCCAGGGAAACTACGAGATAATGCGTCTGCCTTGGTATTTTTTGCCCCAGGACGATAGGTGATTACAAAGTTAAATCTGGTAAAGAATAGCGACCACCTAGCTTGTCTAGGGGTGAGACGCTTAGCCGATTCTAGGTACAGAAGGTTCTTGTGATCCGTAATCACCGTGACGGGGTGGATTGCTCCCTCTAAGAAGTGACGCCACTCTTCAAGCGCCAGTTTAATCGCCAACAGTTCCCTATTTCCAATATCATAATTCTTCTCCGCAGAAGATAATTTTTTGGAAAAGAAAGCGCAAGGACGCCATTTGCCAGGAGACGGACCCTGAGCCAATACAGCTCCCACTCCCACCTCTGACGCATCTACCTCGACAATAAAAGGCTGGGAGACATCAGGTTGAATTAGAACAGGTGCCGAGGTAAACCTCTCCTTTAGAGAGGAAAATGCATCTTTAGCGGCGACAGACCATTTGGAAAAATCCGTCCCCTTCCTAGTCATGTCGGTAAGGGGTTTAACGATCACTGAATAATTTTTAATGAACTTTCTATAGAAATTAGCGAAACCCAAAAACCGTTGTAGGGCTTTAAGGTTCTCAGGAAGATCCCAATCTAAAATTGCCTGGACCTTCCCAGGATCCATGCAGAAACCTGAAGCAGATAATAGATATCCCAGGAACTGTAATTCCTGAACAGCGAAGACACATTTTTCAATTTTCGCATATAATTTATTCGTCCGTAGGACCTGCAGTACTTGCCTGACATGCACCTCATGTGTTTTCAGATCAGCCGAATAAATTAAGATATCATCTAGGTATATGACTACAAACCTGCCGATGAGATGACTAAAAATATCATTAACGAAATGTTGGAAGACAGCAGGGGCATTGGTCAGACCGAAAGGCATAACTAGATTTTCATAATGCCCCTCAGGGGTGTTAAAAGCTGTCTTCCACTCATCCCCTTCCCTGATACGAATCAGATTGTAGGCCCCCCTAAGATCAAGTTTGGAGAACCACTTAGCACCCGCAATCTGATTAAAAAGGTCAGGAATGAGAGGAAGAGGGTATGGGTCACGAATGGTTATCTGGTTTAACTCACGGAAATCTAAGCAAGGACGCAGGCCCCCATCTTTCTTTTTAACAAAGAAAAACCCTGCAGCCACGGGTGAAGAAGAGGGTCTGATGTGTCCCTTAGCCAGACTCTCGGAGATATAATCTTTCATGGCTTGTCTCTCGGGACCCGAAAGATTATACAACCTGGACTTGGGTAATTTTGCCCCGGGAATCAGGTTAACCGGGCAATCATAAGGACGATGAGGTGGTAGTTTCTGACAACCCTTTTCAGAAAAAACGTCCTCAAAGTCCGAAATGAATGTAGGTAGGGAAGCTATGGAGGCGATTAAGCAATTGTTATTTAAGCAATTCTCTCTGCAATGCTCACTCCACTCCAATATCTCCCTGGCCTGCCAATCCACCACTGGATTGTGCGCTATCAACCAGGGAAGATCCAATACCACCGGAGAGGGAAGGCCCTCCAGAACGTAACATGAAAGACACTCATTATGGTGGTCCCCTACCCGAAGGTGTAAATTACGAACAATGTGGGTGAGGTTTCTCTGAGACAGAGGAGCAGAATCTATAGCGAATACGGGAATAGGTCTCTGCAGCGTACAGAGAGACAAACCCATAGTGCGGGCAAAATGGGCATCAATCAAGTTTACCCCTGCTCCACTGTCTAGAAAAACAGAAATAGACTCCGTCTTAACACCAAAAACAATGACCGCTGGTAACACAAATTGAGATGTTCGTATGGAGGAAACGTATACGCCCCGGCTGACATCCTCCGCACAGCCCGGGGTTAGTAGTTTTCCGACGGTCTTTTGTTTTTGAGAAAGGAGGGACAGACATGAATGAAATGACCCCTCCCCCCACAGAAAAAACAAGCCCCCCCCCTACGGCGAACCTCGGGAGGACGGACCTGACGATAAGTTCCGCCTAGCTGCATAGGCTCATCTAAGTCAGTACAGGCTGACTGTTGCTTGGGAGAGGTAACCAATTGCTCCGGAATTTTCGATCTCTCCCTAAGACGTCTCTCTATTCTGATAGAGAGGGACATAACAGCATCAAGGGAAGGGGGGGTCTCATACAGCGCCAGTGCATCCTTAACCCTTTCAGATAACCCAGAGCAGAACTGACTCCTGAGAGCCGGGTCGTTCCACTGAGTATCCGTAGCCCACCTACGGAACTCTGAGCAATATTCCTCTGCTGACCGATCTCCCTGTAGGAGTCTCCGTAACTTCGACTCAGCCAGGGCGACTCGGTCTGGGTCATCATATATGAGACCCAAAGCCCCAAAAAATCCCTCCACTGACCGAAGAGCCTGAGAACCAGGGGGTAACGAGAACGCCCAGGATTGCGGATCCCCCTGAAGCAGGGAAATGACAATCCCTACCCGCTGTTCTTCATGACCTGAGGAGTAAGGGCGCAACTTAAAATATAATTTGCAGGCCTCACGGAACGTCGCAAATTTGTCCCTTCCCCCAGAAAATCTGTCGGGAAGAGCAACCTTGGGTTCAGTGACAACCTGGTTACCCATAGCAACCGCTGGGGGTGCAGTCTGCTGCATTTGCTGCTGTTGTTGGAGAACAGACGCCTTCAATCCTGCAGACAGGCTTTGAAGCTGTTCTGCCAAGGCATCAATAGGATCCATATTGGATTCTAAGTAGAGAGAGAAAAAAAAACAACAAATAAAAAAAAACATTTTTTTTTTTTTTCTCAAAAAGTAAGGGCCAGTTATAATATCACGGTCGGCGTGGCTATCACATACGTGACACAGAGGGAGGGAACGAGGAAGGCCCTGCCCAAGTGAGAGGGAAGATGGTGACCCCTGACTCACCTGGCGGCTGGCACCTGGCTGCCCTGACGTCCCTAGACGGGTTCCTCACCCGTACGCCGATCACGTGCCTAAAGCCCTGGCTTTCCCTGAGCTGAGCCCTAGGTAGTGAACAGGGCGATGGGAACACTAGTCGGCACCACTAACTCTAAGGGAAAACACCAGGGTGAGGACAGACAACACAGACTCAACATATATTCCCAGGTGGGCGACAACAGGAGACAACAATAAGCCCAACAGGGATCCGGAGGGTAGCACTCAGGAACGACAAGCAGGATTCACCACTCCAGTGGGTCAGTATAGATGTCCAGGCAGGAAGCTCTATAACTGGCAACTAGAGAAGTGTGAGGGGAGAATATAAGGAGGTAGGGAGTGGCAGACAAGAAACAGCTGAGGAGGAGAAGCTACGGATCCCTGAGAGAGACAAAAAGGATAGCAAGGCAAACACAGAAAACAATCACTAAAAAACAACGTGATCTTTAGATATAGAGCGCGCAGCCACCCGCTGCGACTTCATGACCCCGGGTATAACGGAGTCAGACGTGGCTCTTGATACCCTCGTGACACCAGTTCGGCCTGTTATCCTGCAAGTTGATCCAGAGGAAGGCAAAGGAAAAACTGTGAGGTAGAAGCCAATTTTCCCCACTTAAGGGGATAAAAATTCCTTCCCGGCTCCAATCAGGCAATCAGAATAACTCCATAGATCAACGGCCCTTCTAGTAGCTATAGACTGTAATATTATTAGACTCCAGAAATACATCCAGGCCCCTCTTGAACTCTTTTAGTGAACTCACCATCACCACCTCCTCAGGCAGAAAGTTCCATAGTCTAACTGCTCTTAATGTAAAGAATCCTCTTCTATGTTTGTGTATAAACCTTCTTTCCTCCAGATGTAGAGGATGTCCTCTTGTCACAGTCACAGTCCTGGGGATTAATAGATGATGAAAGAGATCTCTGTACTGACCCCTGATATATTTATACATAGTTATTAGATCTCCCCTCAGTCATCTTTTTTCTAAAGTGAATAACCCTAATGTTGATAATCTTTCAGGGTACTGTAGACCCCCCATTCCAGTTATTACTTTAGTTGCCCTCCTCTGTACCCTCTCCAGGTCTGCTATGTCTGCCTTGTTCACGGGAGCCTAGAACTTTACACTGTACTCCATATGAGGTCTGACTAGTGATTTGTAAAGTGGTAGGACTTTGTTCTCATCACGGGCATCTATGCCCCTTTTGATGCAACCCATTAAATTATTGGCCTTGGCAGCAGCTGCCTGACACTGGTTTTTACAGCTTAGTTTGCTGTTCACTAAAATTCCTACGTCCTTTTCCATGTCAGTGTTACCCAGTTTTTTACCATTTAGTATGTACGGGTGACTTGCATTATTCCTTCCCATGTGCATAACCTTACATTTGTCAATTTTAAATAGAGATGGCCTTGCGGTTCGCCCGGCGGTCGTTCGCGGTTTGCCGAATGGGCGAACATATGGCGATGTCCGCCGGCGCCATATTTTTTTACATTGTGAAGAACTTTGACCCATGATACATCTATTAGCCAATTGAGACGTTTCAGCACATGGACAAACCACCTACCTTATAAATAAATCTGATCTGGCCGCTATTTTACATTTAGTCTTTTTACCAGTGTAGGGAGAGGTTGCTGTGTAGAGCAGGAACAGACTGTTAGGGACACCAAAGGCTAGCTAATAGGGCCACAAAGGTCTTTTTAACCTGTTGGGGACATATGATGAACCGGTACGGCATGATGTCCCGGGACACATGACGTACCGGTGGGCGGTGATCGGAACTGGGTGCCTGCTCAAATCATTGAGCAGACACCCTGGGACAATGCGTGGTGGGGTCCTGTGAAAATTCAGACTTGCGGTTTGCGACGTTTACTAAAGTTGCGGCGGGCAGTCGGAGGTTCCATCGGGTACCCGTGCGGCTGTAATGGGGACCCGATGGCATGGAAGGCAGTTCGATGCCTTCCTTAGGCATCGGCACTGCCTTCCGGTGATGAGCCTGTGAGATCCAGCCCCCTGGATCTCACAGGCACGAAGCTGTATGAGTAATACACACTGTATTACTCATACAGCCAATGCATTAAAATACAGAAATATTGGAATGCATTGTAAAGGGGATCAGACCCCAAAATTTGAAGTCCCAAAGTGGGACAAAAAATAAAGTGAAAAAAAAAAGTTTAAAAAATTAAGTTTTCAACCCAAAAAATTAAAATTTGAAAGTAAAAAAAAACTAAAACGTCATTTCCCCATGTAAAGTAAAAAAAAAAATGTAAAAAAATAGGGAAAAAAATATATAGACATATTAGGTATCTCTGCGTCCGTGTCGACCGACTCTATAAACATATCACATGACCTAACCCCTCAGATGAACACCGTAAAAAATAAAAAATAAAAACTATGCTAAATAAACAATTTTTTTGTCACCTTCCATGACAAAAAGTACAACAGCAAGCGATCAAAAAGGCGTATGCCCACCAACATAGTACCAATCTAGCCGTCATCACATCCTTCAAAAACTGAGCCCCTACCTAAGACAATAACCTAAAAAATAAAAAACTATGGCTCAGAATATGGAGACACTAAAACATAATTTATTTATTTTTTAAAAGCTGTTATTGTGTAAAACTTACATAAATAAATAAAAAGTATACATATTAGGTATCTCCGCATCCGTAATAACCTGCTCTAAATCGCCCAAAAACTAAAAAAACTATGGCTCAATATAAAAAATTATATTATTGTGTAAAACTTACATAAATAAAAAAAGTATACATATTAGGTATTGCCGCGTCCGTAATAACATGCTCTATAAAAATATCACATGACTTTACCCCTCAGGTGAACACTGTAAAAAAAAAAAACGGTGTAAAAAAAGCCATTTTGTCACTTTACATCACAAAAAGTGCAATAGCAAGCGATCAAAATATCATGCGCACCCCAAAATAGTGGCAATCAAACAGTCATCTCATCCCACAAAAATCATACCCTACCCAAGATAGTAGCCCAAAAACTGAAAAAACTATGGCTCTCAAACTATGGAAACACTAAAACATGATTTTTTTTTGTTTCAAAAATGAAATCATAGTGTAAAACTTACATAAATTAAAATAACTATACATATTAAGTATTGCAGAGTCCGTAAAAACATGCTCTATAAAAATATCACATGACCTAACCCCTCAGGTAAATAGCGTAACCAAAAAGACTAAAAAAAGCTATTTTTTTGTCACCTTAAATCACAAAAAGTGTAATAGCAAGCGATCAAAAAGTCATACACACTCCAAAATAGTGCCAATCAAACCGTCATCTCATCCCGCAAAAATCATACCCTACCCAAAATAATCGCCCAAAAAAAACAAAAAGCCATTTTTTGTCACCTTACATCACAAAAAGTGTAATAGCAAGCGATCAAAAAGTCATACACACCCCAAGATAGTGCCAATTAAACCGTCATCTCATCCCGCAAAAATCATACCCTACCCAAGATAATCGCCCAAAAACTGAATAAACTATGGCTCTCAGACTATGGAAACACAAAAAAAAATTTGTTTCAAAAATAAAATCATAGTGTAAAACTTACATAAATAGTATACATATTAGGTATCGCCGCGTCCGTAATAACATGCGCTATAAAAATATCACATGACCTAACCCCTGAGGTAAATACCGTAAACAAAAAGACAAAAAAGTCTAAAAAAAGCAATTTTTTGTCATCTTACATCACAAAAAGTGTAATAGCAAGTGATCAAAAAGTCATACGCACCCCAAAATAGTGCCAATCAAACCGTCATCTCATCCCGCAAAAATCATACCTTACCCAAGATAATTGCCCAAAAACTGAAAAAATATGTCTCTCAGACTATGGAAACACTAAAACATGATTTTTTTTTAATATAAAAATAAAATCATTGTGTAAAACTTACATTAAAAAAAGTAAACATATTAGGTATCGCCGCGTCTGTAATAACATGCTCTATAAAAATATCACATGACCTAACCCCTCAGGTAAATACCGTAAACAAAAAGACAAAAAAAGGTGTAAAAAAAGCAATTTTTTGTCACCTTACATCACAAAAATTGTAATAGCAAGCGATCAAAAAGTCATACGCACCCCAAAATAGTGCCAATCAAACCGTCATCTCATCCCACAAAAATCATACCCTACCCAAGATAATTGCCCAAAAATTGAAAAAATATGGCTCTCAGACTATGGAAACACTAAAACATGATGTTTTTTGTTATAAAAATGAAATCATTGTGTAAAACTTACATAAATAAAAAAAAGTATACATATTAGGTATCACCGCATCCGTAATAACATGCTCTATAAAAATTTCATATGACCTAACCCTTTAGGTGAATACCGTAAAAAAAAAAAATAGTAAAAAAAGCAATTTTTTGTCACCTTACATCACACAAAGTGTAATAGCAAGTGATCAAAAAGTCATACGCACCCCAAAATAGTGCCAATCAAACCGTCATCTCATCCTGCAAAAATCATACCCTACCCAGGATAATCGCCCAAAATCTGAAAAAACTATGGCTCTCAGATTATGGAAACACTAAAACATAATTTTTTTTGTTTCAAAAATGAAATCATAGTGTAAAACTTACATAAATAAAATAAAAGTATACATATTAGGTATTGCCGCGTCCGTAATAACATGCTCTATAAAAATATCACATGACCTAACCCCTCAGGTGAATACCGTAAAAAAAAAAACGGTGTAAAAAAGCCATTTTTGTCACCTTACATCACAAAAAGTGTAATAGCAAGCGATCCAAAAGTCATAAGCACCCCAAAATAGTGCCAATCAAACCGTCATCTCATCCCGCAAAAATCATACCCTACCCAAGCTAATCGCCCAAAAACTGAAAAAACGATGGCTCTCATACTATGGAGACACTAAAACAAGATTTTTTTATTTAAAAAATGAAATCATTGTGTAAAACTTACATAAATAAAAAAAATAGTATACATATTGGGTATCACCGCGTCCGTGACAACCTGCTCTATAAAAATACCACATGATCTAACCTGTCAGATGAATGATGTAAATAACAAAACAAAAAAACTTTGCCAAAACAGCTAATTCTTGTTACCTTGCCTCAATATAATATAGTGTAATATAGAGCAACCAAAAATCATATGTACCCTAAACTAGTACCAACAAAACTGCCACCCTATCCCGTAGTTTCTAATTTGGGGTAAATTTTGGGGATTTTCTACTCTAGGGGTGCATCGGGGGGCTTCAAATGGGACATGGTGTCAAAAAACCACTCCAGCAAAATCTGCCTTCCAAAAACCGTATGGCATTCCTTTCTTTCTGTGCCCTGCCGTGTGCTAGGGCCATAAATATTGAGTTTTGTTTGGCTTTTAACCCTTGCTTTGTAACTGGAAAAAAAATTATTAAAATAGAAAATCTGCCAAAAAAGTGAAATTTTGAAATTGTATCTATATTTTCCATAAATTTTTTTGAAACACTTAAAGGGCTAACAAAGTTTGTAAAATCAGTTTTGAATACCTTGAGGGGTGTAGTTTCTAAAATGGGGTCACTTTTTGGAAGTTTTTACTCTAGGGGTGCATCAGGGGGGCTTCAAATGGGACATGGTGTCAAAAAACCAGTCCTGCAAAATCTGACTTTCAAAAACCGTATGGCATTCCTTTCCTTCTGTGCCCTGCCGTGTGCCCGTACAGCAGTCTACAACCACATATGGGGTATTTCTGTAAACTACAGAATCAGGGCCATAAATATTGAGTTTTTGTTTGGCTGTTAACCCTTGCTTTGTAACTGAAAAAAAAAATATTAAAATGGAAAATCTGCCAAAAAAGTGAAGTTTTGAAATTTTATCTCTATTTTCGATTAATTCTTGTGGAACACCTAAAGGGTTAACAAAGTTTGTAAAATCAGTTTTGAATACCTTGAGGGGTGTAGTTTCTAGAATGGGTGGTTTCTATTATGTAAGCTTCACAAAGTGACTTCAGACCTGAACTGGTCCTTAAAATGTTGGTTTTTGAAAATTTCAGAAAAATTTCAAGATTTGCTTCTAAACTTCTAAGCCTTGTAACAGCCCCAAAAAATAAAATGTCATTCCCAAAATGATCCAAACATGAAGTAGACATATGGGGAATGTAAAGTAATAACTATTTTTGTAGGTATTAGTATGTATTATAGAAGTAGAGAAATTGAAACTTAAAAATTTGCAAATTTTTCTAAATTGTTGGTAAATTTGGTATTTATTTATAAATAAAAATGTTGTTTTTTTACTCCATTTAACCAGTGTCATGAAGTACAATATGTGACGAAAACACAATCTCAGAATGGCCTGGATAAGTCATAGCGTTTTAAAGTTATCACCACATAAAGTGACAATGGTCAGATTTGCAAAAAATGGCCTGGTCCTTAAAGTGAAATATGGCCGTGAACTTAAGGGGTTAATGATTGGTATAGGTGTGTTATTGAAAGGCGTGACTTACTGAGGGGTGTAATATACTTACAGTCAGGTCCATAAACATTGGGACTTAGACACAATTCTAACATTTTTGGCTCTATATACCACCCCAATGGATTAGAAATTAAACAAAGATGTGCTTTTGTACCCGAAACACATCAACCCAACAATAAAAAAGTCCATTTAACCAATAATAGTTACAATTACTAAATTTTTTCTTTTCCCTTTTTTTTTCTTTTCCCTCCGTTCAATCCCAAATACCCACCCACCACCCTTGGGGGGAAGGAGGGGGACGAGAATAAAAAAAAACAAAAAAAAAACAACAACAACCTATCCAGCCCTAAAGTAACCATCTTTTCCAAACTTCGTCAAGGTTTTGTGATTTTTTTGTTATGGCCCTCCATCACCTGTTCTTCTTTAATCAAATTATCAACTGCTTTTCTCCATTGTCCCACTGTCGGAGGATCTATCTTTACCCATTTCTTAAGTATAAGAAGTCTAGCTTGGAATAATACTTTGCTCAGAACCAGTCGTATCTTTTTATTGAAATTCAAATGTTCAGTTGCCCCTAATATACAAGTTACTGGGTCTTCGGATATTTCAACCTTCAAAAATAGAGATACAGTCTCTGCTATTTCTGTCCAATATCTGAACAATCTGGGACATCTCCAGAAACAATGTATCAAGTCTGCTCTCTCTCCCCTGCATTTTGGACATTTGTCTGAGGCTCTCACACCCATTCTTTTCAACATCCATGGGGATCGATGTAATCTATCAAAAAACGGTGAAATCTTGTGTGAACCCCTATCCGAGACCCTAGCATAACTTCTAAGAGCATCTTTCCATTTCTCTTCCATAAAAGATTGTACTTCTTTTTCTCATTTTTTCCCGGCAAGTATTATAATCCTTTTTTTTTTTTTCTTCCATCAAGATCCTATATCTTTTCGCGGTTGTTCCTCTTCTTTCACCTCCATTAGTAAATTTATGCAGCCTATCTGATTTTTCCCTTCTATATTTCTCTTCCTGCTTCACTGTCCGCAACACATTCCTAAGCTGGAAATATTTATAGATATCCTTTTGGGGGATCCTGAACTCCCTAACCAATGTGCTAAAATCTTTCAATTTATCCTCCTCAAATATCTGGCCCAGATATTCCATCCCCTTTTTTTCCCAGTCTATATAACTCCTAATCTTTTGCAGTTCCTTTAAATTAATGTTTTTCCAAATAGGTGTATAGTGCAAAAACCCTTTAATCTCTAATATTTTTTTTAATTTCCACCCAAATATACTCTAGTGAATTTAATATTCTATTTCCTATATTGTTTTTCCCCAGTGTACCTGATTCCAACACCTCTAGGGGATCCCATTCCTCTTTCCACCCCAGTCTATTTACTTCCTGCCTACCCACTAACCCATTTAAACTACCTTTTATATGACCATATTGTGTTATCAAATAATAAAAAAAACTATTCGGAACGGCTAAGCCACCCTCTCTCACTGGGAGCTGGAGCACTTCTTTCTTTATCCTCGGGATAGCACCTTTCCAAATAAAATCCCCCATAGACTATCAAGTAACTTAAAGATATTCTGCGGACGTAGAGTATCTTTGGCAGAAAGACCATTTTTATTAGGTTTACGCGACCTTGTATTGACATTGGTAATCTTTTCCAAATATGTATTTTGGATCTAAGTTCTTTTATTAAGGGGAGTACATTTAATTTTTCATATTCTTCTATATTTCCAGAAATTTGTATACCTAATTATTTAAAGTTCTCGTGTTTTTCAAGCACATGCACCCTTAAATCTCCCTGTAACTGTGCATCTCCTATTATCAACATACGTGATTTCCCCCAATTAATATTTAAACCAGAAAAGAAACCAAACTTATCTATTATATCTATTACTCTATTAAACTGATCCCCAGTATTGTGCATAAATAATAAAATATCATCCGCATACATTAACAGTTTTTCTTCTCCTCCCACATATTGAAAACCTTTAATCTCCCTATCATTTCTTATTAAACTTGCCAGGGGCTCGATTGCGATGGCAAATAGTAATGGTGAGAGAGGGCATCCCTGCCTAGTGCCCCGATAAAGGGCAAAAGGCAGGGACAAGCTCCCATTCACCATCACTCTAGCCCTTGGATTAAAATATATAAGCTGAATCCATTTTATAAATCCCTCCCCTATACCAACCCTTTTTAATACTGCCCATAGATACTCCCACTCAATACAATCAAATGCCTTTTGAGCACCCAGTGAAAGTACCGCTTTCTCCCCTGCTTCTGATCTATTGGCTTCAATATTAAGAAACAACCTTCTTATATTTGAATATATCATTCTACCGGGTATAAAACCTGTTTGATCTTCGTTTATTACTACTTTGATCACCTTCGACAGCCTATCAGCCAAAACCTTTGCCAAAATTTTAACGTCCGTATTTAGGAGGGCTATTGGCCTATATGACCCGGCATCTAGTTGTTCCTTACCCTTATTAGGGATCAGTGTAATAATTGCCTCTTTCATGGAATCTGGTAAGTCACCTATTTTTTGGGCCTCATTCAATGTTTTTTTTTGTTCTACCACTAACACCTGAGAGAAGGTTTTGTATATTTCAAAGGGGAGCCCATCACATCCTGGTGCTTTTTCAGATTTTACCTTCCCCAGAACCTCATTAATTTCTACCATTGATATTTCTTTTTCGCCCGTTTTATCTCTAATAGCGCCAATCCAGGATTTCCCTCTTTGATTTCGTACTATACTCTCTAAAATTTTGCCAACCTTTTCTCCCTCTGAGGCTAACTGGATACCTTGAAAAAGTAAATCTTTCCTGCTTCTGTCTAGTTGATGTATTTTTAACTTTTCCTGTTCTTCCTCCCATACTTTCCTATTATAGTCAGTGGGATGCATTATACATATTGTTCTTGCTTCTTGTAATTTTTTTTCCAATAGACTACCTCTTTCTCTACTGCTTTTTTTTCAGTAATTCACTTTTTTAAACAACAGTCCTCTTAAATATGCCTTAGCAGTATCCCAAACAATTAACCTGCTGGCGTAATCGTTATTCTCCTGAAAAATTTTTTTTAGTTCTTCCATTATAGTCTCTTTATCTGGAATCAACGGTAGCCAGTGAGAATTAAACTTAAACAGTGGCAGAGTATTCTTTTTATTCAAGTCCAATTCCATTAAAACTGCACTATGATCTGATAAGGCCATGGGCAAGTACTTTATCTTAAGCCTGTTTTGAGACATTAAATTTTTATTTCCCAGGACCATATCTATTCTTGACCAAGTTTGGTGTGTTTTGGAATAACAGGAATACATGGTTTTGTCCGGATTCAAAAAGCACCAAACATCAACCCAATTAAATTCCTGGGCTAGTTTAAAAAAATCTACTTTTTGTGTTCTTCCCCCTCTGCTAGTTGTTCTATCCCTAAGTGGATCCATCACCGCATTATAGTCTCCTATCGCTATCATTGTACATTCTTGTCTATTCAACATAAATCTATGTAATTGATACAAGACATCTGGCTTATACAGGGAGTGCAGAATTATTAGGCAAGTTGTATTTTTGAGGATTAATTTTATTATTGAACAACAACCATGTTCTCAATGAACCCAAAAAACTCATTAATATCAAAGCTGAATATTTTTGGAAGTAGTTTTTAGTTTGTTTTTAGTTTTAGCTATTTTAGGGGGATATCTGTGTGTGCAGGTGACTATTACTGTGCATAATTATTAGGCAACTTAACAAAAAACAAATATATACCCATTTCAATTATTTATTTTTACCAGTGAAACCAATATAACATCTCAACATTCACAAATATACATTTCTGACATTCAAAAACAAAACAAAAACAAATCAGTGACCAATATAGCCACCTTTCTTTGCAAGGACACTCAAAAGCCTGCCATCCATGGATTCTGTCAGTGTTTTGATCTGTTCACCATCAACATTGCGTGCAGCAGCAACCACAGCCTCCCAGACACTGTTCAGAGAGGTGTACTGTTTTCCCTCCTTGTAAATCTCACATTTGATGATGGACCACAGGTTCTCAATGGGGTTCAGATCAGGTGAACAAGGAGGCCATGTCATTAGATTTTCTTCTTTTATACCCTTTCTTGCCAGCCACGCTGTGGAGTACTTGGACGCGTGTAATGGAGCATTGTCCTGCATGAAAATCATGTTTTTCTTGAAGGATGCAGACTTCTTCCTGTACCACTGCTTGAAGAAGGTGTCTTCCAGAAACTGGCAGTAGGACTGGGAGTTGAGCTTTACTCCATCCTCAACCCGAAAAGGCCCCACAAGCTCATCTTTGATGATACCAGCCCAAACCAGTACTCCACCTCCACCTTGCTGGCGTCTGAGTCGGACTGGAGCTCTCTGGCCTTTACCAATCCAGCCACAGGCCCATCCATCTGGCCCATCAAGACTCACTCTCATTTCATCAGTCCATAAAACCTTAGAAAAATCAGTCTTGAGATATTTCTTGGCCCAGTCTTGACGTTTCAACTTGTGTGTCTTGTTCAGTGGTGGTCGTCTTTCAAAAAAAAAGATGTGCTTTAACTGCAGACTGTCAGCTTTCATTTGAGGGTATTTATTTCCAAATCAGGTGAATGGTGTAGGAATTACAACAGTTTGCATATGTGCCTCCGACTTATTAAGGAACCAAAAGTAATGGGACATAATAAATAATCAGAAATCAAACTTTCACTTTTTAATACTTGGTTGCAAATCCTTTGCAGTCAATTACAGCCTGAAGTCTGGAACGCATAGACATCACCAGATGCTGGGTTTCATTCCTGGTGATGCTCTGCCAGGCCTCTACTGCAACTGTCTTCAGTTCCTGCTTGTTCTTGGGGCATTTTCACTTCAGTTTTGTCTTCAGCAAGTGAAATGCAAGCTCAATCAGATTCAGGTCAGGTGATTGACTTAGCCATGGCATAACATTCCACTTCTTACCCTTAAAAAACTCTTTGGTTGCGCCGTCCAATGAGTTCCGCATTTAGCTGAATATGAGCAGATAATATTGCCCGAAACACTTCAGAATTCATCCTGCTGCTTTTGTTAGCAGTCACATCATCAATAAATACAAGAGAACCAGTTCCATTGGCAGCCATACATGCCAACGCCATGACACTACTACCACTATGCTTCACTGATGAGGTGGTATGCTTAGGATCATGAGCAGTTCTTTTCCTTCTCCATACTCTTCTCTTCCCATCACTCTAGTACAAGTTGATCTTGTTCTCATCTGTCCATAGGATGTTGTTCCAGAACTGTGAAGGCTTTTTAGATGTCATTTGGCTAACTCTAATCTGGCCTTCCTGTTTCTGAGGCTCACCAATGGTTTACATCTTGTGGCGAACCCTCTGTATTCACTCTGGTGAAGTCTTCTCTTGATTGTTGACTTTGACACACATACACCTACCTCCTGGAGAGTGTTCTTGATCTGGGCAACTGTTGTGAAGGGTGTTTTCTTCACCAGGCAAAGAATTCTTCGGTCATCCACCACAGTTGTTTTCCATGGTCTTCCAGGTCTTTTGGTGTTGCTGAGCTCACCGCTGCGTTCCTTCTTTTTAGTAATGTTCCAAACAGTTGTTTTGGCCACGCCTAATGCTTTTGCTATCTCTCTGATGGGTTTGTTTTGTTTTTTCAGCCTCATGATGGCTTGCTTCCCTGATAGTGAGAGCTCTTTGGATCTCATGTTGAGAGTTGACAGCAACAGATTCCAAATGCAAATAGCACACTTGAAATGAACTCTGGACCTTTTATTTGCTCATTATAATTGGGATAATGAGGGAATAACACACACCTTGCCATGGAACAGCTGAGAAGCAAATTCTCCCATTACTTTTGGTCACTTAAAAAGTGGGAGGCACATATGCAAACTGTTGTAATTTCTACACAGTTCACCTGATTTGGATGTAAATACCCTCAAATTAAAGCTGACAGTCTGCAGTTAAAGCACATCTTGTTTGTTTAATTTCAAATACATTGTGGTGGTGTATAGAGAAAAAAAGTTAGAATTGTGTCGACGTCCCAATATTTATGGAACTGACTGTATATTATACTTTCTAACATAGAAAGTATATTATAGTGCATTTGTACTGTGCAGCAGTTGTGTACGGTTCTGCTGCGATACTGCAGCTGCACAGAGTGCCAAACGCTATCGGAGCAAATAATTTCAACTGGTATGATATAACAGTTGCCCCCATAAAAACTGATTGAAGCAGGGGTGTGGTATACCAATAATATACTTTCTATATAGTGCATTTGGGTAGTGCAGCATTAGTTTGAGGTTTTGCTGCATTACCGCATCTACACAGAGTGACAAATGCCATTGGAACAAATAATTTCTACTGGTGTGATATTCCAGTTGCCCCCCAAAAAAACTGATTGAAGCAGGGGTGCTATATATCAATAATATACTTTCTATATACTGCATTTAGGCAGTGCAGCATTTATTTACGGTATTGCTGCGTTACCTCAGCTACACAGAGTGACAAACGCCATTGGAACAAATAATTTCTACTAGTGTGATATACCAGTTGCCCCCCCAAAAATCTGATTGAAGCAGGGATGTTATATACCAATTATATACTTTCTATATAGTGCATTTGGGTAGTGCAGCATTTGATTGCAGTTTTGCTGCGTTACCTCAGCTACACAGAGTGACAAACACCATTTGAAAAAATAATTTCTACTGGTGTGATATACCAGTTGCCCCCCCAAAAAAATTATTAAAGCAGGGGTGTGATATACCAATAATATACTTTATATATAGTGCATTTGGGTAGTGCAGCATTGGTTTGCGGTTTTGCTGCGTTACATCAGCTCACAGATTGACAAACGCTACTGGAACAAATAATTTCTACTGGTGTGATATAACAGTTGCCCCCCCCCAAAAAAATGATTGAAGCGGGGTGTTATATACCAATTATATACATTCTATATAATGCATTTGGGTAGTGCAGCATTTGTTTGCAGTATGTATAAGTTGCCCCCCCAAAAAACTGATTAAAGCACGGGTATGATATACCAATAATATTCTTTCGATATAGTGCTTTTGGATAGTGCAGCATTTGTATGCGGTTTTGCTGCATTACCTCAGCTATAGATAGTGACAAACGCCATTGGAACAAATAATTTCTACTGGTGTGATATACCAGTTGACCCCAAAAAAAACTGATTGAAGCAGGGGTGTTATATACCAATTATATATTTTCTATATAGTGCATTTGGGTAGTGAAGCATTGGTTTGTGGTTTTGCTGCGTTACCTCAGCTACAAATAGTGATAAACGCCATTGGATCAAATAATTTCTACTGGTGTGATATACTAGTCGCCCCCCCAAAAAAAGTGTTTGAAGCAGGGGTGTGATATACCAATTATATACTTTCTATATAGTGCATTTGGGTAGTGCAGCATTTTCTAGCGGTTTTGCTGTGTTACCTCAGCTACAGATACTGACAAACTCCATTGGAAAAAATAATTTCTACTGGTGTGATATACCAGTTGCCCTCCCAAAAAAAATGATTGAAGCAGGGGTGTTATATACCAATTTTATACTTTCTATATAGTGCATTTGGGCAGTGCAGCATTTGTTTGCAGTTTTGCTGCGTTACCTCAGCTACACAGAGTGACAAACGCCATTGGATCAAATAATTTCTACTGGTGTGATATACCAGTTGCCCTCCTAAAAAAGTAATGGAAGAAGGGATGCTATATACCAATTATATACTTTATATATAGTGCATTTGGGTAGTGCAGCATTTGTTTGCGGTTTTGCTGCGTTACCTCAGCTACAAATAGTGATAAACGCCATTGGATCAAATAATTTCTACTAATGTGATATACTAGTAGCCTCCCAAAAAAAGTGATTGAAGCAGGGGTGGTATATACCAATAATATTCTTTCTATATAGTGCATTTGGGTAGTGCAGCATTTGTTGGCGGTTTAGCTGCACTACCTCAGCTACACAGAGTGACAAACTCCATTGGAACAAATAATTTCTACTGGTGTGATATACCAGTTGCCCTCCCAAAAAAGTAATGGAAGAAGGGATGTTATATACCAATTATATACTTTATATATAGTGCATTTGGGTAGTGCAGCATTTGTTTGCGGTTTTGCTGCGTTACCTCAGCTACAAATAGTGATAAACGCCATTGGATCAAATAATTTCTACTGGTGTGATATACTAGTCGCCCCCCCAAAAAAAGTGTTTGAAGCAGGGGTGTTATATACCAATTATATACTTTCTATATAGTGCATTTGGGTAGTGCAGCATTTTCTAGCGGTTTTGCTGTGTTACCTCAGCTACAGATACTGACAAACTCCATTGGAAAAAATAATTTCTACTGGTGTGATATACCAGTTGCCCTCCCAAAAAAAATGATTGAAGCAGGGGTGTTATATACCAATTTTATACTTTCTATATAGTGCATTTGGGCAGTGCAGCATTTGTTTGCAGTTTTGCTGCGTTACCTCAGCTACACAGAGTGACAAACGCCATTGGATCAAATAATTTCTACTGGTGTGATATACCAGTTGCCCCCCAAAAAAACTAATTGAAGCAGGGGTGTTATATACCAATTATATACTTTCTATATAGTGCATTTGTGTAGTGCAGCATTTGTATGCGGTTTTGCTGCGTTACCTCAGCTCACAGAGTGACAAACGCTATTGGAACAAATAATTTCTACTGGTGTGATATACCAGTTGTTCCCCAAAAAAAATGATTGAAGCAGGGGTGTTAAATACCAATTATATACTTTCTATATAGTGCATTTGGGTAGTGCAGCATTTGTTTGCAGTTTAGCTGCATTACCTCAGCTACAGATAGATACAAACGCCATTGGAACAAATAATTTCTACTGCTGTGATATACTGTACCAGTTGCCCCCCCAAAAAAAGTGATTGAAGCAGGGGTGTTATATACCGATTATATACTTTCTAAATAGTGTATTTGGGTAGTGCAGCATTTGTTTGTGGTATTGCTGCGTTACCTCAGCTCACAGAGTCCCAAACACTATTGGAACAAATAATTTCTACTGGTGTGATATACCAGTTGCCCCCCAAAAAAAATTATTGAAGGAGGGGTGTTATATACCAATTATATACTTTCTATATAAAAGGCCTTTTCTGTCCTGTTGAATGCCTAATGTTTTGGGCCTCAGAGGAATTCAACACCTGTGACGACCATGTGTTTCAACTATTTTCATTAGGGTTTTTTTCAAGAGGGGGTATTTTGTTAGCCATGTTTTTAATCCAATTTAATATTTTTAGTTCTTTTAAACATATGTATTTGGCCTGTATTTGTACTGGCCTTCAGTAAAATTGATATTCATTGACCGTCTACTAGACCTTCAGCAACATACTTGTTCATTATTATATACGCTGAATGTATTTTTTTTGGGGCCTGTAGTACACTGGCCTGCTGGAAAATTGATATCCAGTGACGGTGTAATCTACCTTCAGCCACTTACTTACTAGTTTTTTTATGTATGCTGAATGCATAATTTTTGGGGCCTGTAGTACACTGGCCTGCTAGAAAATTGATATCCAATGACCGTGTAATCTACCTCTTGCCACATACTTGTTCTTTTATGTGCGCTGAATGCATAATTTTTGGGACCTGTAGTACACTGGCCTGCTGGTAAATTGATATCCAATGACCGTGTAATCTACCTCCCGCCACACACTTGCTAGTTCTTTTATGTACGCTGAATGAATAATTGTTGCGGCCTCGGAGGAAATCAACACCTGTGATGACCACTTGTTATCAAATTTCAACTATTATCATTAGTTATTTTTTTAAAGAGGGGCGATCTTGTTATCCATGTTTATAATCCAATTTAATATTTTTAGTTCTTTTAAACATAAGTATTTGACCTGTATTTGTACTGGCCTGCAGTAAAATTGATATCCATTGACCGTTACAAAGCAAGGGTTAACAGCCAAACAAAACTCAATATTTATGGCCCTGATTCTGTAGTTTACAGAAACACCCCATATGTGGGTGTAAACTGCTGTATGGGCACACGGAAGGGCACAGAAGGAAAGGAATGCCATACGGTTTTTGGAATGCAGATTTTGCTGGACTGGTTCTTTTGACACCATGTCCCATTTCAAGCCCCCTTGATGCACCCCTAGAGTAGAAACTCCAAAAAAGTGACCACATTTTGGAAATTACGGGATAAGGTGGCAGTTTTATTGGTACTATTTTAGGCTACATTTGATTTTTGGTTGCTCTATATTACACTTTTTGTGAGGCAGGGTAACAAGAAATAGCTGTTTTGGCACCGTTATAATTTTTTGCTATTTACAATATTCATCTGACAGGTTAGATTATGTATTTTTATAGAGCAGGTTGTCACGGACGCGACAATACCAAATATAACAACTTTTTTTGGTTGTTTGTTTCAGTATTACATAATAAAGCATTTTTGAAAAAAAATAATTTTTTGGGCGTCTCCACATTCTGAAAGCTGTAGTTTTATTTATTTTTTGGGCGACTGCCTTGTGTAGGGGCTCATTTTTTTCCGGATGAGATGATGGTTTGATTGGCACTATTTTGGGTTGCTTATGACTTTTTAATCGCTTGCTATTACACTTTTTGTGATGTAAGGTGACAAAAAATGGCTTTTTTAACACCGTCTTTACTCCATTTTCTTTACGGTTTTCACCTGAGGGGTTAGGTCATGTGATATTTTTATATAGCAGGTTATTATGGACGCGGCGATACCTAATATGTCTACTTTTTTAAATTTATGTAAGTGTCACGGCGGACAGTAGGGGAAACCCCCCGCCGTGCGATGTTAAAGGGAACAGGAAGCCGCTAGTCCAGGACAACAGAATCAGGGAGCTGGTCACCTCCTAAAGCGTCCCTAACTCTGACCCTGACTCCTAACCGTTTTAGCCAACCCAGATGGTAGGAGGGCTCATACTCAGGGACCTCGGGTCCCTACTAGCCCTCAGGATATCCCTGGACTAGGAGCAGGGTAAGACGACCTGTTCCTCCTAGACACGGACGAACAGGAGTCTAAACTGACCAAGCTGCAAGGAAAGGGAAACATATACAACATATACAACATATGGATATGGCAGGTGAGTGAAACAACTTCCACAACTACCTGCCACAGACACAGTGACTGGAACCCATGCTCAAACACTGATGTCCACACCAAACATAGAGGGAGACAGCACACACACATTAAACACACAGGAAACCAGATCCATAGCTGCAATAAGGTTAGACACCACACAAACATAAGCTTAACATCAATATATGTTTTATGACCACAAGGGAGGCCCTCACTGGACAGATGGTATAAGACTAGGAGGATGACTCCAGCATAAGGCATGGCTGGAGTACCCCTCAGCTACAGGGATCCAGCAGAGGCTAAATAGCCCAAGTAGCCACACCCCCCCCCCCCACACACACACACAAACTAGGAAAGGAGTTAACCCTTCCAACACCAGACAAGGTAAGTGTTACTTAAAGGGGAAATGTACACATAACATGAATCCTGTGCTCACCAAACATAGACAGTGAACACATACAGCAAATGTTGCTAGAAGCAACCGCATGCCTTGACAGCGAGCCGCCTAGCAACCAACTCAGGCTGCTATACTGCCAAACATAATTATGTTGCCAGCGGCAACCACACGTGAGACAAACATACAAACTGTCCTAACCTGCGGTAGACAACAAGCAGACCGCTGACAACTGCATGCGACACAAAGAGTCACGACCATAGGCCGTGACACTCCCACCCCTCAAAGCCCCCCCACTAAAAAAAAAGGGGAAACTAGTGAGGAAAGCAAAAACAGGGATGGGAGAAGGGAAAAAGTAGCAGAGATAGTGTCAGTGCCAGGGAGTCTCCCCAGGACTGCTGCCAGCCCCTGGAGCAACACACAGGAACCAGGGCGCCGACTGCCAGCTCCTGGAGCAACACACAGGAACCAGGGCGCCAGCAAACAAACAGCCCAGAGAGACCACACTGAACACTGCATCCACTCTCAGCCACGGTTCCCACCAAGTCGCTGCCAGCATGCATCCTCCACCAGCATACACCTAAGCCAGTACAACAAGGACTGCAGCCAGCCACACCGACGCAAGGGAGAGAACCACTGAGACGTGGACAAGGGGAGACCCAAGAACAAGTGCCAGTACACACACACTGCAACCACTGTTACAGAGAACTGCACTGTAACAGGGTTCCCCTTTCACCCTCCCTCCGGAGGATAAGCATGTGCGCCAGAAAACAGCAGGCGACACATGCTGCGCCCTCTTCCGAAGGCAGAGACACTCCCACCCCTCAAAGCCCCCCCAACCACAAAAGGGGAAGGTTGGTGGAACACAACAAACAATGGAATGGGGGGAGGGGAATGACAAAGTAAGGGGGCACCAATACAGACAACAGTGAGAATCGAATGGCGGGGGAAAAGCCACTCACCGTGCCGTTAACGGTGAAACCCCCAAAACACTCTCCCCCAGGAGAACCCGCATGCACCCCATCAACAGATGGCGATACATGCTGCACCCTCTTTCGAAGGTATCACAGTAAGGAGCCATTGTGGTCATACTGTCACGGCGGAGAGTGGGGGAAACCCCCCGCCGTGCGATGTTAAAGGGGACAGGAAGCCGCTAGGCCAGGACAACAAAATCAGGGAGCTGGTCACCTCCTAAAGCGTCCCTAACTCTGACCCTGACCTCTAACCATATGAGCCAACCCAGATGGTAGGAGGGCTCATACTCAGGAACCTCGGGTCCCTACTAGCCCTCAGGATATCCCTGGACTAGGAGCAGGGTAAGACGACCTGGTCCTCCTAGACACGGATGAACAGGAGTCTAAACTGACCAAGCTGCAAGGAAAGGGAAACATATACAACATATGGCTATGGCAGGTGAGTGAAACAACTTCCACACCTACCTGCCACAGACACAGTGACTGGAACCCATGCTCAAACGCTGATGTCCACACCAAACATAGAGGGAGACAGCACACACACATGAAACACACAGGAAACCAGATCCATAGCTGCAATAAGGTTAGACACCACACAAACATAAGCTTAACATCAATACATGTTTTATGACCACAAGGGAGGCCCTCACTGGACAGATGGTATAAGACCAGGAGGATGACTCCAGCATAAGGCATGGCTGGAGTACCCCTCAGCTACAGGGATCCAGCAGAGGCTAAATAGCCCAAGTAGCCACACCCCCACACACACACACACAAACTAGGAAAGGAGTTAACCCTTCCAACACCAGACAAGGTAAGTGTCACTTAAAGGGGAAATGTACACATAACATGAATCCTGTGCTCACCAAACATAGACAGTGAACACATACAGCAAATGTTGCTAGAAGCAACCGCATGCCTTGACAGCGAGCCGCCTAGCAACCAACTCAGGCTGCTACACTGCCAAACATAATTATGTTGCCAGCGGCAACCACACGTGAGACAAACATACGAACTGTCCTATCCTGCGGTAGACAACAAGCAGACTGCTGACAACTGCATGCGACACAAAGAGTCACGACCATAGGCCGTGACACTCCCACCCCTCAAAGCCCCCCCCCACTAAAAAAAAAGGGGAAACTAGTGAGGAAAGCAAAAACAGGGATGGGAGAAGGGAAAAAGTAGCAGAGACAGTGTCAGTGCCAGGGAGTCTCCCCAGGACTGCTGCCAGCCCTCCTCCTCGGATGACTCCTCCTTTTCCACTGCTACCGCCTCTTCCACTGTATCCCCCAAGCTCCCCAGAACCTATTCAACGTGCCAGGTGAGAAGTTGCCATGCTGTGCTGCGGCTGTTGTGCCTGGAAGCCAAGAGCCACACTGGTCCTGCACTGCTTTCAGCTCTGCGGTCATAGGCCATTCAGTGGCTAACCCAGCTCAATTTCACAGTTGGTAAAGTGGTCTGCTACAACGGTGCCAATCTGCTGAGCGCGCTGAAACAGGGAAAAATAATACACGTCCCGTGCATGGCACACATCCTGAACTTGGTCGTGCAGCAATTCATTGCCAAATACCCCGGGGTCCAGGACGTCTTGCGGCAGGCCAGGAAAATCTCTGGGCATTTTAGAAGATCTTACCAGGTCATGGCTCGCCTTGCTGACGTTCAGCGGCAACACCACCTGCCCGTCAGACGTCTGATTTGTGACAGCCTGACGCACTGGAACTCCACCTTGTATATGCTTGATAGGCTACTCCAGCAGCAACATGCCGTTAACAACTACCTATGCGAACTCTGCAGCAGGACAGGTTCTGGTTAGCTTGGTTTCTTTTCACCGTGCCAGTGGCTGTTCATGCGCGACGCATGAAGACTTCGGCGGCCATTTGATGAGATCACCAAACTGGTCAGTCGCAGCCAGGGCACCATCAGTGACATCGTACCTTATGCCTTCTTTTTGGAGCGTGCATTGAGTCATGTCATTGATCAAGCCATCGAGGAGCAGGAGCTGGAAGATGAGGAAGTTGCAATGCTAAATGAATTCCCAGGGGGGGCTACTCCATCTGAGACAAGTCAGCAAGAGTCTGAAGAGGAGTCAGAGGAGGATTGTGGCTGGGGAGAGGAGGAGGAGGATCAAGAAGAGTAGGCTTTAATCTTTTTAGGTATCCTTGGTGTTGTCCGTGGATGGCCGAGGAGACAGAGGACGACATTCTGCTTGGCGATGAGCAGGAGCCAGGGTGCTCCACCGCTTCCAACTTAGACCAAATGGGGCCTTCATGCTCCAGTGTTTGAATAGGGACCCCCGTATAAAAAGAATAAAGGGCAAGGACCAGTACTGGGTGGCAACGTACTTAGACCCCCGGTACAAACACAAAATGGCGGACATGTTACCAGCATCACAGAGAGCTGGCAGAATGCAGCATTTCCAGGCCTTTGCTGCGAGAGATGCTGCATACTTCTGTTGCGGGCACTAGCAGAGAAATTTCCACCCACAGCAAAACAGGTGCAGGTACCAATCCTACCGTGCCTGCAAGAAGAGGGTGGTTTGAAGATGTGTTGGTCACTTCTGATATGAGATCATTCTTGCAGCCAACCCATCGACAGCCGCCCTTCGAATCCAGCCTCAGGGAACGCCTAGACCGACAGGTGTCCGACTACATCGGGTTAACGGCCGATGTGGACACTCTGAGAAGCAAGGAACCCCTGGACTATTGTGTGTGCAGGCTTGACCTGTGGCCAGAGCTGGCATAATTTGGCATGGAACTCTTAGTATGCCCCTCGTCGAGTGTCCTGTCCAAAAGGATGTTCATTGCAGCAGGGGGATCGTGACCAATAAGCGCACTTGCCTAGCTCTCGACAGTGTGGACTACCTCACATTTCTAAAAATGAGTGAGGCATGGATCTCGGAGGAATTCAATACCTGTGACGACCACATGTAATTAAATTTCCTCATGGCAGCCCACACATATCCGCCATCACCAGGAACAAAGAATGGTCCCTGTCTTATGTAAATACAGCGGCATAAAAGGCCTTTCTGTCTGGTGAATGCCTAATGTTTGGGGCCTGTACTCCACTGGCCTGCAGTAAAATTGGTATGCAATGACCGTCTAATATACCTCCAGCCACATAATTACTTGATCTTTTCTGTACGATGAATGCATAATTTTTGGGCCATGTAATCAAATTTTTTAACAGTAAAATTGTTATACAGTAACCGCCTAATGTACCTCCAGCCACATAATCACTTGTTCTTTCCTGTACAGTGAATGCTTAATGTGTGGGCCCTGTAATCCACCGGCCTGCAGTAAAATTGTTATCCAATGACCATCTAATATACCTCCAGCCACATAATCACTTGTTCTTTTCTGTCCCGTGAATGCCTAATGTTTGGGGCCTGTACTCCACTGGCCTGCAGTAAAATTGATATCCAATGACCATCTAATATACCTCCCGCCACTTAATCACTTGATCATTTCTGTACAGTTAATGCCTAATGTTTGGGGCCTGTACTCCAGTTGGCTACAGTAAAATTGTTATTCAGTGACCGCATAATGTACCTTGAGCCACATAATCACAATTTCTTTTATGTCAGGTGAATGCCTAATTTTTAGGACCCATAGTCCTGTGGCCTAAAATCAAATTTTTCTAGGCTCCAGCAGGGCACATTTTTGAAATTTTTCCTTTAAGACGCATGAAAATGGCCCATGATTAAAATACATATTTTTTTGTGGGAATTTTTGTCATTAATCCCCCTCTAATATGTCACTGTCCATGTTGTGGGACTATTTGTGCACTCCTAGTAAGTATTTGGTGGCTGCAAATATGACATGAAGGTTTTTCAGGTTTGCCTGCCATTAAAGTGAATGGGGCCAGCCCGTTTTCCCCTATTTCTTCTTTTCTTAGCAGATTGGTATGTATGCAAGAATTTTTTATGACTACAGCTATATTACATGTTTCTTTATCGATCCCGCTGAGGAAGGTCAAACCTTGCTTGTTTTTGGGGTACAAGTTCTGTGTGATACAGCCATTTACGGGGTGTATTAATAGGAAATATACATACGTCCTGATAGCCGTTCTGCAGTCAATTTTGATTGTTATACTTTTTTGGGGGGGTTTATTAATAGTAAAGAGAATACGTCTTAATTGCCATCCTGCAGTGAAGTTACATTGTACCACAGTTACAGTATTTACGGGGTGTTTTAATAGGAAATATACCTACGACCTAGTAGCCGTTCTGCAGTGAATTTAGATATATTTTTTTGGGGGGGTGTATTAATAGGAATAAAAAGGAGAAAATATGTCATAATTATCATAATTAGTGTTGGGCGCGACTATTTGAATAGTGAATATTAATCGCGAATATCGGCACTTCGAGAATTTGCGAATATTTTGAATTTAGTGACATATTTTCGTATTTTCTTGCTTGTGGGCCAATGAGAAGGCTGCAATGTCTTCGTCTGAGCTTAGCAACATCCCGAGCAACCAATAGGAAAGTTGCCTACCCCTTACTATATAAGAACCTCCCCAGCAGCCATTTTCTACTGTTTTTTTTAATTCTGAGAGACAGCAGTGTCATTGCTGTGCTCTGTGATTTCCACTCATTACATTAGATAGATAGTTAGATAGCTTTTATATATATATATATATATATATTACAGATAGTGGGAGATAGTCAGTGTAGGTTATATCCTGATATAGTGTAGTTGTTGCAGTGCAGTGTGTTAGGTAGTGTAATAGGTACTGCTGTCCATACATACATGATACAGACATAGAGCTGTGATGTCACAACAATACATAATGCACCAATCAGTAACATGTAGTCAGACCTGCTAAAATGTGAAGTTTCAAGTATTGCGACAAAATATGCGCATCATTAATTGCCGATTAGCACAATCGCAAATATATTGGAGCACTCTACCTGCATATAAAGCCATTTTTAATGTTCTGCCGTGCCAACCATTTTCTCCAATCTCAGGAAAATTCTAGCAGCTTGGAAAATGTAGCAAAAGTGACCCACGCCTGTATTGCGTGTGCATTATGCAAATATTACAATGCCAATTTTCACAATCAAAAATATAATAGTGAATTCGCAAATGTATGCAGAATATTCTACAAAATATTTGCGAAATATCTCAAATTCAAATATTGCCCCTGCCGCTCATCACTAGTCATAATTGCCATTCAGCTGTGAAGTTACATTGTACTACAGCCATTTATGGGGTGTATTAATAGGAAAGATATATACGTCCTATTAGCTGTTCCGCGTTGATTTTACATTGTTTTACTTTTTTGGGGGGGTTATTAATAGTAAAAAGAATACATCTTAATTGCCGTTCTGCGGTGAAGTTACATTGTACTGCAGTTATTTTCAGGGTGTATTAATAGGAAATATACATCCTGCTGCCACATCACCACTCTTTGGTCTCCTCATGCTAATGCCACCTCAACACTCTGTCACTGGGCCACTCTGTGGTCTCCTCATGCTGCTGCCACATCACCACTCTGTGGTTTCCTCATGCTGCTGCCACCTCACCACTATGTCACTAGGCCACTCTGTGATCTCCTCATGCTGCTGCCACCTCACCACTATGTAATTGGGCCACTCTGTGGACTTATCATGCTGTTCCCACCCTCCCCACTCCACTATTTTGCCTTTTTGGTCTGGTTGACATCATTATTTATTTGACCCTTCTTCTGATCTGTCAGAAGGAAGGAAAAATGAGACGCACAACAGATCCTGTCTATGTAGCAGCTGTAAGGCCTGTATGACATGGTCCCTATTTTGCATCATAATTGGCTTATCATTTGGTAGCCAAAAGCAGGAGTGGGTACAAAACACAGAAGATATGCAAACATTCCATTCACGTGTCATCTCTGTTTTGGATCCACTCCTGTTTTTTTTTTTTTGCTTTAGCAATGCTGATGGATTACTGACCAAATGCTGACTGATTGAAGGCGGATGCTCAACAGACAGGATCCGTTTTTTGGGGGTATTGTTCTTACGAATCAGAGGAAGGGCAAAATAATCAGTGACATCAACACAATCTTACTGCTGACACCCTCTCCACTCTGTCAGGGGGGGCTCTACTTGTATAAGCATTTAATAGAACAGGTTTTGTAGAAATCTATGTGGATTTAGATGACGACGGTGTAAAAGGAGTGCGCTCTTTCACGCTATAGTAGGATCTTGGGCCTCTGCACGGTTCTTTACACCTGGCACTAACACTGACCTGTAAGGCTGGGTTCACACTTGAGTTATTTGGTCAGTTTTGGCCCCAGTAATTGATAAGTGAAGTGTGAAGTGATTCTAACAGTAACATCTATCATCTGCATGTCATACTGACTCACAGTACTGTTTCACTAGCACAGCGTGCTCCCAATCCATGTTTCTACAATGCACAGTGTTCTAAACTACTATACAGGCTCTCTGCAGCCAGGAAATAGATGTTTTTAACGCAATTTGCCAATAATAAATTTGGATCTAATCATATATTTTTGGAAAATTCGGCAAACCGACCAAATAGAATTTTTTAGAAATTTGCTCATCTCTAATCACTACTTATATATCAACTAAATGCAACCCAAAACTGTTTGTATCAGACTGCAATTTCACTACAGGTGCAAGGGTTAATAGAAGTACTTATATATTAACTAAACACACCCCAAAACTGTTTGTATCAGACTGCAATTTCACTACAGGAGCAAAGGTGAATGGAAGTACTTTTATATAAAATAAATACACCCCAAAACTGGCCACACTTTCACTACAGAAGCAAGGATGAATGGAACTAGTTATATATCAACTAAATACACTTCAAAAATGGTTATATCAGAAGCAATTTGACCCCAGAAGCAAAGAGGAATGGAAGTACTTATATATAAAATACATACACCCCAAAACTGTTTGTATCAGACGCAATTTCACCCCAGAAGAAAGGATGAATGGATGTACTTATAGATAAAATAAATACAACCCAAAACTGGTTGTATCAGACCGCAGTTTCACCCCAATAGCAGAAACAAGGATTACTGGAATTACTGATGTATCGAAGAATACAAACAACCGAAAATCAGTAGTATTAAAATACTTTGAATCCCCAATTAGTGCTTCAAGGTGTAATAGAATAGCTCCTATTACCCAGGCTTTACACTCTTCTATTGATCCCTGCTCTCTCCCTATAGTGTGGATAATGCCTTTATATTATATCCCTACACCATGAATAATCTTTACATGAACTGCTCAATAGTTTTTTTTTTTTTTGTGATTACATTGTTTCCTAAACACTGTCCCTAGTGACTGTCACTTCTCTCCCTGCACTAAGTTCACTGGAAAATGGCAGTGCAGACTGATACTTTTTATAGGGCTGTGACATCACAGGGGCTGACTATCTGCTGATTGGCTGTCTGCAAGTCATTATGGGTGCTCCCTAGTTCCCGGGCTTCTTACTTTCTCTTTCTAACATGTGTAGCAGCCATTTTAGAATAAATGTGATTCGTTACCACTAGCAATGAGCAAACCCATGTACATTCGGGTTCGGCCGAACTTCAGGTCAAACTTCGGGTTCGGGACCCAAACTTGACCCCGATCAAGTGGACCAGGTGGTAAGCGTGGTGACGTCACCACAGATCCTTCTATCTTCATTCAGCAGGACCTGCGATGATGTCACCATGCTCACCATGTGGTGAGCGCGGTGACATCAACGCATGTTCTTTTACAGGTCCTGCAGAAAGAAGATAGAAGAGGATATCGGCTGCGCGATCAAGTGGATGAGGTAATTTTTTTTTTTTTTTTATTATTTTTAACCCCCTCAAAGGCCATTTTATTTAGCATTCTGTCTAAAGAATGCTATTGTTTAATGTTATAACCATGTTATAATGGAAAATAATAAAATCACCCAAACACTGAACCCGAACTTCAGTGAAAAAGTCGGGGTTCGGGTCCGGGTACCCGAACTCACAAAGTTCGGTACGAACCCAAACTTTTAAGTTCAGGTTTGCTCAACCCTAGTTACCACAAAGTGCAAGGAAATTCGACTTCAGGACGAATCAAATATTTCCTGAAATTCGGATCGAATTCCACTTCGTCAACTTCTATTCGCTCATCACTAGTAAGAGCCATTCAAATTGCTACATGGGTGACTTTATCTTTGTTTTTTGATTTGTTTGTGGTTTGGTTCTCACCAATTTTTGTATATTTCAAGACCTCTATATATTTTACCAAGATATAGTAAAAGTTATGTTTTAATTGATGTCCACATCCTCTTTTTGAATTAGTATCCTGTATTTTCCCATAGCTATATGTTAGTGTCATTCTGACATTATTAGCTATTGCTGTCATTACGTTAAAGAGCTCAAAATGGAGGCAGGAGCTAAAGAGCAAAAATGTAAAAAAATATAAAAGAGAAAGACAAGATAGAAAAATATAATGTCACGAGTTGGAGGTCCCAGGAGAGACCACCGCATCGTCAAGCAATAAACAAACAGAAATCAGGTACAGACACATAAGAGTTTATTGCACAAACCAAAACCAGTGAAGGCAGCACAGACAAAACAAGAGCTCTATGTACCGTCAGCACAGTGGGAGAAAACCCCCACTGCGCCACTGTCTAGTAATACTCCAGAGTGGCGTGACTAAGCAACTCCTGGTATTCACTAGAGCCCTAGATGGTAGGGTTAGACTTTGCTGCAGGAAGTTGCCAGGGTCCACTCTGGAGCGTGAACTAGACAGTGACAGCAGGAGCTAATGGACAACAGGTACCAGAAGGTACCGACGGCACATAGGCATACATAACAGACAGGCAAATACAAACAGGACAACTAATAGCACAAGCAGGAGTACATAGCAAGGAAACAGGATTGACAATGAGCAGAGAAGGACTTGCTCCACCAGTAGTAAACTGCATGGCCTTGCGCATGCCACTCTGCTGAAAAGGCTTGCTGAACACAGACATATGAATACACACAAAGTAACTAAAACATAACTGGCAGAACAGATAAAAGAAAGACAGGAAAGAGAACGGGAAAGGACATAAATGAACAAGTAGGGAAACCCACAGAGCACAGACAGACACGGATCCCATGGGTCAGCAGCATGGGAGAGAGTACAAACCAGGAGCAGGACAAGACAACACACACCAGGAGAGCTGACACAGAACTGAGGAAACCTCAGCCTTATATACAGGTTCCATGGGTGCAGCAGAGAGACCACACCCACGGAGCAGACAGAGGATTAACTCCTAATAGGCACACAGGGGAGTTAACCCATAAAGAACCACAAATGGCACACAGGAACGGAACTTCAGCGAGTAGCGCCGAATGAGCAAGGACGGAAGGTCACAGCCAGAGGTAACGACTGTGACATATATGTTCTAGAAGACCTCAGAATGTCATACATCAATTTTCAGGCCAATTGGAGCACTTTTGATTATGGTAAAATAGATTTGGACAGGAATCACATTTAAAAGATTCTCATGCAAAGCACATTTCAAGAAATCCACTCATCTCTAGAAATAAACCCCTTTTATTAAGCATTATACTTTCTGCAAGCTTTGCAAAAATCAATAGCACAAGCGATAAGAAATTATGTAATACTTCATTATCCACTTATGCACTTAAATACCTCATTATCCATTTATCAGGCTCAATTCCTGGTCCCCACTCATTACTATAAATTATCTGCTAAATCCATCCTGGCCTCCCAAGACAAATTGACAGCTCACTGAAGGATCAGATTACATGCAGCCCATAGACGTTTATGGAGATGGGAAGTTGGTTGGAGGGAGGATTTTCAGAAGGGACACATACAGACATGATATGTAGAGGAGAAGAAGATGAACTTATTGAAACAAAAACAGAGAGGATTCTACAGCTAATATTGAGTCTCATCGAGTACTTTATTCACATCAGTATTGTTAAGTACTGCTGTATAATGTCCTTTATGGTGCTGTTGCTTCTTTTTATGGTGTACTACAGAGAGAGAGTACTGTGTATTGGGAAATATAAGGGTCATTGCTAGGGTCTCAAAAGATGTGGGCCCAAGACCAAATGCATGTAAGCCAAGTTCTCTATGTAAACTTCTCCTCTCACATGCCCTAGCACTAAAGACATATTTTACTTGCTGGATGGACACTACATTTAGCACTACCAAACAAACTTATTGCATCCAGTGTCTAACAGGTGACATCTCCTCTGATGTAGAGGATATGTTACATTCCTTAATTTTCTATCATCCTCCCCACCCTGGTACCACAGCAGTTTTATTCTGCCACTACGCCAATACTGTTCCTGCTGTGCTCCCCAAGTCCCCCAAATACTATAGTGCAGAAATGATACTGCCATTCAGATAGCGCTTCATAATAAAATAAAAGATAGTCCATCTAGTCCATCATTAGTAATAGGGCCTCCAATAATGATAATTCTCCCCAAGAGTGTTTCTATTATTACCAGTGCCCTCCATGTTTGAAATAATAATGCCAACCATAGTGCACCCAGTAGTAATAAGGTCTCTCTATAGTTCCCCTATAATTAATAAGATTAATAAGTTATATTGTCCTCTCAGTAGTTACTGTATAATGCCCCCTTTAGTGCCCTAGTAGTTATAATGCCCCTTATAGTCCTTACACTAGTTATAATGCCCCTTGTAGAGCCCAACTAGTTATAATGCCCCCTATAATGCCTAAGTGGTTAAAATGCCCCTTATAGTGCCCTCAGTAGGTATAATGTCCCCTGTAGTGCCCCCAGTAGGTATAATATTCCAGTAAGTATTATGCTCCTCACAGTGTCCCTAGTAAATACAATGCCGTCTATAGCACCCCAGTAGCTATAATAGTCCATGTAGTGCCCATAGTTGGTATAATGGCACTCTGTAGAGCCACCTGTCCTTACAGTAAACCTGTATATTGATTCCACAGTAACAATTTATTTTCATCAACAATTTTCATCAACAATTTTTTTTTTTCATCAACAATGTTATGTCTAAAATCCTCAGAAAACTTCTTTGTTTTAGCAGACCAGACCAACAGGAAAAACTCAGTTTTATCTTTTAAATAGGACACAGCTATACAAAGTCACTCCTGGTTGTCACTCCATTCATTGAAACTATTAACTCTAATTATCCTTTCTGAAGAACTGACCAAGAGTGTTGAAGAAATTATTGACAGGAGAATTTCACAACAACACTGTCAATCACATAGAAAGGAATTCATGTCCTCTATACTAGTCTTTGATGTCTTTTTCATAGCGTAAGCACACGTGTTTCTAACAATGGCTCAACAGACACATAAGTGTAGGTGATTAGTGGACACCATCCTGTCTTCTAGTTTGTAGATCACAAGCTATATCAGTTCTTATTTTATATATATATATATATATATATATTAGTGTTGAGCGAGCATGCTCGACCAAACAGCAGTTCGGCATCGCTATGCTTGGGACATCGCTGTGTTTGGCCGAATACTGTTGAACACAATGAAAATCAATGGGAGCCCCAAGCATTAAAAAAAGAGCCCCTTGCTCTGAAGAAGAGAGGGTATCTGGTTCACAAAAAAAAGGTTAGAAATTGATTAAAACACCACCTGAATGGTTTGGAAACAGCATGGGAAGGATGTCTGGATGCATTTTGGACTTCCATTACCTTTGACATACAATAGACAACCACAAGTATGTGCAAGCCAACCATCTATCCATGAGACAGATAACAGTCAGCATACCTTACAACTAGAGTTGAGCGAACACCTGGATGTTCGGGTCCGAGAAGTTCGGCCGAACTTCCCGGAAATGTTCGGGTTCGGGATCCGAACCCGATCCGAACTTCGTCCCGAACCCGAACCCCATTGAAGTCAATGGGGACCCGAACTTTTGGGCACTAAAAAGGCTGTAAAACAGCCCAGGAAAGAGCTAGAGGGCTGCAAAAGGCAGCAACATGTAGGTAAATCCCCTGCAAACAAATGTGGATAGGGAAATGAATTAAAATTAAAATTAAAAAAATAAAAATGAACCAATATCAATTGGACAGAGGTCGCATAGCAGAGAATCTGGCTTCACGTCAGCAGAGAATCAGTCTCTTCATGCCATAGCAAAGAATCTGGCTTCATGTCAGCAGAGAATCAGTCTCTTCATGCCATAGCAGAGAATCTGGCCTTATGTCAGCGCAGAATCTGTATTCATGTCATAGCAGAGAATCAGGCTTCACGTCACCCACCACTGGAACAGGCCACTGTCACACATTTAGGCCCCGGCACCCAGACAGAGGAGAGCGGTCCCGTAACAGAGAATCTGGCCTTATGTCAGAATCTGTATTCATGTCATAGCAGAGAATCAGGCTTCACGTCACCCACCACTGGAACAGGCCACTGTCACACATTTAGGCCCAGGCACCCAGGCAGAGGAGAGAGGTCGCGTAACAGAGAATCTGGCCTTATGTCAGCGCAGAATCTGTCTTCATGTCATAGCAGAGAATCAGGCTTCACGTCACCCACCACTGGAACAGGCCACTTTCAAACATTTAGGCCCAGGCACCCAGGCAGAGGAGAGAGGTCCTGTAACAGAGAATCTGGCCTTATGTCAGCACAGAATCTGTCTTCATGTCATAGCAGAGAATCAGGCTTCACGTCACCCACCACTGGAACAGGCCACTGTCACACATTTAGGCCCAGGCACCCAGGCAGAGGAGAGAGGTCCCGTAACAGAGAATCTGGCCTTATGTCAGCGCAGAATCTGTCTTCATGTCATAGCAGAGAATCAGGCTTCACATCACCCACCACTGGAACAGGCCACTGTCACACATTTAGACCCCGGCACCCAGGCAGAGGAGAGAGGTCCCGTAACAGAGAATCTGGCCTTATGTCAGCGCAGAATCTGTCTTCATGTCATAGCAGAGAATCAGGCTTCACGTCACCCACCACTCGAACAGGCTACTGTCAAACATTTAGGCCCAGGCGCCCAGGCAGAGGAGAGAGGTCCCGTAACAGAGAATCTGGCCTTATGTCAGCGCAGAATCTGTCTTCATGTCATAGCAGAGAATCAGGCTTCACGTCATCCACCACTGGAACAGGCCACTGTCACACATTTAGGCCCAGGCACCCAGGCAGAGGAGAGAGGTCCCGTAACAAAGAATCTGGCCTTATGTCAGCGCAGAATCTGTCTTCATGTCATAGCAGAGAATCAGGCTTCACGTCACCCACCACTGGAACAGGCCACTGTCACACATTTAGGCCCAGGCACCCAGGCAGAGGAGAGAGGTCCCATAACAGAGAATCTGGCCTTATGTCAGCGCAGAATCTGTATTCATGTCATAGCAGAGAATCAGGCTTCACGTCACCCACCACTGGAACAGGCCACTGTCACACATTTAGGCCCCGGCACCCAGACAGAGGAGAGCGGTCCCGTAACAGAGAATCTGGCCTTATGTCAGCGCAGAATCTGTCTTCATGTCATAGCAGAGAATCAGGCTTCACGTCACCCACCACTGGAACAGGCCACTGTCAAACATTTAGGCCCAGGCACCCAGGCAGAGGAGAGAGGTCCCGTAACAGAGAATCTGGCCTTATGTCAGCGCAGAATCTGTCTTCATGTCATAGCAGAGAATCAGGCTTCACGTCACCCACCACTGGAACAGGCCACTGTCACACATTTAGGCCCAGGCACCCAGGCAGAGGAGAGAGGTCCCGTAACAGAGAATCTGGCCTTATGTGAGCGCAGAATCTGTCTTCATGTCATAGCAGAGAATCAGGCTTCACGTCACCCACCACTGGAACAGGCCACTGTCACACATTTAGGCCCAGGCACCCAGGCAGAGGAGAGAGGTCCCGTAACAGAGAATCTGGCCTTATGTCAGCGCAGAATCTGTATTCATGTCATAGTAGAGAATCAGGCTTCACGTCACCCACCACTGGAACAGGCCACTGTCACACATTTAGGCCCCGGCACCCAGACAGAGGAGAGCGGTCCCGTAACAGAGAATCTGGCCTTATGTCAGCGCAGAATATGTCTTCATGTCATAGCAGAGAATCAGGCTTCACGTCACCCACCACTGGAACAGGCCACTGTCACACATTTAGGCCCCGGCACCCAGACAGAGGAGAGCGGTCCCGTAACAGAGAATCTGGCCTTATGTCAGCGCAGAATCTGTCTTCATGTCATAGCAGAGAATCAGGCTTCATGTCACCCACCACTGGAACAGGCCACTGTCACACATTTAGGCCCCGGCACCCAGACAGAGGAGAGCGGTCCCGTAACAGAGAATCTGGCCTTATGTCAGCGCAGAATCTGTCTTCATGTCATAGCAGAGAATCAGGCTTCATGTCACCCACCACTGGAACAGGCCACTGTCACACATTTAGGCCCCGGCACCCAGACAGAGGAGAGCGGTCCCGTAACAGAGAATCTGGCCTTATGTCAGCGCAGAATCTGTCTTCATGTCATAGCAGAGAATCAGGCTTCATGTCACCCACCACTGGAACAGGCCACTGTCACACATTTAGGCCCCGGCACCCAGACAGAGGAGAGCGGTCCCGTAACAGAGAATCTGGCCTTATGTCAGCGCAGAATCTGTCTTCATGTCATAGCAGAGAATCAGGCTTCACGTCACCCACCACTGGAACAGGCCACTGTCACACATTTAGGCCCCGGCACCCAGGCAGAGGAGAGAGGTCGCGTAACAGAGAATCTGGCTTCATGTCAGCACAGAATAGGTCTTCATGTCATAGCAGAGAATCAGGCTTCACGTCACCCACCACTGGAACAGGCCACTGTCACACATTTAGGCCCCGGCACCCAGACAGAGGAGAGGTTCATTCAACTTTGGGTTGCCCCGCAATATAATGGTAAAATGAAATTAAAAATAGTATTGAATGAGGAAGTGCCCTGGAGTAGAATAATATATTGTTAAGGGGAGGTAGTTAATATCTAATCTGCACAAGGGATGGACAGGTCCTGTGGGATCCATGCCTGGTTCATTTTTATGAACGTCAGCTTGTCCACATTGGCTGTAGACAGGCGGCTGCGTTTGTCTGTAATGACGCCCCCTGCCGTGCTGAATACACGTTCAGACAAAACGATGGCCGCCGGGCAGGCCAGCACCTCCAAGGCATAAAAGGCTAGCTCTGGCCACGTGGACAATTTGGAGACCCAGAAGTTGAATGGGGCCGAACCATCAGTCAGTACGTGGAGGGGTGTGCACAGGTACTGTTCCACCATGTTAGGGAAATGTTGCCTCCTGCTAACACGTTCCGTATCAGGTGGTGGTGCACTTAGCTGTGGCGTGGTGACAAAACTTTTCCACATCTCTGCCATGCTAACCCTGCCCTCAGAGGAGCTGGCCGTGACACAGCTGCGTTGGCGACCTCTTGCTCCTCCTCTGCCTTCGCCTTGGGCTTCCACTGGTTCCCCTGTGACATTTGGGAATGCTCCCAGTAGCGC
Source organism: Bufo bufo (assembly GCF_905171765.1). NCBI lineage: Eukaryota > Metazoa > Chordata > Amphibia > Anura > Bufonidae > Bufo > Bufo bufo. The sequence continues at coordinate 463,648,913 of NC_053389.1, read as the reverse complement.
GTCTACCAACATGCGCTTGTAGTCGCGCATCTTCCTATCACGCTCCAGTGTGGGAAGTAAGGTGGGCACATTGTCTTTGTACCGGGGATCCAGCAGGGTGGCAACCCAGTAGTCCGCACACGTTAAAATGTGGGCAACTCTGCTGTCGTTGCGCAGGCACTGCAGCATGTAGTCGCTCATGTGTGCCAGGCTGCCCAGAGGTAAGGACAAGCTGTCCTCTGTGTGAGGTGTATCATCATCGTCCTGTGTTTCCCCCCAGCCACGCACCAGTGATGGGCCCGAGCTGCTTTGGGTGCCACCCCGCTGTGAACTTGCTTCATCCTCATCCTCCTCCACCTCCTCCTCATCCTCGTCCTCCTCGTCCTCCAGTAGTGGGCCCTGTCTGGCCACATTTGTACCTGGCCTCTGGTGTTGCAAAAAACCTCCCTCTGAGTCACTTCGAAGAGACTGGCCTGAAAGTGCTAAAATGACCCCTCTTCCTCCTCTTCCTCCTGGGCCACCTCCTCTTCCATCATCGCCCTAAGTGTTTTCTCAAGGAGACATAGAAGTGGTATTGTAACGCTGATAACGGCGTCATCGCCACTGGCCATGTTGGTGGAGTACTCGAAACAGCGCAACAGGGCACACAGGTCTCGCATGGAGGCCCAGTCATTGGTGGTGAAGTGGGTCTGATCCGCAGTGCGACTGACCCGTGCGTGCTGCAGCTCAAACTCCACTATGGCCTGCTGCTGCTCGCACAGTCTGTCCAGCATATGCAAGGTGGAGTTCCACCTGGTGGGTACGTCGCATATGAGGCGGTGAGCGGGAAGGCCGAAGTTACGCTGTAGCGCAGACAGGCGAGCAGCGGCAGGGTGTGAATGCCGGAAGCGCGAACAGACGGCCCGCACTTTATGCAGCAGCTCTGACATGTCGGGGTAGTTGCGAATGAACTTCTTCACCACCAAATTCAGCACATGCGCCAGGCAAGGGATGTGCGTCAAACCGGCTAGTCCCAGAGCTGCAACGAGATTTCGCCCATTATCGCACACCACCAGGCCGGGCTTGAGGCTCACCGGCAGCAACCACTCGTCGGTCTGTTGTTCTATACCCCGCCACAACTCCTGTGCGGTGTGGGGCCTGTCCCCCAAACATATGAGTTTCAGAATGGCCTGCTGACGTTTACCCCGGGCTGTGCTGAAGTTGGTGGTGAAGGTGTGTGGCTGACTGGATGAGCAGGTGGAAGAAGAGGAGGAGGAAGCTGAGTAGGAGGAGGAGGAGACAGGAGGCAAAGAATGTTGCCCTGCGATCCTTGGCGGCGGAAGGACGTGCGCTAAACAGCTCTCCGCCTGGGGCCCAGCCGCCACTACATTTACCCAGTGTACAGTTAGGGAGATATAGAGTCCCTGGCCGTGCTTACTGGTCCACGTATCTGTGGTTAGGTGGACCTTGCCACAGATGGCGTTGCGCAGTGCACACTTGATTTTATCGGACACTTGTTTGTGCAGGGAAGGCACGGCTCTCTTGGAGAAGTAGTGGCGGCTGGGAACAACATACTGTGGGACAGCAAGTGACATGAGCTGTTTGAAGCTGTGTGTGTCCACCAGCCTAAATGACAGCATTTCATAGGCCAGTAGTTTAGAAATGCTGGCATTCAGGGCCAAGGATCGAGGGTGGCTAGGTGGGAATTTACGCTTTCTCTCAAATGTTTGTGAGATGGAGAGCTGAACGCTGCCGTGTGACATGGTTGAGATGCTTGGTGACGCAGGTGGTGGTGTTGGTGGTACATCCTCTGTTTGCTGGGCGGCAGGTGCCAACGTTCCTCCAGAGGCGGAGGAAGAGGCCGAGGCGGCGGCAGCAGCAGAAGAGGCCGAGGCGGCAGCAGCAGAAGAGGTAGCAGAGGGGGCCTGAGTGACTTCCTTGTTTTTAAGGTGTTTACTCCACTGCAGTTCATGCTTTGCATGCAGGTGCCTGGTCATGCAGGTTGTGCTAAGGTTCAGAACGTTAATGCCTCGCTTCAGGCTCTGATGGCACAGCGTGCAAACCACTCGGGTCTTTTCGTCAGCACATTGTTTGAAGAAGTGCCATGCCAGGGAACTCCTTGAAGCTGCCTTTGGGGTGCTCAGTCCCAGATGGCGGCGGTCAGTAGCAGGCGGAGTCTCTTGGCGGCGGGTGTTCTGATTTTGCCCACTGCTCCCTCTTTTGCTACGCTGTTGGCTCGGTCTCACCACTGCCTCTTCCTCCGAACTGTAAAAGTCAGTGGCACGACCTTCATTCCATGTGGGGTCTAGGACCTCATCGTCCCCTGCATCGTCTTCCACCCAGTCTTGATCCCTGACCTCCTGTTAAGTCTGCACACTGCAGAAAGACGCAGCAGTTGGCACCTGTGTTTCGTCATCATCAGAGACGTGCTGAGGTGGTATTCCCATGTCCTCATCATCAGGAAACATAAGTGGTTGTGCGTTAGTGCATTCTATCTCTTCCACCCCTGGGGAAGGGCTAGGTGGATGCCCTTGGGAAACCCTGGCAGCAGAGTCTTCAAACAGCATAAGAGACTGCTGCATAACTTGAGGCTCAGACAGTTTACCTGATATGCATGGGGGTGATGTGACAGACCGATGGGCTTGGTTTTCATGCGCCATCTGTGCGCTTTCTGCAGAAGACTGGGTGGGAGATAATGTGAACGTGCTGGATCCACTGTCGGCCACCCAATTGACTAATGCCTGTACCTGCTCAGGCCTTACCATCCTTAGAACGGCATTGGGCCCCACCAAATATCGCTGTAAATTCTGCTGGCTAATGGGACCTGAGGTAGTTGGTTCACTAGGACGTGTGGCTGTGGCAGAACGGCCACGTCCTCTCCCAGCACCAGAGGGTCCACTAACACCACCACGACCATGTCCACGTCCGCGTCCGCGTCCCTTATTAGATGTTTTCCTCATTGTTCCCGTTCACCACAATTTTGAGAATGGCAAATTTGGGAATAGTTTTTCAACCCAGAAAAAAAAGTGTGCTTTTACGGTCACTACAAATAACTTGACCAGCTAAAACAGTGCAGATTTGGTTGAATAGAGATGTGAGGCCTGTTTTTTTTTTTGCGCTGTGTGACAGGTATAGGTTTAATCACAGAATCAGACTTCTATCAGCACGCTAGCGTGTGTCTTAGGTTTTTCTGAATGACACTATCAGTACCTTCATGTAAGATATTCTTTTTGGGATAGATTTGAAGTAGGCATCAAATACCAGAAACTAGTTATTTTGAGAATGGCAAATTTGGGAATGGTTTTTTCAACCCAGAAAAAAAAGTGTGCTTTTACGATCACTACAAATAACTTGACCAGCTAAAACAGTACAGATTTGGTTGAATAGAGATGTGAGGCCTGTTTTTTTTGCGCTGTGTGACAGGTATAGGTTTAATCACAGAATCAGACTTCTATCAGCACGCTAGCGTGTGTCTTAGGTTTTTCTGAATGACACTATCAGTACCTTCAATGTAAGATATTCTTTTTGGGATAGATTTCAAGTAGGCCTCAAATACCAGAAACTAGTTATTTTGAGAATGGCAAATTTGGGAATGGTTTTTCAACCCAGAACAAAAAGTGTGCTTTACGGTCACTACAAATAACTTGACCAGCTAAAACAGTACAGATTTGGTTAAATAGAGATGTGAGGCCTGTTTTTTTTTGTGCTGTGTGACAGGTATAGGTTTAATCACAGAATCAGACTTCTATCAGCACGCTAGCGTGTGTCTTAGGTTTTTCTGAATGACACTATCAGTACCTTAAATGTAAGATATTCTTTTTGGGATAGATTTCAAGTAGGCCTCAAATACCAGAAACTAGTTATTTTGAGAATGGCAAATTTGGAAGGGTTTTTCAACCCAGAACAAAAAGTGTGCTTTTACGGTCACTACAAATAACTTGACCAGCTAAAACAGTCCAGATTTGGTTAAATAGAGATGTGAGGCCTGTTTTTTTTTGCGCTGTGTGACAGGTATAGGTTTAATCACAGAATCAGACTTCTATCAGCACGCTAGCGTGTGTCTTAGGTTTTTCTGAATGACACTATCAGTACCTTCAATGTAAGATATTCTTTTTGGGATAGATTTCAAGTAGGCCTCAAATACCGGAAACTAGTTATTTTGAGAATGGCAAATTTGGGAATGGTTTTTCAACCCAGAAAAAAAAGTGTGCTTTTACGGTCACTACAAATAACTTGACCAGCTAAAACAGTACAGATTTGGTTGAATAGAGATGTGAGGCGTGTTTTTTTTTGCGCTGTGTGACAGGTATAGGTTTAATCACAGAATCAGACTTCTATCAGCACGCTAGCGTGTGTCTTAGGTTTTTCTGAATGACACTATCAGTACCTTCAATGTAAGATATTCTTTTTGGGATAGATTTCAAGTAGGCCTCAAATACCAGAAACTAGTTATTTTGAGAATGGCAAATTTGGCAATGGTTTTTCAACCCAGAAAAAAAAGTGTGCTTTTACGGTCACTACAAATAACTTGACCAGCTAAAACAGTGCAGATTTGGTTGAATAGAGATGTGAGACCTGTTTTTTTTTTGCGCTGTGTGACAGGTATAGGTTTAATCACAGAATCAGACTTCTATCAGCACGCTAGCGTGTGTCTTAGGTTTTTCTGAATGACACTATCAGTACCTTCAATGTAAGATATTCTTTTTGGGATAGATTTCATGTAGGCCTCAAATACCAGAAACTAGTTATTTTGAGAATGGCAAATTTGGGAATGGTTTTTTCAACCCAGAACAAAAGTGTGCTTTTACGGTCACTACAAATAACTTGACCAGCTAAAACAGTACAGATTTGGTTAAATAGAGATGTGAGGCCTGTTTTTTTTTGCGCTGTGTGACAGGTATAGGTTTAATCACAGAATCAGACTTCTATCAGCACGCTAGCGTGTGTCTTAGGTTTTTCTGAATGACACTATCAGTACCTTAAATGTAAGATATTCTTTTTGGGATAGATTTCAAGTAGGCCTCAAATACCAGAAACTAGTTATTTTGAGAATGGCAAATTTGGAAGGGTTTTTCAACCCAGAACAAAAAGTGTGCTTTTACGGTCACTACAAATAACTTGACCAGCTAAAACAGTACAGATTTGGTTAAATAGAGATGTGAGGCCTGTTTTTTTTTGCGCTGTGTGACAGGTATAGGTTTAATCACAGAATCAGACTTCTATCAGCACGCTAGCGTGTGTCTTAGGTTTTTCTGAATGACACTATCAGTACCTTCAATGTAAGATATTCTTTTTGGGATAGATTTCAAGTAGGCCTCAAATACCAGAAACTAGTTATTTTGAGAATGGCAAATTTGGGAATGGTTTTTCAACCCAGAAAAAAAAGTGTGCTTTTACGGTCACTACAAATAACTTGACCAGCTAAACAGTACAGATTTGGTTGAATAGAGATGTGAGGCCTGTTTTTTTTTTGCGCTGTGTGACAGGTATAGGTTTAATCACAGAATCAGACTTCTATCAGCACGCTAGCGTGTGTCTTAGGTTTTTCTGAATGACACTATTAGTACCTTCAATTTAAGATATTCTTTTTGGGATAGATTTCAAGTAGGCCTCAAATACCAGAAACTAGTTATTTTGAGAATGGCAAATTTGGAATGGTTTTTCAACCCAGAAAAAAAAGTGTGCTTTTACGGTCACTACAAATAACTTGACCAGCTAAAACAGTGCAGATTTGGTTGAATAGAGATCTGAGACCTGTTTTTTTTTGCGCTGTGACAGGTATAGGTTTAATCACAGAATCAGACTTCTATCAGCACGCTAGCGTGTGTCTTAGGTTTTTCTGAATGACACTATCAGTACCTTCAATTTAAGATATTCTTTTTGGGATAGATTTCAAGTAGGCCTCAAATACCAGAAACTAGTTATTTTGAGAATGGCAAATTTGTAAATGGTTTTTCAACACAGAAAAAAAAGTGTGCTTTTACGGTCACTACAAATAACTTGACCAGCTAAAACAGTGCAGATTTGGTTGAATAGAGATGTGAGACCTGTTTTTTTTTGCGCTGTGTGACAGGTATAGGTTTAATCACAGAATCAGACTTCTATCAGCACGGTAGCATGTGTCTTAGGTTTTTCTGAATGACACTATCAGTACCTTCAATTTAAGATATTCTTTTTGGGATAGATTTCAAGTAGGCCTCAAATACCAGAAACTAGTTATTTTGAGAATGGCAAATTTGGGAATGGTTTTTCAACCCAGAAAAAAAAGTGTGCTTTTACGGTCACTACAAAAAACTTGACCAGCTAAAACAGTGCAGATTTGGTTGAATAGAGATGTGAGACCTGTTTTTTTTTTTGCGCTGTGTGACAGGTATAGGTTTAATCACAGAATCAGACTTCTATCTGCACGCTAGCGTGTGTCTTAGGTTTTTCTGAATGACACTATCAGTACCTTCAATGTAAGATATTCTTTTTGGGATAGATTTCAAGTAGGCCTCAAATACCAAAACTAGTTATTTTGAGAATGGCAAATTTGGGAATGGTTTTTCAACCCAGAAAAAAAAGTGTGCTTTTACGGTCACTACAAATAACTTGACCAGCTAAAACAGTACAGATTTGGTTAAATAGAGATGTGAGGCCTGTTTTTTTTTTGCGCTGTGTGACAGGTATAGGTTTAATCACAGAATCAGACTTCTATCTGCACGCTAGCGTGTGTCTTAGGTTTTTCTGAATGACACTATCAGCACCTTAAATGTAAGATATCCTTTTTGGGATAGATTTTAAGTAGGCCTCAAATACCAGAAACTAGTTATTTTGAGAATGGCAAATTTGGGAATAGTTTTTCAACCCAGAAAAAAAAGTGTGCCTTTACGGTCACTACAAATAACTTGACCAGCTAAAACAGTACAGATTTGGTTGAATAGAAATGTCAGGTCTATTTTTTAGGCGCTGGGTGACAGGCTCAACTTGCTTCTGATGTAATATATGGCCAAAAAATAACCACACTGTTGATGGTTAAATGCACTTGGGTGACACAGGCTCAGCCTGCACCAGATGTAGTATATGGCCAAAAAATAATCAGACTGTTGATGGTTAAATGCACTTCGGTGACACAGGCTCAGCCTGCAGCTGATGTAGTATATGGCCAAAAAATAACCAGACTGTTGATGGTTAAATGCACTTCGGTGACACAGGCTCAGCCTGCAGCTGATGTAGGATATAGCACAAAATAACCACACTATCGATGGTTAAATACACTTGGTGATAGCTTGTGCTGGCGCACCACAAGTCACAAAATGGCCGCCGATCACCCCAGAAAAAAGTGATCTAAAAACGCTCTGGGCAGCCTCAAAAAAGTGAGCAAGTCAATAATAGCACTTCAATGATCCACAGCTGCAGATCGATCACAGAATGAATTCTTTTAGAGGAGTTAATCTGCCTAATCTCGCCCTAACATCGCAGCTGCAACCTCTCCCTACACTGATCATAGCAGAGTGACGTGCGGCGCTACGTGACTCCAGCTTAAATAGAGACTGGGTCACATGCTGCACTGGTCAATCACAGCCATGCCAATAGTAGGCATGGCTGTGATGGCCTCTTGGGGCAAGTAGTATGACGCTTGTTGATTGGCTGCTTTGCAGCCTTTCAAAAAGCGCCAAGAAGGCGCCGAACACCGAACCCGAACACAGACTTTTACGAAAATGTTCGGGTTCGGGTCCGTGTCACGGACACCCCAAAATTCGGTACGAACCCGAACTATACAGTTCTGGTTCGCTCATCCCTACTTACAACGGCAGCCTTGTGCACTATGAGACATTCAAAACCAGCTCTCATCTGATTAAGAGCCAGTAAGCCGCAAAGTTACTTCATAACTGTTGGATGGCTTGGGTGGACTTGCGCACCTAGATCATTATCATTAGGGTGACAAAAAGTTTTCTGATTGTTCTAGCATAATATTCAATAACCTTTCTATCCAGTTTTGTCATGTAAACTCATTTGCATAATCGTGGGCATATGCAAATTATCTGAATCTGCTTGTTTTTTTAGCTGAAACACCATTTGCATGGAAAATTCGCTATAAAAATTTTCGATCAACACTACTCATGAACTGCGCCATTTATTAGATTCTTAGTCTTATGAAAAGACTATTAATCCAATAGATGGTGCTGTTCATGACTCAGCAAAACAAGGCAGATTCTGCTCATTTGCATGTTTTTCCCATAGGCCCATGTTTATGCAAATGAGTTTACATGACAAAACTGAATAGAAAGCTTATTGAATATTATGTTAGGACAATCAAAAAACTTTTTGTCACCCTAATGATAATGATCTAGGTGCACAGGTCCACCCAAGCCATCCATCAGATATAAAGCAACTTTGAGGCTTACTAACTTGCTGGTTTTGAATGTCTCATAGTGCACAAGGCTGCAATTGTAAGGTGTGCTGACTGTATGTGTCTCATGGATATTTTCTTGGCTTGCACATACCCTGCTTTTGGCAAATAGCCTTTGTGTGGTTGTCTATTGTATGTTATAGGTAATAGGAGTCCAAGATGCATCCAAACATCCTTCCCATGCTGTTTCCAAACCATTTTTGTGGTGTTTCCATCAATTTCTAACCTTTTTCTGTAAACCTGACATCCCCTCCTCTTCAGATGCTCGGGTTTTCCCATTGACTTCCATTATGCTCGGTAGTGCTTGATCAACACATATATATAAATATATAATGTACCTGTATAAAGCTGTGTGTATGTCTGCTAAAGGAATCCGAACCGTCATATTTACAATTACAAAATTTGGCACACAGGATGTACCTAAGATATTCCCAAAAAATGCAGTAGCTAATAGAAACCTAGTCACATGACTCTTATCAGCCAATAGAAGCTCACAGGCCCTTAGTCTCCACATACACACAGTTTTAAACCAGGTTTCCATAACAACCCAGACATTTTTCTTCACTGCTGTAGGTCAGCTTTAAAGGGGCAGGGCTTTGTGGATGACACTGTTAAGAGAGCCGAGTGCTGTGGAGGTTACAGTTAAGGGGGCAGGTAGGGTGGCCATTCAGGCTACCCTCAAAAGACGGACTTAAAAACTCCACCCCCAGGTCCTGGTAAGCCACGCATCTGATTTGGTTATACCACGCCCCCTCTCGCTCAGCAGCCGACAGGGATTAATCAAATGAAGGTAAAAATCAACTGCTGTCAGCTGCAGGGGTGGGAGGGAGGATGACTTTCTCCTTTCAGCTTGCGCTCAGCAGCACAGTGCTGCGCCGGACGGAGGACAGGGAGTCTGAAAGCCCGACTGTCTGGCCTAAAACCGGACCTCTGGCTACCCTAGGGGCAGGCTGCTGTGGAGGTCACAGTTAAAGGGACAGTCCGCTATGGAGGTCAGTGTTAAGGGGCAGATTGCTGTAGAGGCCACTGTTAAGGGGGCAGGGTGTTGTGGAAATCACTGTTAAGGAGACGGGTACTGTGGAGGTCACTAATAAAGGAGCGGACGCTTTGGAGGTTACTGTTAAAGGGTCGGGCTGCTGTGGAGGTCACTATTGAGGGGCGGGATGCTGTGGAGGTCACTGTTAAAGGGGCGGATGCAGTGGAGATTTCTGTTAAGGGGCAGGGAACGTTGGAGGTCACAGTTAAGGGGACAGTCCGCAGTGTTAAGGGGCGGGGTGCTGTAGAGGGGGCGGGGTGTTGTGGAAGTCACATTTTTAGGGAACAGAGCTCTGTGGAGGTCACTGTTAAGGGGTGGGATATTGTGGAAATCCCTGTTAAAGGGGTGGCCGCTGTGGAGGTCACTGTTAAAGGGAAGGACGCTGTGGATGTTACTGTTAAGGGGGCAGGTTGCTGTGGCTGTCACTGTTAAAGGGGCTGAGTACTGTAGATGTCACTGTTATAGTGGATACTGTTGATATCTTTTAACGACACATACAAACATAAATAAAATAGATTAAATATACCTGTGCGAAGCCAGGTCCTACTGCTAGTATGTATGTGTGTATATATATATATATATATATATATATATATATAAATATATATAAAAGGTCTAGAAGAATTTTAGTTGATTAAAGGAGGAATACAGCTTTAAATGCTAAAATGTCACAGGAGATCAAGTTGGGAAATGCAGTCATGAGCTCATATGTGCATTGTTTGCTGTGAAAAGTTTAAACCATTTTAGGAGAACATTTGCCAAACTGTGTTATTGAAGCTACAGAGCTATGCAGTTCCTTTAATTCAGGAATGGGTGATAACTTAGTTTATGGCATCTCAGATTTTTTACTAGGAGAACATAAGTAGATATTTTTATTTACTTTTAAAACTTTTTTTTTTAAAGGGTTTGTACTGTGCAATGTAACAGTTTGCATAAAATTATTCATTGTAGGGAATGAATACGATCTAATAAAAACCTTGTACCAAATAGTAAGAATTTAACATTTATTGGTCCGGAGTTTAAGTGTCGGTCCGGGTTTTGACAGCACCTGGCTGTCCTTAAAAAGGAAGCTGGGCTCAGCAGAGATGTCTCTGTTTTTGGGATCTGAGGCTTTGTGCTGTGCTGGAGGGTAGTGATGAGCGGCAGGGGTCATATTCGAATTCGCGATATTTCGCGAATATTTTGTAGAATATTCGTCGAATATTCACAAATTCGAAAATTCGCGATTTTTTTACTCGAAAAATCGGAAAGGTAATGATTGTGTAATATGCGAATTTTCGTAATTCGAATTTTCGGATTCAAATTTTTTATTGCGAATTTTTCAACTTACAACTATTAGACAAAGAAGATTATAGCACTATATTAGCTAAATTGCTCTATATTCGTTTTTTTTCGAATATTCGCTATATTGCTATTACTTCGTTTTTTCGAATATTCGTAATATTCTAAAACAAGAATATATAGCAATATAGCGAATATTCGAAAAAAACTAATATATAGCAAAATTCGCAAACACTACTACTCCTAAAGTCAAGTATATTGCAGCCTTCTTATTGGCCCACAAGCTAGAAGCAGTAAGGGATCATGTGTACTGATAAAAAAATATATATAATAATCGGAAAAAAAAAAAAGGGAAAAAATTAATTTGAATATTCGAAATTACGAATATATATAACTATATTGGAAATATTCGCGAATTTTCGAAGTACCTATATTCGCGATAAAAATGTGAAATTCGAATATTCGTGATCAACACTACTGGAGGGCTGAGAGCTGCACGCTGGGGAAACAGGCCCCCTAAAGCCTGCTGTGGACTACTGGAGGCAGAACATCCAGCTAGGTGACTTGTATTATATGAATTTTCCATTGTGTGTGAATTAAGACCAAGACTGCAAAGCTATGTGCTGTTTTGTGCAATTGCCTCAAGTGTGAATGAACACTGACGTTTTGAGTTAATGAACACTGACGTTTTGTTTTTTGCCTCTGTACTGTGCCCGCTTACCCTATCTACCAGAGCGAAACCCCACAATAGGTAAATAAGACTAATTTGACTGGAATTATAAATCAATTGCATTTAAAGAGGTATTCCCATCTGGATATTTATGGCACATTGATAGGATATGCTATAAATATCTAATTGGTACTAGTATCACCTCTAGAACCACTCATATCTCAAGAATGAAGGCCCTATGTGAATAATTGGCACACTTACACAGCAACCTCTCCACTTACTGCTATGGAACTTCCAAAAAGAATTGAGGCTATTTTTAGAAGACCTCTGCTATTTTTGGAAGTTATTTTATTCTACTTAAGTTTCTTCTTTGTTATTCATGTATTAAGCTTGTTTATATTAAAGAGTAAATAAACTTTTTTTTATAAATTTTTGTAACCTGTTCCTAATGCCCTAATAACACTTTTTGTAATATACTTTATTAATGGTTTTTGCATTTTTATTATACTTTTTCCCTCCCTAAATCGCACGCTGTGCACTTTAAATCTGACTCTCAGCGGTGACAGAGTACACATTTTTATTGATGGGGCCACAGAGCATTGAGTGCAGGCAGGAGCGCATATGCTGGTTTACTAAATGCTGGCATGGCACATGGGTACCCTGTAAACATGTGCTATGCCAGGATTAACTGAGCCGAGTGGGCTCCTGCCACTGCCTGCTTTGCTAAGCTAAGAGTTCTGCATGTCAGCTTTTAGCTTAGCGAAGCAGGCACATGGTTACAGGGCTTAGCAAAGAAGGAGCCCACTCCGCTCAGCTAATCCTGGCATAGCACATGGTTAGAGGGTACTCATGTGTTATGCCAGGATTTGGTTAAACCTCCGGGGGGCATGGGCAGGAGCAGCAAATATGCGCTCCTGCCCATACTCCCTGTGCTGCGGCCCCATTGATAAAAATGTCAACTCTGTGCTCCATACTCCGCTGAGAAGTCAGTGGTGTACTGAAAAGTAGATTTTAAGTGCACAGAGAAACATGGGCTTTAGAGAGGGAAAAGTGTATTAAAAATGCAAAAAACATTAATACCTACATTACATTAAGAAGTACATTACACAAACTGTTATTAGGGCATTAGGGACATGTTAACAATAATGTATACAAAAGTTCAGTTACTTTTTAAGAACACATAAATAGGGTAACTCTTTAGTAAAGATTTTCTACTCCCTTCTGACTAGAAAAAATTGGAAAATAAAGAAAGGTCCAACCTGGTAATGTTTTCTCTCTCAAACAAGTTAATGGGAGTTGTGGTCCATTAACCCTGCACGTTCAAAACTTTTTAGAATTGAGTAGTTATTTGATCTGTTCAAAGTGCTAGTTCGGGCCCCACAGGCTGCACGAAACTGGTGATTGGCAGGGGTGTCAGGTGTTCGACACCCACAAATTTGATATTGATGTCCTAACCTGAAGAAAGGTCACCAATATGTGAATCTCTGAAAACCCCTTTAATTTATAGGCTATATACACCTTTGGGGCATTTTTTATAATTCAATTTTACTCGTTTTAGTTTACAAATCATTTTTTAATTGGTCTTTATTAAAAATGTTCAGCTGTTTCTGAGATAAAAGATTAAAAAATCAGCCTGTCTGAAAGCTGTTACTTTGTGTTTTCTTATAATTCCTTGATCTGATGGCTCATATGAAGCCTTATATCTGATCTCCTGACCTCATAAACACTTATTTAATGGCTGTATTACACAGCCAGATGTAGAAGACGATTGTCGGGAGAGAAGCATTCCCTTCCAGCAGTTACCTGCTCACTAGCGGAGGAGTCTACTCCTAAGCAGTCTCCTCCGAAGCATGGGGAGGAGCGATGCTATGCCGTCGCTCGTCCCCATGCTGTAGAGTCATTTGTTGGTGGCAGATCGTTATTACACACCACAATATGCCACCTGCAAATGATAATTTTCTGATATCTCAAAAGATTTGGATTGCTGGACATTCGAGCATTTGCTTGTTCTTCCGGCAATCAGTGGCAATATTACACTGAAATGTGTTAGAAGTGTTGAGTGAATCGAAGTTGACGAAGTGAAATTCTATCCGAATTTCAGGAAATATTTGATTTGTCACAAAGCCAAATTTCCTCACATTTTGTGGCAACAAATCAGATTTTTTTCTAAAATGGCTGATGCCATTTTAGAAAGAGATAGTAAGAAGCTCGGAAATGAGGGATCATTCTTAATGCCATGCAGCCAGCTAATCAGCAAATAGCAAACCCCTGTGATGTCAAAGCCATTTTCCAGTGAACTTAGTGCAGGGAGAGACGTTACAGGCACTAGGGACAGTGATTAGGAAAGACTTTATTTAAAAAATATTACTTTTGAACAGGGACAGCTTAGAGATAGTGTAGGGATATAGTAGGGAGGAATTATCCACACTATAGGGAAGAGAGCAGGGACCAATTGCACGGTGTAAAGCCTGGGTAATAGGAGCTATTCTATTACACCTTGCTGCACTAATTGGGGTTAGAAAAAGTGTTCTAATACTACAGATTTTAGGTTGTTCACATTTTTTTATACATTAGTAAATCCATTAATCCTTGATTCTGGAATTGGGGTAAAATTGCAGTCTGATACAAAAGATTTTGGGCGGTTCACATTCTTTTATACATAAGTAAATCTGTTAATCCTTGATTGCGTAATTGGGGTAAAATTGCTGCCTGATACTACTAATTTTGAGGTCGTTCATGTTCTTTTATACATAAGTAATTCCATTAATTCTTGATTCTGTAATAGGGGGGAAATTGCAGCCTGATACTACAGATTTTGGGGTGTTTACATTTTTTATACATAAATTAATCTGTTAATCCTTGATTCTGTAATTGGGGTAAAATTGTGGCATGATACTACAGATTTTAGGGGTGTTCTAGTTCTTTTATACATAATTAAGTCTGGCAATCCTTAATTGTGTAATTAGGGTGAAATTGCGGCCTGATACTACTGATTTTAGAGTGTTCACATTCTTTTTATACATAAATAATCCATTATCCTTGATTGTGTAATTGGGGTCAAATTGCAGCCTGATACTACTGATTTTAGGTGTTCACATTTATTTTTAACATAAGTAATACCATTAATCCTTAATTCTGTAAATGGGGTGAAATTGGGGCTGATACTGCAGATTTTGGGGCGTTAACATTCTTTTTTTATATGAGTAAAGCCGTTAATCATGATGTGTAAATAGGGTGAAACAACAACCGATACTGCTGATTTTGAGGTGTTCATGTTCCTTTATACATGAAGTAATGCAATCATCCTTGATTGCATAATTGGGGGGAAATGTGGCCTAGATACCACTGATTTTTGGGGGGGTGTTAATGCTCTTTTATACATAAGTAAAATCCATTCATCTTTATTCTGGGGTGAAATGCGACCGGACACTACTGCTAATTTACAGTTACGTCCAACAGATGCCAGAGCCTTCCAAGGGAATGGGCAGTGGAAAAAATGTTTCTGGAGCTGGCAGAAGTAGAAGCAGAAGAAGGGAGGTGGAGTGGTATGAGCAGTCGCAGCAACAGGCCAGAGCTTCCAGTGTCATCCAGTGGCTTTGTTTTTGACCAGCAACCCAGCTGTCCTTGAATGGTTGACTCGGTCTTCAACATTTCAACTAGGACATCAGATGCCCCAAACCAGAAGTCAGTGGGTTCCTCTAACACCACGTTTAGTTGGCATGGCCAGAAACAACTCTGTGTTCCCACCTGTCCTGAACCTGTCTCTTTCATTTTCTGTTTCTTCTGCTCGGGAAGTATTGTATGCTGTCGACTCTGCTCCAAATTTTCAGCGAGGACGAGCTTATTGAACACAGTCAGCAGCTACTGCCCAGCCAAGATTTGGAGGAGAGATCCACTGCGTCCTCCTTTAGGCAGGCAAGTAGCAACGATGAGAGTTGCATGGGAGCAGGTGTTGCAAGAGGTCAGACACATGGCCCTGAGACTGGGTGAGACTGGTGAAGGTGACATCAGTGACGTGTTGACATTAGAGGATGATACTCGCTGGTGTGGGAATTTTTCATCAAGTCGCCAGAGGATCTCAGTGTGGCTGTTTGTAGAAACTGTGGGCAGAAGGTGAAGCATGGCCAGGGTGCCAATGTTGGCACCATGGCCCTGCTATTTAAATGAGAAAAATACGTGGTCTCAAAAGGCAGGAAATACTCAACCCCAAATGCAGTTGTGCATTTATGCTCGAGGGAGCAGATACTGCGCTTGTGGTCTGTTGCTAAGGTCGATCCCCAGCAAAAAATGTATACAGTGGAGGATGCCTGCAGCAGACCACAAGTGCCACAGAGACATCCTACACCAGATGGTAAAATGTGTGGATGTGGAATGATTTGGAATAAATAGTTACAAGAATAGGTGCACTACTGTGGTGAATGCAAACAGTAACATCTGACTAAACCCTCACACTGATGTTAAAAATTAGACTTTAGCCAGTATATCCTTATAATAAGGAGATTCCTGAGCCCGCGCACCATGCCAAGGTTTCTCAAGTGGCACGGGACCTAGCGCTAATCTTACCTGTACCGTATAGGTAGTACCAGGAGCCAGTGGGCAAATAACAGCAGCGTAAGGTCCGACTCACAGAAAACAGCCCCCCGTTCCCTCCTGTGTGACTAACCACACATACAATGGGAGGAGGGAGGAGGCTTAGAGTCCCACCCATGGCTGGCTGATATGTTGCAGGCCTCACAGGTGCACCTAAAGGCTGACTATGGATGGTAATCAAGGCGCATTTAGATTGGAGTTTATACACCTCCACATATAAATATACGATTTAAATGACAAAAATACGTGGTCTCAAAAGAAAGGAAATGCTCCTCCCCAAATGCTGTTGTGTATTTATGCTTGGGGGAGCAGATACTGCGCTTGTGGTCTGTTGCTAAGGGCGATCCCCAGCAAAACAATATACTGGCTAAAGTCTCATTATTAACATCAGTGTGAGGGTTTAGTGAGATGCTACTGTTTGCATCCACCACAGTAGTGCACCTATTCTTGTCGCCACGGCCCTGCGTCAACACATGCCGCGTCAACATAAAGTGGCCTGGGAAAACTGTGGAGCTAATGTTATTGTACAGCCTGACACAGCAACCCCTGCATCTCTCAGTAACCCACACCCTTTCTCCTACAGTCAAGGCTCGACCAACTAAGCAGAAGGGAGCTTTGTTTCCTTTCCATCATCTACTGGTCCTGATGCTCCTCCTCCTACTCTTTGTCACTTGTTTTGCCAATAATCGAATAACCGTGCACTCATCCTACGGCACAGAAGCTTGCCCTGGACAAGCTTTCCTACATGGCCAGTAGTGTGGCATCAGAGCGGGTGTTTAGTGCAGCGGGGTGCATAGTTACCCCAACGACAACACAAAATGTTCAGAGACTAACCTTTGTAAAGGTGAATCAGGCGTAGATCATCCAGGATTTCCACATGCCAGTGCCTGATGCATCAGACTAGATTATTCTGGGAGCCACACCAAAACATTGTGATAAAAGTCCTGTTTCTTCTGGCTGCCTGCTTCAGCCACTTTTCTGAAGCTGCCACCCGCCTGTGCCATACACCTACTGCCTCTGCTGCCATCTTCTCCTACTGCCATTATCTTGTGCTTTTACTGCCACTGCTGTTGCCCCCCACCTCCCCACTCTGTCACGGGGTCAGTATGTTGACTCCTCATGCAGTTGCCACTCTCTTCACTCTGTCACTAGGCCACTGTGTTGACTCCTCATGCTGTTGTCACCCTCTCCACTTTGTGATGGGGCCACTGTATTGACTCCTCATGCGGTTGCCACCCTCCCCTCTCTGTGACTAGGCCTCTATGTTGACTCCTCATGCAGTTGCCACCCTCACCACTCTGCGACTGGGGTACTATGTTGACTCCTTTCACTTTTTCCACCCTCCCCACTCTGTGACTGGGGCACAATTTTATTCCTTTTGCTGTTGCCAACCTCACCACTCTGTAACGGGGTCACTAGTGTCCTTGTTTGGTCTTGTTGACATCATCATTTATTTTACCCTTCTGATCTGTCTGAAGAACCAAAAATTTTAAAACAGAATTTGGAGCATCCATAAAGCCTCGATCACATGATCAGTATTCTGCATCAGGATTTGATCATGATTTGGACGCCAAAATCAGTAGTAGGTCCAAAACATAGAAGACATGCAAATATTTCCATCATGTGTCATCTCTGTTTTGGACCCATTGTTGTTTTTTCCTTACCAATACTGATCAAACACTGATGCAAATAACTGACCGTGTGATAGAGGCTATAAAAGTCCTGCATGTAGGGCATTTTTTTTCATCTGAATACAACCAATTTCAGACGCAAATGGCTAAAACTCATGCAAATTGAGCCTGAGGCCTCTATCACATGGTCAGTATGTTGCATTAGGATTTGTTTTCTTTTGGGTTGTTCTTCTGACTTATTAAAAGAAGGGAAAAATAAACAGTGACCTTAACACAAACTTACTGCTGACACCCTTCCCACTCTGTCATGGGACCACTACTTGTATCATTGGCTAACAGAACATGTTATCTAGCAATCTACTGTATGTGTAATGAGACAGCTCTTACACTATAGTGGAATCTTGGGCCACTGCACAGTTAAGTACATTATACGCTAATATTGACCTGCAAGGCTGAGTTCACACTTCAGTTATTTTGTCAGCTAATTCCAGCAGTTACTATATGGTGAGCCAAAATCAGAAGCCAATCCTACTCTAAGATAAGATATCATGAAAAGGTCTGCACCTGTTGTGTTTTTCACCCATAACTGCCCAAATAACTGAAGTGTGAACTTCACTCATCTCTAATATTAAGTTTGCACTATCTTATGCTAGTACTGGCAACTCCACATATTAAAATGTTTTTACATTTTGACTTACCTTATTGAAGAATAGTGATGAGTGGCAGGGGCCATATTCGAATTCGCAATATTTAATGAACAGTTTGTAGAATATTTGTCATATATTCGCAAATTCGAGAATTCGCTATCATTTTCTTGATTGCGACAATCAGCAATGTGATATTGGCGCAATGCGCGCGCAATACAGACGTGGGTCACTATAGCAACATTTTTCAAGCTACTAGAAGTTTCCTTAGACTGGAGAAAATGGTTGGCATGGCAGATCATTACATTAGCTTTATATGCAGAAAGAGTGCTCCAATATATTTGCGATTAAGAAATTGGCACTAATGATGCAAATATTTTGGCGCAATACAGGCAACTTCACATTTTAACAGGTCTGACTACATATTAGAGATTGGTGCACTAAGTATTGTTGTGAACTTGTGACATTACAGCACTATGTCTGTATGTATGTAGCATACATACATACAGTACATACATACAGCACTATGTATGTAGCATGTATGCATGGACAGCAGAACCTATCAGCTACACTATATAATATCACTGTCTAACCTACATTGACTATCTCCCACTAACTTTCTGTATTATATAAGCTAACTAACTAACTAACTAACTATCTAATATAATGACACAAGAAAGCAGAGAGCACAGCAATAACACTGCTGTCTCTCTCAGATCTGCAAAATACTGCATACAGTGGCTGCTGGGGAGGTTCTTACACTGCGTGCAGAATTATTAGGCAAATGAGTATTTTGACCACATCATCCTCTTTATGCATGTTGTCTTACTCCAAGCTGTATAGGCTCGAAAGCCTACTACCAATTAAGCATATTAGGTGATGTGCATCTCTGTAATGAGAAGAGGTGTGGTCTAATGACATCAACACCCTATATCAGGTGTGCATAATTATTAGGCAACTTCCTTTCCTTTGGCAAAATGGGTCAAAAGAAGGACTTGACAGGCTCAGAAAAGTCAAAAATAGTGAGATATCTTGCAGAGGGATGCAGCACTCTTAAAATTGCAAAGCTTCTGAAGCGTGATCATCGAACAATCAAGCGTTTCATTCAAAATAGTCAACAGGGTCGCAAGAAGCGTGTGGAAAAACCAAGGCGCAAAATAACTGCCCATGAACTGAGAAAAGTCAAGCGTGCAGCTGCCAAGATGCCACTTGCCACCAGTTTGGCCATATTTCAGAGCTGCAACATCACTGGAGTGCCCAAAAGCACAAGGTGTGCAATACTCAGAGACATGGCCAAGGTAAGAAAGGCTGAAAGACGACCACCACTGAACAAGACACACAAGCTGAAACGTCAAGACTGGGCCAAGAAATATCTCAAGACTGATTTTTCTAAGGTTTTATGGACTGATGAAATGAGAGTGAGTCTTGATGGGCCAGATGGATGGGCCTGTGGCTGGATTGGTAAAGGGCAGAGAGCTCCAGTCCGACTCAGACGCCAGCAAGGTGGAGGTGGAGTACTGGTTTGGGCTGGTATCATCAAAGATGAGCTTGTGGGGCCTTTTCGGGTTGAGGATGGAGTCAAGCTCAACTCCCAGTCCTACTGCCAGTTTCTGGAAGACACCTTCTTCAAGCAGTGGTACAGGAAGAAGTCTGCATCCTTCAAGAAAAACATGATTTTCATGCAGGACAATGCTCCATCACACGCGTCCAAGTACTCCACAGCGTGGCTGGCAAGAAAGGGTACAAAAGAAGAAAATCTAATGACAAGGCCTCCTTGTTCACCTGATCTGAACCCCATTGAGAACCTGTGGTCCATCATCAAATGTGAGATTTACAAGGAGGGAAAACAGTACACCTCTCTGAACAGTGTCTGGGAGGCTGTGGTTGCTGCTGCACGCAATGTTGATGGTGAACAGATCAAAACACTGACAGAATCCATGGATGGCAGGCTTTTGAGTGTCCTTGCAAAGAAAGGTGGCTATATTAGTCACTGATTTGTTTTTG
This sequence comes from Bufo bufo, assembly GCF_905171765.1. Classification (NCBI taxonomy): domain Eukaryota; kingdom Metazoa; phylum Chordata; class Amphibia; order Anura; family Bufonidae; genus Bufo; species Bufo bufo. Next base: position 463,628,707 of record NC_053389.1, on the reverse strand, counting down.
TTTTGTTTTTGAATGTCAGAAATGTATATTTGTGAATGTTGAGATGTTATATTGGTTTCACTGGTAAAAATAAATAATTGAAATGGGTATATATTTGTTTTTTGTTAAGTTGCCTAATAATTATGCACAGTAATAGTCACCTGCACACACAGATATCCCCCTAAAATAGCTAAAACTAAAAACAAACTAAAAACTACTTCCAAAAATATTCAGCTTTGATATTAATGAGTTTTTTGGGTTCATTGAGAACATGGTTGTTGTTCAATAATAAAATTAATCCTCAAAAATACAACTTGCCTAATAATTCTGCACTCCCTGTATATAGTAAGGGGTAGGCAACTTTCCTATTGGTTGCTAGGGATGTTGCTAAGCTCAGACAAAGATATTGCTGCCTTCTCATTGGCCCACAAGCAAGAAAGGAGGTTACTGATGAAAAAAAAATCTAATATTTGAAATTACGAATATATATCCCTATATTCTAAATATTCGCAAAATTCGCGATTAATATTCACGATTCGAATATTCGCGACCAAACACTATTAAAGAAGTCACCACACATATTTGTAAGTGATATGGTTATGGTATCTTAGTAAAGACATGCTGCTAGGCACTATGAATAAGCACTTGAGTAATTAGCATTTTTGGCATTCTGGAGAATCATTAGATACTAATAATATTTTAATTTTGAACTTTTGATTACATTTGTAATATACAGTATAAAACATAAAGTGGTAATAATACAGAAACCCAATACTAGCTAGGTACAATCGTAATAATGTTATATTGATTTAGAGAATATAATATTTAATTTAATATTTATATTATAGGTATGTCTAATCTTAGGCAGTAGCCCCTACAGGCTGCAAGGAAAGACCTTAGAAGAAATAAATTTATCCTAGCCTCTTGTGGGGTAGTATTCTGTGTGCTGCAAAGTGCATATAATAAAACAACTGAACATCAGTGGCCTCTTCATGTAAGGGTAAGCTATACAACCAAAATAGGTTGACACTTAAGTCCAATAGCTTAATAAAATGTTGTTGTAAGATCATATGCAGCCCAAGCGTGCAGTATGTCATGCTTTTTACTATTACTAGCCAATTTATTCAGTTTTTTAACTCAAAACCCTCCAGAGGGAATTTGAGAAATGTGCCTCTTGAACATAAGCAGAATTTATTTAATACGTTTATGATTGGTGTCTAAGTGTAGATAGACCCTCTCATAGAAAAACCTCAGTAGTCTCAAAATGTTTATAAACTGTACTGAGTGTGCCTTATTGTATTTAATTTAAGATTTAACTTTTAATTTTTATATATAAAATAAATGAGACTGTGGAATATAGTGAATTCCTGCCTAATTAGGGAAAGAAGGATGGGTACTATATTAATACGGTATGGGCCTACTAAAGAGACTGTAGGGGGTATATACTGCATATAGAGGATGGGCCTATATGGACCAGTAACTATCCCTATATGCTAGCTCTACTTGGCCTAGTCTGGTCAATGGGAAAGTCTCACTGGCTGTAGTCGGGGCACTCGTCCTGAGAAGGACGACCCCCAGCCTCAGGAACCTCGGGCCTAGATTAAATGTCCCTATGCTCTTACCTCCCTAATTGGTGTGATCTGTGTCCTCCTCCAGGAGGACACAGATCACACCAATTGGGGAGGTAAGAGCATAGGGACATTTAATCTAGGCCCGAGGTTCCTGAGGCTGGGGGTCGTCCTTCTCAGGACGAGTGCCCCGACTACAGCCAGTGAGACTTTCCCATTGACCAGACTAGGCCAAGTAGGGCTAGCATATAGGGATAGTTACTGGTCCATATAGGCCCATCCTCTATATGCAGTATATACCCCCTACAGTCTCTTTAGTAGGCCCATACCGTATTAATATAGTACCCATCCTTCTTTCCCTAATTAGGCAGGAATTCACTATAAGCAGAATTTATAAATCAAAATGCGGCTAACCAAAACCCAGTGGGACCTCAACAAAAAAGACAGATTTTATTTTACGGGTGGTCAAAATTATAATCTTATGGACATGAAAATTTCAAAACATTGTACTGCTCTCCCCAAGCACATTATCCTATAATAAAAAATTATTAAAAAAAAAGATCCATTAAAATATGATACATGTGTAAGGGTAGATAAAATGTATAATTTATTATAAATTGTGGCATAATAATACACTAACTGTAGCTAACTATTCTCAGCATAAGTCGTCAATATCAAATACGTAGGCCGGGCGTCTGACACTTGGCACCCTCGCCAGCTGTTTTTACTTGCCGCAATGCTGGAAATTATACAATGTATGAAGCTGAAGGGTCCATACTCTGAGTACTTTCTGGTGCTGGTGTACTGTAGAACAGTTATTTTATATAAAAAGTGAAAGATAAGAGAGAAAAAAATGAGTCCTAGGAGACCTCAGTGTGTAGAATCAATTCAGCTGAATTGAACTCTTAGGGCTCATGCAAACAAACATATTTTTATTCAATTTCCGTGCCGTTTTTTGCGGTCCGTATGTGGATCTATTCACTTTAATGGGTCCGCAAAAAAAAAAAATTATTTACTCAGTGTGCATGGTCGTTCCATAAAAAAATAGAACATGTCCTATTCTTGTCCATATTACGGACAAGGATAGGACAGTTCTATGATGGGTCAGACGTTCCGTTCCATAAACGGACCACAAAATAGCCAATGGTCGTGTGCATGAGCACTTATGCAACTTTTTTCGGTCTACTCTGTAGCTGCATGTTTTTTGGGTTTACTAATAAAGAACTGATTTTACTACTGTAGAACGTAGTGGATTAATCTGTTGCTTACATAATGCATTCTACCTTGCAGCCTGGCAAGGTGTCCAGAGCCTACTGAGTAATGTCGGGCCATGAGAGGAATTTATACAGAAGGTTGTCATGAGACCTCCGTCATGTATAAAGGTAGCCCATACAGATGAATGTTAGAGGTATTAAATCATATGGTAACACAATGAGGCTATGTTCAACAATAGAACATAAAAAATGGCTTAGGCTACTTTCACATCTGCGCTTTAATTTCTGGTTTTGAGAACCGGCAGAAAATCTCAAAACCGGACCAAAACTGTTTCATTTGATTTAACACATCAGGATGCATCTGTTCTGATAGAATGCGGTCATTTTAAATCTAAATAGAACAAACCGGATCAGTCACTAAAAACAATGTAAGTCAGTGGGTGATGGTTCCGGGTTTTTAGGATCTGAATAAAATGGATCCGGCACCCTTGACTTACATTGTTTTTAGTAATCAAGAAGGACCGGTACTCACACTTCTTAGCTTGCAAAGTATTTCTTTATTGCCACATATCTGTGATGCGTTTCAACACAACCCGTGCCTTTGTCAAACAGTAAAGACTCCCTGATACACACACATTTAAATAACTGGCCAAACAACGAGGTGACAAAGAAGATCAAAGAAAAAAGATCGAAGAAAAACAATCAAAAACATCTTAAAATCAAATTAAGTTTCTCAATGTCCAAAATAGTATCCTTGTATGTGGCACAGTTCAAATTGCTTCAATTCCGCTGTTGAGAATAATGGTACAGATTAAAGATACTGTATATCTAACATTAATGAAAAAATATTTCTATGAGATATATTTCTATAAAAAAAATTATTTAGCTCATAATCGCGATTGAGACCCTTCGGCTCTAGAGTTTGGAGCCGATGGATCCAAAAAGGCTCACGTTTCATCAATAATTTATTTGTCACAACCACGATGTGGCTGAGATACACTCTCAATAATCTGGAGACATATGGGCCAGATTTATCATTACTCTGACAGCTCACTCCACTTTAACATATGGCTAAAGTCAGTTTTAGCCAAGTCAGATTTATGATCGGCCCTTTAAGACTGTAATAAATGTGGTTTGACGGTAGCAGTTTATCCGTCAGTAAGCGGCTTTACAAAAGTCGCACGTCTTTACGAAAAAGTCGCACGTTTTTATGAAAAAGTCGCATGTTCTATTAAAAAGTCTCATAAGATAAGCATGGTCTTCACTGGAGTGAAATTGCGACTTTTTTGCGACTTTTTTGCGACTTTTTAAATAGTCCCAATAGTAAATCTGTCTAGAGATTCATTTACATACGAAAACATGCCCACTTTCAGAAAACTGGCGAGCATAGTGCAGAGCAGAAAAAAGTCGCAAATTTGTGCGCAGTTTTAGCGTTTGGGACTTTTTTGGGGACTTTTTCACTCCATTATTCTGACCTGAGCTAATGATAAATCTGGCCCATAGAGTGGAAAAGTAAATAATAAAAAAAAATTAAAAAGTGAAAGATAAGAGAGAAAAAAATGAGTCCTAGGAGACCCTCAGTGTGTAGAATCAATTCAGACCTGAATAGAATCGGTCAGCAGATTCAGCTGAATTGAACTCTTAGGGCTCATGCAAACAAACATATTTTTATTCTATTCCCGTGCCGCTTTTTGCGGTCTGTATGTGGATCTATTCACTTTAATGGGTCTTTTTTGATGAAAATGATAAGGTATGGGTAACCTAATAGTAGATTTATGCTTACAGAATCTGTCTTTCATGCGGGTGGACGTCTCACCAGCATACAATAAGTCGCATGGACACTTGAGAATCTAAATAACAAATATACTGTCGCATGTGAAAAAACCTCGTAGTGGTATTTGCTCTCCTGTGTGTGGATGGGTCAAATGAGTGCCCTTTATAACACTAGAGCAATGAATGCAACTAAGGCATAGAAAGATGCCTGTTTTTGATGTAGAAAGGACACTTTGTTTCAATTCTATTCTATTACTCCAGCTCGTACAATTTTATCCCTAATGTTTTAGCTTATTTGTAGCAGATCATGGGGGGAACTTTGGAACTCTTCCACCTGTGGGAAAGATTTGGCTATTCCAATGTATGTTAATGACTGCCCTCACTTTATTAATCCATGGATGGTATTTAACAATAAGAGGTATACGTTTTTGTTTTGTTTTTATCGCTAGATCCTGGGAAATATTTATTTTATCCTTTTGTTCCTGCAGTGTATGTGAAGGATATCCCCTTTTCCTGAATTTGGTGGTCATTGTATGTGGGTGAGCCGTCCACCCACATGAAAGACAGATTCTGTAAGCATAAATCTACTATTAGGAAAAGTAATTTACTGTTACCCATACCTTATCATTTTCATCAAAAAAGACATACAATTGCCCACTTACATTTCCAGATTATTGAGAGTGTATCTCAGCCATGTCGTGGTAGCGACAGAAATACATTATTGATGAAATGTGAGGCTTTTTGGATCCATCGGCTCCAAAAATGTTTTTTTTACAGAAATATATCTCATAGAAATATTTTTTCATTAATGTTAGATATATCTTTAATCTGTACCATTATTCTCAACAGTGGAATTGAAACAATGTGAACTGTGCCACATACAAGGATACTATTTTGGACATTGAGAAACTTAATTCGATTTTTCAAGATGTTTTTGATTGTTTTTCTATCAGGGAGTCTTAACTGTTTGACAAAGGCACTGGTTGTGTCAAAACGTGTCACAGATATGTAGCAATAAAGAAATACTTTGCAAACTATGAAGTGTGAGTGCTGGTCCTTCTTCATTACTACGACTATATGGGGTGCCAACCCTAGGACACGTGCACCGTTGATTTTACTCGCAGTGCTGACTGATTTGGATATACATTACATTGTTTTTAGTGACTGATCCGGTTTGTTCCGTTTCAGTGACCAGACACAAAACGACAGCTTGCAGAGGTTTTGTGTCTGGTCACAAAACTGAATGCTACTGGAATGAATGCATACTGATGCATCCTGAATTGAGCATACCCAATTCACAATACATTGGCCTAGTTTTGAGATCCTCTGCTGGATCTCAAAACCAGAATGCCAAAACGCTGATGTGAACGTAGCCTAAAGGTGTGTTCCTTGATTATGTAAACAAGAGTACACTCCACTCCAGGTTAATGCATATGAAATACAACTATATTCAGCATCCCCAGATTTATCATATGAATGAATTGAACTTTCATGTCAGTGTGAGAAAACAAGTGTCAGGCAGGTTGTAGGGGCCTGTGCTGTAGACGAAAAAGATTACAAGATAAACCAAGGCTGGTGAAGTAAGGAAAATAGACAAAAGGTAATAAGGAGACACTAAGGGTGGAGTGTTCCTCAAAGATAATAGGTAGTGAATGGCTTCTGGAACACTGCCTCAAGCAAAATAGCATGTCGATTGGGTGTCCTTCATCTGAGAGCATACATTAAAGTGTGAGAAAACCTTAATTCTCTAATGCAATCTATGAGTCAGCACTATTAATGGCTTTAGTCAAACTATGGGAACCGATTCAGTGGTTTTAGTTCTTTCTAAGGCTTCATATAGCATTTAGGGCTGTCAAATGTAATTTTTTTCTATTTAATTAATAACATATAGTAACTAAACTAGAGAGAGATGTTATTCATTTAATCACGATACGATTCACCAGTTTAATGCACTGAAGGTAAAGAAAAAGTCAAAAATGCTAAGAGACTTTAGCCATTTTGAAACCATTTTGAAGCCAGTGTAACTTATAAGTTTATGGGGTCTGCACAATCCAGGCAACCATTAGATGTTCCACTGCTTTCTTTCATTACTTCAGATGAGTAAAATTCACCAAATAAAATGTCCACCTATCAACGGGACAATCTACCCAGGGCTATATGCTTGTTAAAGTTTCCAGGAATATAAACATAGTTGCTTTCTGACAGAAGCATCCTCACAACTATCCATGGGTTGTGTTTGGTTTTATGGCTCAGCTACACTGAAGAAATTGGAGCTAAAAGGCAATACAAGACACAACTTATGGATAGATATGGCGCTGTTTCTAGAAGAAAACAGCCATGTTTTTCTATTCCTGGACAACCTCTTCAAAAATGATATATCCCTAGACAGATAGAATGTCCTGCTGATAGGTTGACATTTTTTAAATTTTTTTATTTGACTGATCTAAGGTAATGAAAAAAAGGGTTTTCTAATCCTGGACACCCCTTTAACATGAAATTAAATTGAGTTAACTGCAATAAAAAGACATTGGTATGATGATACTTGGACATTGGTAGAATGAGGATTTTAATATAGGTAACATTTATGTTGTCAAAACTAGAGAAGTTTTAAATTTACATTTACAGTTAGTATAATCGATGCTGTTATTCTGTTTGTCAGCAGGATATGTTCCTATGCACATACAGTAAAAGGCCAGTGTTTACCATTTCAGTGACCATGGTTGACCAGTGTAAACAATCATGCTATAAATTATGTAGATTCTGAGTATTAGAGCAAGTCTCACAATATTTCAGTGTTTGTGCTTCGGTTACCCTTATTTTGTTTACAAGGTAAGTTGAAAAATGACTTACCGCTAGGGTTGAGCGAACCCGAACTATTCGAGTTCGGGTACCTGGACCCGAACTTTTTCGCTGAAGTTCAGGTTCGGTGTTCGGGTGATTTTATTATTTTCCATTATAACATGTTATAACGGAAAATAATAGCATTCTTAGGACAGAATGCTAAATAAAATGGCTATTGAGGTGTTAAAAATAATAAAAAAAACTCACCACAACTCACTGATCGCGCAGCCGGTAACCTCTTCTTTCTTCAGGACCTGCAAAAGAACCAGCGATGACGTCACCGCACTAACCACGTGGTGAGCGCACAGACGTCATCGCAGGTCCTGCTGAATGAAGATAGAAGGAACTTCTATCTTCATTCAGTAGGACCTGCGATGACGTCACCACGCTCACCATGTGGTGAGCGCGGTGATGTCATCGCAGGTCCTTTTGCAGGTCCTGAAGAAAGAAGAGGATACCTGCTGCGCAATCAAGTGGATGAGGTGAGTTTTTTATTTTTAACCCCTCAATGGCCATTTTATTTAGCATTTTATCTTAAGAATGCTATTATTTTCCATTATAACCATGTTATAACAGAAAATAATAAAGTGAAGTTCGGGTCCCCATTGACTTTAATGGGGTTCGGGTTTGTGTTCGGTGTTCGGGTCAAGTACGGGACTTTGACCTGAGGTTCGGCCGAACCCGGCAAACCCGAACTTAGCCGGGTTCGCTCATCCCTACTTACCACCTTCACAGTAGGATCTAATCACCCCCATGTCAATGTTCCATCCCCGGATGAACTACCTACTCAGAAGTGAGTGAATATTGAAGGATTCTACAACTTATAAAATCATTTTTATTAATCAACTGTTAAAACATCATGTAAGTGGTTACATCGCCATAATCCTTACATGCACGTGTTTCAGACCACAGATTTCTGATCCTTTGTCACAGTATTAGTCTATATTGCTTCATAATGGCACAAAACTGCCTTTTCCTATAACATACACATGTTGACTTTGTAGGAAACAAGTATATCTTACCAGTATGTTTGAGGGAATTTGAAAAAAAATCTGAGGTTAACCAGAAGAAGCCATCAAAACCTGATATCAATACTGTATGTTTATCAGAGGTTAAAGTTAGCATCTGAAAAGCTATATGCTATATATATATATATATATATATATTGTAGGAAGGCGCAAGGGGCCGTCATTGATGGAAGGTATTTGTCACCGAGATTTCTAGCCTCGGTGAGATAAAGGCCGGTAGTTTTAAGTGTCACCGGCAGCTAGTGCTAACTGACACTGTTTTGTTGTTAGTATGGCTGTAAAGCCGATCCGGGCCGTCTCTTACTGGGAGTAGCCAAAGTGCTGGGTGGGTGGCTTCTTCCAACGCTCCAGGCCGGGTCTTTTTTGGCCTATATGAAACCCAGCCAGCAGTCTCAGCTGGGTGTGGTTTTTCCTCCATCTAACAGAGAAGCTGGGGAGTCTCTGTGTTTTGGGACCTGTGAATTTGTGCCGTGCTAAAGTGCTAAGAGCCACATGCCCGGAAACAGGCCCCTAAAGCCTGCTGTGGACTGCGGGTGGAAAACTGCTAACCAGGTGAAGATTTTGTTCTATGGACATTGCATGGTGTAAACAAACACCAAGACTGAACAGTCATTTTGTCTTTCCTTATGTGTGAATAAACACTGAACTGTTTAATTTAAAGACTAAATGATTGCATCTATACTGCGTCCGCTAGCCTGTCTACCAGAGCAAAACCCCACAATATATATACAGTTGCAAGAAAAAGTATGTGAACCCTTTGGAATGATATGGATTTCTGCACAAATTGGTCATAAAATGTGATCTGATCTTCATCTAAGTCGCAACAATAGATAATCACAGTCTGCTTAAACTAATAACACACAAAGAATTAAATGTTACCATGTTTTTATTGAACACACCATGTAAACATTCACAGTGCAGGTGGAAAAAGTATGTGAACCCTTGGATTTAATAACTGGTTGAACCTCCTTTGGCAGCAATAACTTCAACCAAACGTTTTCTGTAGTTGCAGATCAGACGTGCACAACGGTCAGGAGTAATTCTTGACTATTCCTCTTTACAGAACTGTTTCAGTTCAGCAATATTCTTGGGATGTCTGGTGTGAATCGCTTTCTTGAGGTCATGCCACAGCCTCTCAATCGTGTTGAGGTCAGGAGGACTCTGACTGGGCCACTCCAGAAAGCGTATTTTGTTCTGTTTAAGCCATTCTGTTGTTGATTTACTTCTATGCTTTGGGTCGTTGTCCTGTTGCAACACCCATCTTCTGTTGAGCTTCAGCTGGTGGATAGATGGCCTTAAGTTCTCCTGCAAAATGTCTTGATAAACTTGGGAATTTATTTTTCCTTCGATGATAGCAATCCGTCAAGGCCTTGACGGAGCAAAGCAGTCCCAAACCATGATGCCCCCACCACCATACTTCACAGTTAGGATGAGGTTTTGATGTTGGTGTGCTGTGCCTCTTTTTCTCCACACATAGTGTTGTGTGTTTCTTCCAAACAACTCAACTTTGGTTTATCTGTCCACAGAATATTTTGCCAGTACTGCTGTGGAACATCCAGGTGCTCTTGTGCAAACTGTAAACGTGCAGCAATGTTTTTTTGGACAGCAGTGGCTTCCTCTGTGGTATCCTCCCATGAAATACATTCTTGTTTAGTGTTTTACGTATCATAGATTCGCTAACAGGGATGTTAGCATATGCCAGAGACTTTTGTAAGTCTTTAGCTGACACTCTAGAATTTTTCTTCACCTCATTGAGCAGTCTGCACTGTGCTCTTGCAGTCATCTTAACAGGACGGCCACTCCTAGGGAGAGTAGCAGCAGTGTTGAACTTTCTCCATTTATAGACAATTTGTCTTACCATGGACTGATGAACAGCAAGGCTTTTGGAGATACTTTTTTAACCCTTTCCAGCTTTATGCAAGTCAACAATTCTTAATCGTAGGTCTTCTGAGAGCTCTTTTGTGCGAGGCATCATTCACATGAGGCAATGCTTCTTTTGAAAAACAAACCCAGAACTGGTGTGTGTTTTTTATAGGGCAGGGCAGCTGTAACCAACACCTCCAATCTCATCTCATTGATTGGACTCCAGTTGGCTGACCCCTCACTCCAATTAGCTCTTGGAGATGTCATTAGTCTAGGGGTTCACATACTTTTTCCACCTGCACTGTGAATGTTTACATGGTGTGTTCAATAAAAACATGGTAACATTTAATTATTTGTGTGTTATTAGTTTAAGCAGACTGTGATTGTCTATTGTTGTGACTTAGATGAAGATCAGATCACATTTTATGACCAATTTGTGCAGAAATCCATATCATTCCAAAAGGTTCACATACTTTTTCTTGCAACTGTATATGTTATTAGTGTGTTAAAAACTGAATTTTACCTTGTGGCAGATTTTTTTCAGGCCAGTTATGCAAGACAAATGAAGCAGAAATACACTTTACAATAAAATGTACCCCTTAGGAATTGTATTGTCTCACATATTTCTGATCTTTCTATATAAAAAGGTTGAAAGATAGTAATTAATCTTTTCTGCCTTTAGAGATGTTATGGGCATAATGCAAGATTGACCATGTTCACATAATTTTATTCTTGTTTAGTGCATATACAAGAGCACTTAGCATCAATGCTAACAGCATGTAGACAAATTAGGTACTTTGAAGTAGGATGAGATGATATGGGAGAAAGAATTTGTATACATAGGGCATTTTTAACAGTAACAATTACTTAGACACTCTTTTATGGCAAGACGTTCTTTAATAGCAGCTATTATGTTCTTAAACCTGTTCCACATTATAGGACATAAAGTGTTTCATTATTGTCAAAAGGTTCATGTTACATGATTAAGATGTACTGGAGAAATAAACAGCACTATGATCCCAAATAAAAGCAAGTGTTAAAGGATCATTGTCTTGCCCATAAAGTTAGGGTAACCATTGCAGAAATCCAACATGGTCCAAGGATTTTTTTAACATAAAAATACTCTAAAGTCATGTGATTCATGAGCACCATGGAGTCCTAGTCTTAATGTCAGACTGGGCTACTTTGTTACTACCTCTAGTCACCTTCATCATCACCTTCAATCATCTAGGCTAGTGATTTCTTCAAATTGTCTTGTTGTTGTCATTGGAAAAACATACCATATCATCAATAAGGACTAAAATGTTACCTGTGGAACATGCTATAAACATCTCTAGATGTCATTTAACTATGTTTGTAAAGTGACATTGGGACTATGCTTGAGATGTCATGTAAAGTTCTCTTTTATAATGGTTCAGATTTTTTTGATTTTTATTGTCATATGTTAAAGGAACACTGTAAGATAGAAAATGCACAAATCTTTACCTTGATGCTATTTTGTTTCATATTACAGTTAAAACTTAGAAATCTGTAAAAAAAAACTATATTTCTGTGCCCGATGACGTTATCCATGTCCCCAATCCCCCTCCTCACTATTCCCCGTCCCTTTTGTCAAAGTCTTCCTCAGGTGGTCCAAAGCTGAAGATGTTATAGATCAGCTTTGCATGATTTCCACAAAACTGTTTGTATCAGGATCATACCAAAAGTGCCCAGTATATATATATATATATATATATATATATATATACAAACCGGATTCCAAAAAAGTTGGGACACTAAACAAATTGTGAATAAAAACTGAATGCAATGATGTGGAGATGGCAAATGTCAATATTTTATTTGTAATAGAACGTAGATGACAGATCAAACGTTTAATCCGAGTAAATGTATCAATTTAAAGGAAAAATACATTGATTCCAATTTTCACGGTGTCAACAAATCCCAAAAAAGTTGGGACAAGTAGCAATAAGAGGCTGGAAAAAGTAAATTTGAGCATAACGAAGAGCTGGGAGACCAATTAACACTAATTAGGTCAATTGGCAACATGATTGGGTATAAAAAGAGCTTCTCAGAGTGGCAGTGTCTCTCAGAAGCCAAGATGGGTAGAGGATCACCAATTCCCACAATGTTGCGCAGAAAGATAGTGGAGCAATATCAGAAAGGTGTTACCCAGCGAAAAATTGCAAAGACTTTGCATCTATCATCATCAACTGTGCATAACATCATCCGAAGATTCAGAGAATCTGGAACAATCTCTGTGCGTAAGGGTCAAGGCTGTAAAACCATACTGGATGGCCGTGATCTCCGGGCCCTTAAACGACACTGCACCACAAACAGGAATGCTACTGTAAAGGAAATCACAGAATAGGCTCAGGAATACTTCCAGAAACCATTGTCAGTGAACACAATACACTGTGCCATCCGCCGTTGCCAGCTGAAACTCTACAGTGCAAAGAAGAAGCCATTTCTAAGCAAGATCCACAAGCTCAGGCGTTTTCACTGGGCCAGGGATCATTTAAAATGGAGTGTGGCGAAATGGAAGACTGTTCTGTGGTCAGACGAGTCATGATTCGAAGTTCTTTTTGGAAATCTGGGACGCCATGTCACCCGGACCAAAGAGGACAAGGACAACCCAAGTTGTTATCAACGCTCAGTTCAGAAGCCTGCATCTCTGATGGTATGGGGTTGCATGAGTGCGTGTGGCATGGGCAGCTTGCATGTCTGGAAAGGCACCATCAATGAACAACATATGCTCCCATCCAGACATGGGTCATCTCTTTCAGGGAAGACCCTGCATTTTTCAACAAGATAATGCCAGACCACATTCTGCATCAATCACAACATCATGGCTGCGTAGGAGAAGGATCCGGGTACTGAAATGGCCAGTCTGCAGTCCAGATCTTTCACCTATAGAGAACATTTGGCACATCATAAAGAGGAAGGTGCAACAAAGAAGGCCCAAGACGGTTGAACAGTTAGAGGCCTGTATTAGACAAGGATGGGAGAGCATTCCTATTTCTAAACTTGAGAAACTGGTCTCCTCGGTCCCCAGACATCTGTTGAGTGTTGTAAGAAGGGGAGATGCCACACAGTGGTGAAAATGACCTTGTCCCAACTTTTTGGGGATTTGTTGACACCATGAAATTCTGATTCAACATATTTTTCCCTTAAAATGGTACATTTTCTCAGTTTAAACTTTTGTTCCGTGATTTATGTTCTATTCTGAATAAAATATTAGAAGTTGGCACCTCCACATCATTGCATTCAGTTTTTATTCACGATTTGTATAGTGTCCCAACTTTTTTGGAATCCGGTTTGTATACATATATATATATATATATATATATATATTGTGTGTGTGTATATATATATATATATATATATATACCATGGTATTCAAAAGTTTGGGCACCCCATAAATATGTCTTTCATGGAAGAGTCATTTGAAGAAAACCTTTCCTGTGTCCTCGTCACAAAATTCAGCTCCAGAAGTTGGTAAAAGAACATCTCTATAAGCCTGATGCATTTTGGAAACAAATCCTGTGCACTGATAATTTTAAAATACAGCTCTTTGGCCACAATGAGCAAAAGCATGTTTGGAGAAAAAAGGGCACATAATTTCATTAAAAGAATAGCGCTCCAACCATTAAGCATTGGGGTGGCTCATTCATGTTTTGCGGTTGTGTTGCAGCCAATGTCACAGAGAACATTTCACAGGTAGAGAGAAGAATGAATTTAATAAAATTCCAGCAAATTCTGGAAGCAAACATAACACCAACTATAAAATAGCTGAAGTTGAAAATAGGATGGCTTCCACAAATGGATAATGATTCAAAACACACCTCAAAATCCACAACAGACTACCTCAAAAAGCACAGGCTGAAGATTTTACCATGATCCTCATAGTCCCCTGATCTGAACATCATTGAAAATCTGTGGCTGGAAAGAGCAGTGCATGCAAGACAGCTTAGGAATCTCACAGAAGTGGAAGACTTTTGCAAGGAAGAATGGATTAAAATCCCTCAAACAAGAATTTAAAGACTCTTGGCTGACTAAGTGTTTACATTCTGTGATACTTGCCAAAGGTAGTGCTACTAGGTGCTAACCATGCAGGATGCCCAAACTTTTGCTTCGGGCCCCATTCCCTTTTTTGTTATTTTGAAAATGTAAAAGAAGAAAATGAAAAAAATGTATTTGATTACAATACAAAGGGAATGTGTCATATTTAAAGAGGACCTTTCACTAGTTTAAAAACTAAAAACAAACTATATCAGTGGGCAGAGCGGCGCACAGGGGTCCCCCTGCACTTACTAGTATGTCTGGGCGCCGCTCCGTTCGCCCGGTATAGGCCCCGGTGTCTGCAGCTCCCTCTGTTGTACTGGGCGGAGTTTTTGTATTAGGGAGTCCTAGGCTATGAGCTGTGCGCTACGATTGGCCAGCGCTGCAGCAAGGGACAACCCTAATACAAAAACTCCGCCCAGTACAACAGAGGGAGCTGCAGACACCGGAGCCTATACCGGGCGGACGGAGCGGCGCCCAGACATACTAGTAAGTGCAGGGGACCCCTGGGCACCGCTCTGCCCACTGATATAGATAGTTTTTAGTTTTTAAACTAGTGAAAGGTCCTCTTTAACTATATGCTTTTTGGAGATAATTTTATCTTCAACTTGCTTAATTTAACTCTGACAGTAACTATGACGATGGGTGCCCAAACTTTTGCATGACACTGTATTTATATACCACTGAAATATTGTTTTGATGCTCTATTACTTATCAATATTTGATTAGTGGAAGTCTGAGGCACCCCTGCAAACAGCTGATTGAACAGACTGCTCTGCTCTGGAACAAGCACTGGACAGCATAATTCCATTCAACAGATAGAACATCACTTGTAACAGCCTGGACAACCATTTTAAAGGGAATGTGTCATCAGAAAATAACTAAATCACATTTTTATGTTTAACATACTTTTAAATAATTTTTTTATGAGGTTATTTTCAATTTTCCATGTCAATATCTATATTTTTACAGAGATCTAATAACTATGTATAAATATATCAGGGGTCAGTACAGAGATCTCTTCCATCATCTATTTATCCCCAGGACTGTGACTGTGACGAGGGGACATCCTCTGCATCTGGAGGAAGGAAGGTTTGTACACAAACATAGAAGAGGGTTCTTTACGGTAAGAGCAGTGAGACTATGGAACTCTCTGTCTGAGGAGGTGGTGATGGTGAGTTCACTAAAAGAGTTCAAGAGGGGCCTAGATGTATTTCTGGAGTGTAATAATATTATAGGCTATAGCTACTAGAGAGGGCTTATTGATCCAGGGAAATATTCTGATTGCCTGATTGGAGTCGGGAAGGAATTTTTTCCCCTAAAGTGAGGAAAATTGGCTTCTACCACACAGTATTTCATTTTTTTGCCTTCCTCTGGATCAACTTGCAGGATAACAGGCTGAACTGGATGGACAGATCTCTTTTTTCAGCCTTATAAACTATGTTACATGTTACTATGTTATATTTAAACAAAAACCATAAAATCATGCAGTTTCCGCACTGGCTACTAAGCCTAATAATAGGCATCACTTCTTGGTCTACACTTTACTGCAGTTCTCTACTTACTTGTCTTTCTAATCCTTCCTGTAATTATATCATATCTGTGTATAGATAAGACATTGTCCTCCATTCAAAATAAATAATTGTCAAAGCTTACTATATATTTTCTTTTCTTGTACAGTGACCTCTGCAAAGATCACAGAGCATGCCTAGAAGGCTCTCCATAAAAGTCAATGAGGTCCCCTTCAGTTCATTGTGTCTATGGTCCTTGTGGCTATCATAAAGCAATTTACTTTATGCTACCTAACAGCTCAGGCTGTTCAGGAAATAAAATACATAAACCTGCAATCAGAAAATAAAACAGATTACAAAAAAGGAGATGTGTTGTTATCTGGTTTTAACTGGCAAAGAAAATTTCATTTAAAGGGAACCTGTCACCGGGATTTTGTGTATAGAGCTGAGGACATGGGTTGCTAGATGGCTGCTAGCACATTCGTAATACCCAGTCCCCATAGCTCTGTGTGCTTTTATTGCTTAAAAAAACCAATTTGATACATATGCAAATTAACCTGAGATGAGTCCTGTCCCTGACTCATCTCAGGGACAGGACTCATCTCAGGTTAATTAGCATATGTATCAAATCATTTTTTTTACACAATTAAAGCACACAGAGCTATGGGGACTGGGTATTACGGATGTGCTAGCGGCCATATAGCAACCCATGTCCTCAGCTCTATACACAAAATCCCTTTAAGTACACCTGAGGCAAAAAAACAATAAGTACAATAAACATGAATTTAGTGAACAATACACTAGTATAAAGGGATAGATGGCCTTGCCTGGGGTACAATCTACACGAGACAGGGCTAAGAGACAGTAGGTGAGTAGGAGTAAAAGCTTCTCAGGTGGTATTGTAGTGGCAGCAGGGTTATGGTAGCTTGTAGGCATTTCTGAAAATGTTGTTTTCAGGTTGTTTTTGAAGGTGAGAGAGAATCATTTGAGGTAATGAGTTCCAGAGAAGTCAGAGATGCATAGAGGTGATAGTGTACAGCAGGACTGCCCTTAGGTGTTCAGGCGTCCTGTGCGAGCTAATCTTGTGGTGCCCCCCCCCCCAATGTGCCAGTATCAATTGCCTCTCTCCTCCCCCCATGTCCCAGTATCATAGTGCCACCCCCCCCCCCAAAATTGCCAGTATCAAGTGCCTCTCTCCCCCCCCTCATGTCCCAGTATCATAGTGCCAACTCCCCCCCAAAAAAGTGCCAGAATCAAGTGCCTCTCTCCTTCTCCCCCATGTGCCAGTATCATAGTGCCATCTCCCCCCCCAATGTGCCAGTATCAAGTGCCTCTCTCCTTCCCACCCACCCCCCCATGTGCCAGTATCATAGTGCCATCTCCCCCCCAATGTGCCAGTATTAAGTGCCTCTCTCCTTCCCCCACCATATGTGCCAGTATCATAGTGCCATCTCCCCCCCAATGTGCCAGTATCAAGCGCCTCTCTCCTTCCCCCATATGCCAGTATCATAGTGCCTTTCTCCTTCCCCCCCATGTGCCAGTATCATAGTGCCAAACCCCCCCATGTGCCAGTATTAAGTGCCTCTCTCCTTCCCACCCCCCCATATGTGCCAGTATCATAGTGCCATCTCCCCCCTCCCAATGTGCCAGTATCAAGTGCCTCTCTCCTTCCCACCCACCCCCTCCCCCATGTGCCAGTACCATAGTGCCGACCCCCCCATATATCAAGTGGCTCTCTCCTACCCCCCCATGTGCCAGCATAAGGTGCCAACCCCCCTCCCCATGTGCCAGTATCAAGTGCCTCCCGCTCCCCCCATGTGGCAGTAACAGTCCGGTATTTAAAAAAAAAAAAAAACACTTAGTCCATGTCAGCGATGTGATGCAGCCTCTTCCTGGGTCCCGCGCTGTATGTCCATATATTGAGTCAGTTTTTGTGTATTCTAATTTAGCCTGTATTTCAGAAAAGTTTCTGCTGGGACTCGAACCCCCGACCTTCTGTATCAGAGGCAAGGCACTTAACCACACAGCTATAAGAGCTGCATAGCCACTGACTGAAAAAATATGAGACTTCTACTGTAGACTCGTTTATAGCTTTGATAGCTAGTGTACATCCATACACATGACAGCTGCGCCAGCGCACTCAGCCTGCTATATCTCTATATATGATAGCTGCCCCAGCTATCGTGGTTTCAAATCCCAGCAGACACAGATGACTATGCCTGGGATTTGTTGGATTTGAATCTTGTAAATGAGAAGCGTGCAAGTTATGACAAGGGCATCTATAAAGTAGTAAGGACGCTGCCAGGAGGTGAGAGAAGGCTGCCGACATATCAAGTGCCTCCTCGCTGTTGGCACAGCCTGGCCGCCAAACGCCCCTCTTGCCATGGCGCCCTGTGCGGCCGCACAGCTCGCACACCCCAAAGGCCGGCCCTGGTATACAGTGCAAATAAGACAAGAGCAGAAAAGAAGTGTTGAGAGAATCACACATTACACCTGTAGAGGTATTGCAAGATTAGGTTAGAGTTCTTTCCAGAGTTGATTCCATCTGTGCTTCTCTATGATTATTCATTTCATGTTTAGCGGAACAAACTGAAACATAAATAACTCATCAAAGGTATGTTCTGCAAAACATAGCTATCGTGTGACATATAAACGGATTCCTGACATTGTGTTTCTGACCAATTTTGAGCAGTGAAATATTAATATTATATGATATCTCTCTCTTTCTTTTCATCTTTTGTTAATGAATTAAATGAAAGGCATTATTAAACCTTGCTATTCATTAGGCAACCTTTACATATTTTGGAAACTATTCACTTTCTACCTCTGTAATTTTCCACCTTATAATTGATCAGTGAGAGGTATCACTCTCAGCTCCCTCCATTAAACATCAAACCGGAGGAGGTAAAGCCCTAAGGCCTAAAGAGTTTATTGAAAATTCCAGATTTCTAAGAGAGCATACACATTATTGTATTGTTGTCTGAAACCGCTGAGAATGGTGGGTTCGGTCAACAGTCTAAAGGGTAAGGAGACCTCCAGACTGTATCCCGTTAGATGATGTTGGTGGAGAGATGAACCAGGTGAAGTGAATACTTTCACTGGTTCTTTTTTTTTTTCCTAGGAGATAAGCCCCTGCCAGAAGTGTCTGTCAGCAGCTTTCTCCTCTCTTCCTATAGAATACACATACACATTTGGCTGAATTGAACATATATGCGTATAGGAGAGTTGGCAGAGATAGCTGTTTGGTGAACAATCATTCGGCCAACAGCTAACGAACGTTTATGGATGCCTTTTATCATTGTGTAGCTGGAAATCTGTATGATTTATTCATGCATGACATTACTATAGGATATTGGCTAATGTGCTTTTTAAATATGTCTGTGTTTGCAGTCCTAGTATCGTAGAGTCTTTAATCTGTTGAGCAAAAGTAAACTCCATAACACTCAGTGCTAGCCTTGTACTTACAGTAGTCTTTCTGTGACAACACTACTAAAAGATGCAATGAAAAAATATTTGAAGTGCTGAGCCATTAGGAAGTGGGAGGGTTTCTCTTTGGGTATCAAAAAACTCATGGGACAGCTGCTGAACAAAGTCCTGGAGAAATGTCATCAATGTGCACCACAACTATGGAGTGAATCAATCAGAACTATTTATACAGTAACTAGATCTGACATGAATTGTGTCCATCTTCTTAGTGACAAAGGCTATTACCTTGTATATGGGAGCCAATAAATGGGGTCCAATAATCTACTTATGCTAGCTTTCCATACTACAAAAGATTTAAATTTATACACATGCTACACTTTGTTCAAAAGTTTGCCTTTTATTGCAATTTTCAAATGCTCTTATAAATTTACAATAAGGTGGGTGGAGCTTAGCGGGAGGTCATGCATATGACATGCCAACCTTAATATATTCCCCCCATAGTGTCATAAAATATTTCTGAACAATTCATATTTATACGTAAAGCAAATTGTACTGTGCACATGCCTAAATGGGTTATCCAGGAATTTATAATGATAACCTATCCTCAGGATAGGTTATCATTATTACATAGGCAGGGGTCTAAGGCCCATCACCTGTGGCAATCAGCTGTTTCAGGGAGGTTCTGTGCTCATCTGAGCTCTGGAGAGAGCAACCTGCTCCCGGCCGCTTTCACAGCACAGTGCCACACATTGTATAGCAGCTGTGCTTGGTATTGCAGCTTAGCCTCATTGACTTGAATGGGGCTGAGCTGCAACTAAATCATGTGACCATTGTACGATGATGTCATATGGCCTTGGAAGAGGCTGTGGCATTCATGGAGCACCCAGCCTCTTCTAACAGCTGATCATCGGGGCTCCCGGGTGTTGGACCCCCACCTATATGACATTCATGACCTATCCAAAGCAGTGGCGTACATAGAGACGTAAGGGCCCCATAGCAAGGATCATACCAGGCCCCCCACACAGTTCATAAGGGTTTCTGCCTTGACCTTTTTTTCCACTGCCTCATTTGCTAAAAGTTGTTCCTTTAGAGGGTCCTGGCCAAGTTTTCACCTCCAGTAGAAGAGGAGATAATCCTAACTAAGACTGGGCCCCCTCTTGCCCTGGGCCCCATAGCAGTCACATGGTCTGCTACTATGTTAGTTACGCCCCTGATCCAAAGGATATTTAATCAATATAAATTCCTGGATAACTGCTTTAAAGCTGCGCTTTCATGTAGGGCCCCAATGTGGCCAAATTGCCCATTAACAATCAATATAAATATCATGCTAATATGCTGTTTAACCATACATTAGTCTGGTTTTCAGACTCATTGTGGTCATGACTGCAGATGCTATGTGAGAATGTGGAGCTAGCAAAGACTCCCAGGTCTTCCATTAACAGGGATAATAAGCTTCAATACAGGGAGTATTGCAGTGCAATATAGAAGTGATCCAAGCACTTTTTATAGTAGAGTAAATCAAGCTTGCATGAAAAGCAACCTTTTTCCCTCACAAAATGCAATAGAAATGTAAAAAATGCACATACTTGGCATCATTGCATTATGTAACAACCTGAACTATAAAATTATCATGTTATGTATCCAGCCCAAAAAATTGGGCAATTGTTGTGACTTTTTAAAAATCGGAATGAAAAAAAAAAAAAAAATGAATCTTTAAGGCCCAAAAAAGCTGCATCCTAAAGGGGGTAATGTAGCAATCCTAGAGCAACTTCCGTTCCTGAATGCGTGGGAGGATTAAAGCAAGATTACAAGGGCTCTGCCAGCATAGTATTACTGGTACAGTAGTAAAATGCTAAAAGTAAAGCTACTTCAGCTGGCACTATTGGCAGTGCCCAAGTAACCTTGTTTTTTTATTCTGTCCTGCTCCCACATTCTTGCTACTCAGCAGGAGCAACAAAGGTAATCATATAAATTCTCTGCTGCTTGATGAATCACCTCGTTCTATAATGCTAAATACATATTTCAGACTGATCATTATATATTGTGGTATTATTTTATTTCTTGTTTCTTACACAGCATCAACATATTTCATGACACCATACAAAGATTGTCATCACTTATATTATTTGTCTCAGTGGAACAGTTTCTCTGAATGCAACACACACATGCAATAGGTCATTTTTCATAGAAACCTCTTAGTATGTTTTTGGATTTTAGGAATAAATTCACATAATCACGTGAAGAACATACAAACAATGCTGCCTGGGTCAGATTTGAAGCCGGGACCTTGGTGCTACAAAACAACACTACTAACCACCGAGCCAGAGAACCTATAAAAGGACACAGAGAACTACTAAGCTATAAAAATATTATTTTATTGAATATATAATTTAAAACATACAAAAGAGATGACAGACAAATGCAAAAAGTGCAGTACAATCCTGGGAAAGTTTGTAAAGTACAACAATGTAATAAGGCAAGTGACCTAAGCATAAGCGCCTATAAGTAAGAAAACTGCCATATAAGATATATATTGAAAGAGTATCCACTATTAATAAGAGTGCAGGTACTATCATCAAGTATAAAGTGCAAGTGCAAGCTGCAATATGAGCAGAAAAGAGGATGGCAACTCTCCAGTGTGGGTCTTTGAATATACACTCACCTAAAGAATTATTAGGAACACCTGTTCTTTTTCTCATTAAGGCAATTATCTAGTCAACCAATCACATGGCAGTTCCTTCCATGCATTATAGGGGTGTGGTCCTGGTTCAGACACCTCTCCTGAACTCCAACTGCATGTCAGAATGGGAAAGCAATGTGATTTCTGCAATTTTGAGCGTGTCATGGTTGTTGGTTCCATGCGGGCCCGCCTCTGAGTATTTCCACAATCTGCTCAGTTACTGGGACTTTTCACGCACAACCAATTCTAGGGTTTACAAAGAATGGTGTGAAAAGGAAAAACATCCAGTATGCGGCAGTCCTGTGGAAAAAATGCATTGTGGATGCTAGAGGTCAGAGGAGAATGGGCCGACTGATGCAAGCTGATAGAGAGCAACGTTGACAGAAATAACCACTCGTTACAACCGAGGTATGCAGCATAGCATTTGTGAAGCCACAACACGCACAACTTGAGGCGGATGGGCTACAACAGCAGAAGACCCCACCGGGTACCACTCATCTCCACTACAAATAGGAAAAAAAGGCTACAATTTGCACGAGCTCACCAAAATTGGACTGTTGAAGACTGGAAAAAATGTTTGCCTGGTCTGATGAGTCTCGATTTCTGTTGAGACATTCAAATGGTAGAGTCCGAATTGGCGTAAACAGAATGAGAACATGTAATCCATCCTCTGATGGGTACTTCCTGCAGGATAATGCACCATGTCACAAAGCTCGATCATTTCAAATTGGTTTCTTGAACATGACAATGAGTTCACTGTACTAAATGGCCCCCCACAGTCACTAGATCTCAACCAAATAGAGCATCTTTGGGATGTGGTGGAACGGGAGCTTCGTGCCCTGGATGTGCATCCTCAAATCCTCCATCAACTGCAAGATGCTATCCTATCAATATGGGCCAACATTTCTAAAGAATGCTATCAGCAACCTTGTTGAATCAATGCCACGTAGAATTAAGGCAGTTCTGAGGCAAAGGGGGTCCAACACCGTATTAGTATGGTGTTCCTAATAATTCTTTAGGTGAGTGTATATATATAACTATTCAAACCAAATGCAGCGGGTAATAAAGTGCATGTGCAAGCTACACAAAATGGCCCTACGGGACAAAGCACCCTACATTATAGGTTTTTCCCAAAGTAAAATTAGATAAGATCTTTCCAAGTCACTTTTTTAGATAGGTATAGATATGCACAAATCTGTCACACATTTATGAGCACCCAGGATAAATGTCTTTTGCCTATTAGGCAAACTCCTTTTTGGATTACTGTTTTTAAATTTAAGGATACACAACTCCCACTTTCCCCAAATATATCAGCAGACTCCGGGACTCTCTTGGTGAAATAATAACATATAAAAAGCGAGTGAAGCTGGGGAGCTGAATTGGGCGATGGAAACATCCTGGATTGGGATATAGTATACAAAATATTTTAAATGTATCGATCTCCCAGAATATCTAGACTGATCCAAATTAAAATTGTACATCGCCTATACTACACCCCCCGCCTTCCTCGCCAAAATATATAAAGAAAAAAAGGGTGAGTGTTGGAAAGTTTGGCAGAAAATGCCGATCTGAGTCATATACTATGGAAGTGTCCCAGAAATAAGCAGTTTCTGACCTGTATCTATGAGGAACTATCTAGAAGGACATAAGGTCAATTGGACCGCTGCTTTATGCAGGCAATACTGAGTTTCTTTCCCCCTAGTGACCTATCTCACCAGATACGAACTTGCTTGGAGGGTCTTTCGGCCGCCAAAGGCCCTGAAGTCAAATATTGGGGCACTAATAATAGTCCTAGTTTCTTGAGTGGCTGGCTCTGAACGGATAACATTGATGTCTATGGTAAAAATGCATGAAAAACAAAGCGTAGCTAGAATGAGTTGGATTTCCGCCCCTCAATCCCCGGTTATTTGTAGCATTGGCAATTGAAACAAAAGTGTCAATAATGGTCTGGTTGGACCTTGCAACAGTGAATTAGGGTGGGTGGGTGAGTAATAGGGTTAATTGTATTATTTCTGTGTATAATCACTCCTTATTTTTTATCACTCGCAAATTGTATGTTATGAAATTTTATTTATTTGTTTAAGAAAATAATAAAGATAATAAAAAAAAAAAAAAGAAATGTGTTTCTCACATGAGTGCAAACCCAAAAAAAAAAAAAGATAAGATCTTTCCCATTTACAGAAACTGTTCCAATGCATGATAGAGATCTTGCAGGTGATTTCTAAGTTACCTTTTGGCTCACTGTAATTGTTACCTTGTCTCCTATAATATTAGACATTGTATACAATTACACTAATTGTATAGCTTCTTTTACTGTTTGAAGTCATCAGTACCAACAAAACACAGGAAATATGTTCTCAGTCAACAGACAGATCGGAAGATTTGTACCTTCTCCAAGCAG
Source organism: Bufo bufo (assembly GCF_905171765.1). NCBI lineage: Eukaryota > Metazoa > Chordata > Amphibia > Anura > Bufonidae > Bufo > Bufo bufo. Next base: position 463,604,364 of record NC_053389.1, on the reverse strand, counting down.
TTTCATACGCTTTCTAGGAAGCTATTAGCTAAAAGGCTAAAAGCTTATGGAACATGTAAACTTTCCAAGCAAGCAGGAAAGTTTCGGGAAGAAACTATTCCTTCCTGATAACTGCCTGCTTGTCAATGGAAGTGAAGAAGTGCATTTACATGCCACTTTATGCCACTTTTTAATTTAGAGACATCTGACCTGTGATTGTTTTTTTTAGCAATGCTAGTTTCAAAGCTGGAATTGCATCAGTTTCATCAGCAGAGATGTGAAGAATGTGAATAACGTGAAGAACTTATTATATATTGGTTATTACATTCTCTTTTATACATGGATGGTTGATTAATCTATGAGCTGACAATAAAAAAAGAAATAAAGCAAATTGTGATCACATTTACACAAATAAGTCACAACAAACTTTCCGGCATAATCAGCAATCCCCCAAATGTAATAGATTAAAGAATAAGAAATGATGTAGAGAAAAATGAATTGGCATCTGCACTGTATGGAGTCCAAGAATGGGAAGCATTCAATTTAAAAGGGATGACAGACATTATTATTATATTTTATAAAGTACACAACTGATATTCTTTGTTATTTCAGTGTTAAAGCAGTTTTTTTATTTTTTTCATGGTGATATGAGGACGCCATTTTTCTTTCTATGTAATGATTCTCACAATATCATATTTCTTCACACATGCATATAATCTGCCCATAAACCCGCAGCAATCTTCATTTTAGTACATTTTAAATTAGTTTGTCACTGCAAATATTATTTTTGAATTAGGCATACCCCCTTTGTCGGCTAGGTACCCTGAAACATAATTAACAGATACTATCCCTTTCACTTTAAAATCTGGTCCTCTAATCCTGACAAAAGCTACCATCACCTTGAGCTCTCAAATCTCAGGAATTGTCAGTCAAACACGAAAGGAAACAGTGGATAGCATTATAATGAAGCAATGGTGCACCCAACAGAGTAACCCTGCCAATAGTACACTGAAAACCTTATTTGCATAAAAATAAAAAGAAGCATTTTTCAGGATTGGAGGACTTGATTTTAAAAAAAAAGGTATGGTTACTTTTCAAAGGCACCTACACTACATGGCAGTATGCTTACTTTGAAGAAAATTTGGGAGGAGACAGACTCCCTTTAAATGGAGCAATCCTTAGTGCTTCATCCATTTTTCTGTGTACACAAACTTTATGATGTTTGTCCATTGAATGCATGATTGTTTTTGCAGTACAGAACCTTAATGCCAAGGTTTTTGCTCTGAAAGGATGGATATGACACTATGAAGGACTTTGAGAGTGCGATTAAGTCCAAAAAGGCACAGAGCAATTGCCGCCTCTTAACTTGGCTCCTTGCATTTAAAAATAAAAATGTTTTGCAAATGTTTTATTCATGTGTCTATTCCTATCCAAGGCTTAATCCAGTAAAATCCAGTGAAATATATGAACAAAGTAAAGATTTGGCATATAAAAAAATGTTATTTGGAAACATCTACACATTCCATTGGGAGAATTATAAGTTCAGGATTCTTTAAGCTTATATATTCATCTAGCAACATGAAGTTAAATAAAATAAAATAATTAGGTACACCAATGCCTCATTAGGCCAAAATGTACACCAATGCCTCATTCAACATCCAGCATGGAGGCAGGGCAGAGTGCTGGTTGCAGAGTGCGATTGCATTTGTGTTTTTGCGTTTGTATATGTATTTCGCCATAGCGATGTGCACCTGCATACAGGGTTGTGCTGACTGAATCCCCCACATTTTTTCTTTGTAAGAAATTATGTTAGAATGTTGTTTGTTGACTATAGCTCTGCTTTCCACACCATAATCTCCTACTGGCTACTAAATTGGGGAATCAAGGTCTAAACCGATCACTATGTCAGTGGGTCACTAACTTTCTGTCAGAGAGATCTCAAATAGTACATGTCAGCAAACATATTTAATTCCCATCTCTTCTTGAATGTTGATGTCCCACAAGGCTGTGTCTTGGGTCCATTGTTCTACTCATTATATACTTATGATTGTGTGGCCACCTCCAGGTCCGCTACAATTATTACGTTTGCTGATGACACTGTTGTGGTAGGTCTGATCTCCGATAACAATGAGATGGCCTACCTAGAGGAATTCAATCACTTAGTAACCTGGTGCAGAGATAAACATGAATGTCACAAAAACAAAGGAGGTGGTGGTGGATTGAGCCAAGAAGCGGAAGATGATCTATGCCCCATCAGGATTAATGGGATATAGTGAGCGTGTGGCCAGTTTAAAATACCTGGGTAGTACATATTACACAAGAGTTATCTTGCGCTAGTCATATAAACTTCTTGCAAAGAAGGTTCGTCAGCATCTTTTCATCTCAGACATCTGAGGGATTTCAGACTACCCTCAGGATACTAAGAACTTCTACACCTGTGTTATCGAGAGTATCCTGACAGGAAACATAACAGCTTGGTTCAAAAGTAGCAAGAAACAGGACAGGAGGGCACTTCATAGGGTGGTGAGCTCGGCCAAGCGAATAATGCACACTGACCTTCCTCATTTGCAGCTCATTTATAATGAGAGGTGCTTAACCATGGCCATAAAGGTGGTGAAGGAACACAGACACAAATAACGGTCTGTTTCGTCCAGGTGTGCACCATCAATGAGGCCAGGTGAGGCCGAATCAGAACATCATAGAAGGACAGATAAATAAATAAATGTGCATCCTGTAACTAAACAGTCATGAGACATTTTTATTGTACAGTCGTGGCCAAAAGTTTTGAGAATGACACAAATATTAGTTTTTACAAAGTTTGCTGCTAAACTTCTTTTAGATCTTTGTTTCAGTTGTTTCTGTGATGTAGTGAAATATAATTACACGGACTTCATATGTTTCAAAGGCTTTTATCGACAATTACATGACATTTATGCAAAGAGTCAGTATTTGCAGTGTTGGCCCTTCTTTTTCAGGACCTCTGCAATTCGACTGGGCATGCTCTCAATCAACTTCTGGGTTAATTCCTGACTGATAGCAACCCATTCTTTCATAATCACTTCTTGGAGTTTGTCAGAATTAGTGGGTTTTTGTTTGTCCACCCGCCTCTTGAGGATTGACCACAAGTTCTCAATGGGATTAAGATCTGGGGAGTTTCCAGCCCATGGACCCAAAATGTCAACGTTTTGGTCCCCGAGCCACTTAGTTATCACTTTTGCCTTATGGCACGGTGCTCCATCGTGCTGGAAAATACATTGTTCTTCACCAAACTGTTGTTGGATTGTTGGAAGAAGTTGCATGACTGTGTTTTTGGGCAAAATTGTGAGTGAGCCCACTCCCTTGGATGAGAAGCAACCCCACACATGAATGGTCTCAGGATGCTTTAATGTTGGCATGGCGCTCACCTTTTCTTCTCCGGACAAGCCTTTTTCCAGATGCCCCAAACAATCGGAAAGAGGCTTCATCAGAGAATATGACTTTGCCCCAGTCCTCAGCAGTCCATTCACCATACTTTCTGCAGAAGATCAATCTGTCCCTGATTGTTTTTTTTGGAGAGAAGTGCTTCTTGCTGCCCTTCTTGACACCAGGCCATCTTCCAAAAGTCTTCGCCTCACTGTGTGTGCAGATGCGCTCACACCTGCCTGCTGCCATTCCTGAGCAAGCTCTGCACTGGTGGCACTCTGATCCCGCAGCTAAATCCTCTTTAGGAGACGATCCTGGCGCTTGCTGGACTTTCTTGGATGCCCTGAAGCCTTCTTAACAAGAATTGAACCTCTTTCCTTGAAGTTCTTGATGATCCTATAAATTGTTGATTGAGGTGCAATTTTAGTAGCCACAATATCCTTGCCTGTGAAGCCATTTTTATGCAATGCAATGATGACTGCACGCGTTTCTTTGCAGGTCACCATGGTTAACAATGGAAGAACAATGATTTCAAGCATCACCCTCCTTTTAACATGTCAAGTTTGCCATTTTAACCCAATCAGCCTGACATAATGATCTCCAGCCTTGTGCTCGTCAACATTCTCACCTGAGTTAAAAAGACGATTACTGAAACGATCTCAGCAGGTCCTATAATGACAGCAATAAAATGCAGTGGAAAGTTATTTTTGGTATTAAGTTAATTTTCATGGCAAAGAAGGACTATGCAATTCATCTTATCACTCTTCATAACATTCTGGAGTATATGCAAATTGCTATTATAAAAACTTAACCGCCTCCGGACCACCTAACGCAGGATCGCGTTCCGGAGGCGGCAGCCCTGCGCAGAGTCACGCATATATTCGTCATCTCGCGAGACGCGAGATTTCCTGTGAACGAGCGCACACAGGCGCGCGCGTTCACAGGATCGGAAGGTAAGCGAGTGGATCTCCAGCCTGCCAGCGGCGATCGTTCGCTGGCAGGCTGGAGATGTGATTTTTTTAACCCCTAACAGGTATATTAGACGCTGTTTTGATAACAGCTTCTAATATACCTGCTACCTGGTCCTCTGGTGGTCCCTTTTGTTTGGATCGACCACCAGAGGACACAGGTAGCTCAGTAATAAGTAGCACCAAGCACCACACTACACTACACCCCCCGGTCACTTATTAACCCCTTATTCACCCCTGATCACCCCATATAGACTCCCTGATCATCCCCCTATCATTGATCACCCCCCTGTCATTGATCACCCCCTTGTAAGGCTCCATCAGACGTCCGTATGATTTTTACGGACCACTGATAGATGGATCGGATCCGCAAAACACATACGGACGCTGATGGAGCTTATAGGGCGGTGATCAATGGCGGGGGTGATCACCCCATATAGACTCCCTGATCACCCCCCTGTCATTGATCACCCCCTGTCCATTGATCACCCCCCCTGTAAGGCTGCATTCAGATGTCCGATATGTTTTTTACGGATCCACGGATACATGGATCGGATCCGCAAAACACATACAGACGTCTGAATGGAGCCTTACAGGGGGGTGATCACCCCATATAGACTCCCTGATCATCCCCTGTCATTGATCACCCCTTGTAGGCTCCATTCAGACGTCTGTATGATTTTTTACGGATCCACTGATAAATGGATCGGATCCGCAAAACACATACGGACGTCTGAATGGAGCCTTACAGGGGGGTGATCACCCCATATAGACTCCCTGATCACCCCCCTGTCCTTGATCACCCCCCTGTCATTGATCACCCCCCTGTAAGGCTGCATTCAGATGTCCGTATGTTTTTTTACGGATCCACGGATACATGGATCGGATCCGAAAAACACATACGGACATCTGAATGGAGCCTTATAGGGGGGTGATCAATGACAGGGGGGGTGATCACCCCATATAGACTCCCTGATCACCCCCCTGTCATTGATCACCCCCCTGTCATTGATCACCCCCTTGTAAGGCTCCATTCAGACGTCCGTATGATTTTTACGGATTCACTGATACATGGATCGGATCCGCAAAACACATACGGACGTCTGAATGGAGCCTTACAGGGGGGTGATCAATGACAGGGGGGTGATCACCCCATATAGACTCCCTGATCACCCCCCTGTCATTGATCACCCCCCTGTCATTGATCACCCCCCTGTCAGGCTGCATTCAGATGTCCGTATGTTTTTTACGGATCCACGGATACATGGATCGGATCCGCAAAACACATATGGACATCTGAATGGAGCCTTATAGGGGGGTGATCAATGACAGGGGGGTGATCACCCCATATAGACTCCCTGATCACCCCCCTGTCATTGATCACCCCCCTGTCTCATATTCCACTAACTTGTGTCAAAAAATAAAATCTCACATGAACTCACTATACCCCTCACGGAATCCAAATGCGTAAAATTTTTTAGACATTTATATTCCAGACTTCTTCTCACGCTTTAGGGCCCCTAGAATGCCAGGGCAGTATAAATACCCCACATGTGACCCCATTTTGGAAAGAAGACACCCCAAGGTATTCGCTGAGGGGCATATTGAGTCCATGAAAGATTGAAATTTTTGTCCCAAGTTAGCGGAACGGGAGACTTTGTGAGAAAAAAATAATAATCAATTTCCGCTAACTTGTGCCAAAAAAAATAAATTTCTATGAACTCGCCATGCCCCTCATTGAATACTTTGGGGTGTCTTCTTTCCAAAATGGGGTCACATGTGGGGTATTTATACTGCCCTGGCATTTTAGGGGCCCTAAAGCGTGAGAAGAAATCTGGGATCCAAATGTCTAAAAATGCCCTCATAAAAGGAATGTGGGCCCCTTTGCGCATCTAGGCTGCAAAAAAGTGTCACACATCTGGTATCGCCGTACTCAGGAGAAGTTGGGCAATGTGTTTTGGGGTGTCATTTTACATATACCCATGCTGGGTGAGATAAATATCTTGGTCAAATGCCAACTTTGTATAAAAAATGGGAAAAGTTGTCTTTTGCCGAGATATTTATCCCACCCAGCATGGGTATATGTAAAAAGACACCACAAAACACATTGCCCAACTTCTCCTGAGTACGGCGATACCACATGTGTGACACTTTTTTGCAGCCTAGGTGGGCAAAGGGGCCCACATTCCAAAGAGCACCTTTCGGATTTCACAGGTCATTTACCTACTTACCACACATTAGGGCCCCTAGAATGCCAGGGCAGTATAACTACCCCACAAGTGACCCCATTTTGGAAAGAAGACACCCCAAGGTATTCCGTGAGGGGCATGGCGAGTTTATATAATTTTTTATTTTTTGTCACAAGTTAGCGGAAAATGATGATTTTTTTTTTTTTTCTTACAAAGTCTCATATTCCACTAACTTGTGACAAAAAATAAAAACTTCCATGAACTCACTATGCCCATCACGAAATACCTGGGGGTGTCTTCTTTCCAAAATGGGGTCACTTGTGGGGTAGTTATACTGCCCTGGCATTTTAGGGGCCGAATGCGTGAGAAGTGGTTTGAAATCAAAATCTGTAAAAAATGGCAGGTGAAATCTGAAAGGTGCTCTTTGGAATGTGGGCCCATTTGCCCACCTAGGCTGCAAAAAAGTGTCACACATCTGGTATCCCCGTACTCAGGAGATGTTGAGCAATGTGTTTTGGGGTGTCTTTTTACATATACCCATGCTGGGTGAGAGAAATGGGTATTTATGGGACCAGGGTCTACTGGGAATGGGTAGGGGTCGTAGGTTACCAGCAGGGCGAGTCCTAGGTGTCTTAGACCTGGCACAAACCTCACAGGCTGACACGTAGGACTTGACATCCCTGGTCAGAGTAGGCCACTAATAAGATCTAGAGACCAGATCCTTAGTGCTCTCAACACCCGGATGTCCACAAAAGGCAGAATCGTGACACTCACCCAACAGCTGGAGACAAAATTGTACGGGAACAAACAACTTATCTGTTGGGGTGTATGCCGGTGCCAGATGTTGTTCAGCCTTAATGCGGGCCGAGATATCCTGGGTTAGAGCCGCTAAGAAGATGTTTGCTGGTAGGATGGATTCAGGCGGCGTCTCAGTGGGTTGAAAAGCATGGAAGCTCCGAGATAATGCATCTGCCTTCACATTTTTTCTTCCCGGCCTGAACGTAATGGAGAAATCAAAACGGGTAAAAAACAGAGCCCATTGGGCTTGTCGGGGATTCAACCTCTTAGCAGACTCGAGAAACATTAGGTTTTTATGATCAGTGACAACAGTTACTCGATGCCTTGCCCCCTCCAAAAAATGCCTCCACTCCTCAAATGCCCATTTCATAGCAAGCAGCTCCCTATTCCCTATGTCGTAGTTTCTCTCCGTGGGAGAGAATTTCCAAGAGAAGAAGGCACACGGTCTCAGGTTAGTGAGGCTAGCAGGACCTTGTGAAAGGACTGCTCCTGCGCCGTCCTCAGACGCATCCACCACCACAATAAAGGGTCTCTCCTGATCAGGCTGGATCAGAATGGAGCGCTACTAAATGCCTTTTTTAATGTTTCAAATGAAAGAAATGGCCTTGGTAGACCATTTCTCCAAATCCGCCTCTTTCTTAGTAAGGTCGGTCAATGGCTTAGCAATTACAGAAAAATTCATGATAAATTTACGGTAGTATTAGCGAAACCCAAAAACCGTTGCAAAGGCCTTTAAGGATGAAGGCCTTACCCATTCCTTAATTGCTAAAACCTTACCAGGATCCATCTTAAAGGCGTGAGGAGGTCAAAACATGCCCTAGAAACAGTATCTCCTGTACACCAAAGAGCACATTTCTCTTGCTTAGCGATAGCTGGTTCTCCCTCAACACCTCTATTACTTGTTTGACATGAGACACATGAGATTCGAAATCAGGAGAGAATATCAAAATGTCGTCAAGATAGACAATAATAAATTTACCTAAGAACTCCCTAAGAATATCGTTCATTAAGTTTTGGAACACAGCTGGGGCATTGCTGAGTCCAAAAGGCATCACCTGATATTCAAAGTGTCCTATCGTGAGTATTGAACGCTGTCTTCCCATTCGTCTCCCTCCTTAATTCGGATTAGATTGTATGCCCCTTTCAGGTCAATTCTTGGAAAACCAGGTTGCCCCCAGAACCTGGTTAAATAAATCGGGATCAATGGGAGAGAGTATCTATTTTGGACAGTGATTTTATTTAATCTCCGGTAATCAATACAAGGCCTAAGACCACCATCCTTCTTTTAACAAAGAAAAAACCCTGCTCCATAGGAGAGACTGAAGGTCTAATATGCTCTTTAGCAAGGCTCCCCTTAATATAATCTTCCATAGGCCTTGCGTTCGGGCCCTGAAAGATTATACATTCACCCTTTAGGAAATTCGGCACCCTCTATTAGCTCTATGGGCGCAATCATAAGGTCTATGGGGGGGTAGAACCTCAGGAGTAGGGGACGAGAATACATCAGAATATTCTTTAATAACAGAGGGGTAATGTAATTAGACCTTACTGAAACCCCAGCCTGGACCACGGACAAGCATGAGTCACACTTAGGTCTCCATTTCACCAACTCTCCTTTGGACCAATCAATTGTGGGGTTATGTAAACGGAGCCAAGGCAACCCTAGTACCACCTCAACCGGTAGGTTCTCTAGGACTAGAAGAGAACATCTCTCAGAGTGGCACAGTAGCATCAATAGCCATGACATGGATAGGTGTAGGTAAAGCAAACATTGGAATACCCAATTTACTAGCAAATTCAAAGTCAATAAAGCTGGCCGCTGAACCGAATCAATAAAGGCCTTACCCGGCCACTTATTAACCCCAGATAAATTGTTATGGGTACCAAAAGCTTACATTTAGAAAAATCAGGGTGTACCTGGTCTTTAGGTTGTTGCCTTAGGAGACTTGTCAGAGAGGACCCTCTTAGGACACTTGTTGATCCAATGGCCCAGGATCTCCACATAGAAGCACTCTCCGCGTCTGCGACGAAGATTACCCCGGGTCATGCCAACCTGCATGGTTTCCTCGGTGGAGACCTTAGTGTTGTCCCTGGAAGAGGCCTCTGGCTGGACCACCATCTGAGGAGAGTCGTTCTTGTCGTCTCTCTCTAACTCGTCTGTCAAGTCGGACAACTAGGGTCATCATCTCCTCTAAGGTCTCAGGAATTTGATAATTGACTAATAGATCTTTTTAAATTATCAGATAGACTAGACCTAACTGACTCTTCAGGGCTGGTTTCATTCCATCCTGAGGGGACACACCACCATCTGAATTAGGTGCAATACTCCCTCCGCAGGGAGATGGCCCTGAACCAGTGCCCTAAGAGCCGTCTCGGCTACCAGGACCCTATCTGGTTCGTCATAGAGGGTACCTAGGGCCTGAAAAAAAACCTCCACAGAAGTTAGACAACTGGCCCCAGGAGTTAATGAGAATGCCCAGTCCTGGGGGTCACCCTGTAGTAGAGAAATGATAATCCCCACGCGTTGGCTCTCGGGACCGGAGGACACGGGGCGCAAACGAAAGGAGAGTTTGCAACTCTCCTTAAAGGAGAGAAACCTCTTCCGGTCTCCGGAAAAGGGTTCTGGGAGCTTGATCTGGGGTTCAAAATGTGAACTGGAGGTCTGAGGGATGGAAGTACCTTGTCCTAGCTCAAAAGAACAGAGTTTCTCCCCTAGCTCCTGCACCATCTGCGTCAGGGTAGAGACATGGTCAGTCAGGGTCACCAGAGGATTCATGATACAGTGGTTAGGTTACGGCCTGTTAATCTGTAATGGTCACGTCCACACACACACAGGGGGAAGGATAGTGACCACTGCCCTCCACCCTCACCCCTGGCCCTGCCTACTTGCCTCACGAGTCCTGATGACAGGGGACAACTGGACGACAGTCCCTAACTTAGGATATGTGCAGGGAAGACAGACAAGACATAATATGGAACATGAACGGACCGGGTCAGAACCAAGAGAGCTACGCAGTACAAAGGGTTAAGCAAAGAATGGTCAGGAGAAGCTGGGGTCAAATACCAGGAGAGTAGAGAAGTACAAGAGGAGTCCTAAGAGAGTTATCAGGTGGGAGCCGAGGTCACAATACCAGGACGGATGCGCAGTACAGGAGGAGCAGGCAAAGGATCATCAGGGAACGGAATCAGGTGAGTATTCAGTAGTCCAACAAATAGCCAGGAACCTAGAAATTAACAGGCAACCTGTGGCTAGCAGGCTGCCTGTATTTATAGTGGGGAGTGAGGGGCATGTAACGTGGCCAGCGTCACATGACCGACAGACCAACCAGTTGAGCACTGAGTGATCAGCTCGGCGCTCAAGGCAGACTTAGGAGCAGGGAGCCACCCAGCAGTAAAGCCGCCCTGGGAATGAGGTCAAACACAGCTCCTCATTCCCAAAGCTAAGCAACAGGTCTGCGGGTAATGGGGGACCGAGTGCACCTTCGGAACCCCGTTACAGGTATGGCGACACAGCACAACCAGCTGGATATGACCAATCCACAGCAAATCATAAGCCTTTTGGCTGCCACTGGTGGGCATGGTTTGGCCATACCCTAACCGAAGAAGATATAAAATGTATAAGCAGGAACTTAGAAATAATACCTGCTACTCCAAACCCCAGGCTTGACTAAGTGGCTCTAACTTTGTAACATTGATTACAAAAGTGTATAAGGTATCTTCAGCATTCTCAAAAATTATTATAAACATGAAGGACAAAGATCTATGTCAATTTTTATTAGTCTTTCTTCTTCACCTTGTTTGGAGTTGGGCACAATGTTGTCTTTTGATTGTCTGATGATTGCAATATAATTCTAGCAAAATAACCTTAGCATGACCTCAGTGTGGCCTATAGAGTGTGCCCTTTTCCACACTAATTTGACCTCTCCATTTCCATTTTTAACAATATAATGTTTTCTTTCTGCCTTTAACTGTATGTGTCTGATAATTGAGCAGGTCCTACTTTAAACACGTTATACAGGGAGTGCAGAATTATTAGGCAAATGAGTATTTTGACCACATCATCCTCTTTATGCATGTTGTCTTACTCCAAGCTGTATAGGCTCGAAAGCCTACTACCAATTAAGCATATTAGGTGATGTGCATCTCTGTAATGAGAAGGGGTGTGGTCTAATGACATCAACACCCTATATTAGGTGTGCAGAATTATTAGGCAACTTCCTTTCCTTTGGCAAAATGGGTCAAAAGAAGGACTTGACAGGCTCAGAAAAGTCAAAAATAGTGAGATATCTTGCAGAGGGATGCAGCACTCTTAAAATTGCAAAGCTTCTGAAGCGTGATCGACGAACAATCAAGCGTTTCATTCAAAATAGTCAACAGGGTCGCAAGAAGCGTGTGGAAAAACCAAGGCGCAAAATAACTGCCCATGAACTGAGAAAGGTCAAGCGTGCAGCTGCCAAGATGCCACTTGCCACCAGTTTGGCCATATTTCAGAGCTGCAACATCACTGGAGTGCCCAAAAGCACAAGGTGTGCAATACTCAGAGACATGGCCAAGGTAAGAAAGGCTGAAAGACGACCACCACTGAACAAGACACACAAGCTGAAACGTCAAGACTGGGCCAAGAAATATCTCAAGACTGATTTTTCTAAGGTTTTATGGACTGATGAAATGAGAGTGAGTCTTGATGGGCCAGATGGATGGGCCCGTGGCTGGATTGGTAAAGGGCAGAGAGCTCCAGTCCGACTCAGACGCCAGCAAGGTGGAGGTGGAGTACTGGTTTGGGCTGGTATCATCAAAGATGAGCTTGTGGGGCCTTTTCGGGTTGAGGATGGAGTCAAGCTCAACTCCCAGTCCTACTGCCAGTTTCTGGAAGACACCTTCTTCAAGCAGTGGTACAGGAAGAAGTCTGCATCCTTCAAGAAAAACATGATTTTCATGCAGGACAATGCTCCATCACACGCGTCCAAGTACTCCACAGCGTGGCTGGCAAGAAAGGGTATAAAAGAAAATCTAAAGACATGGCCTCCTTGTTCACCTGATCTGAACCCCATTGAGAACCTGTGGTCCATCATCAAATGTGAGATTTACAAGGAGGGAAAACAGTACACCTCTCTGAACAGTGTCTGGGAGGCTGTGGTTGCTGCTGCACGCAATGTTGATGGTGAACAGATCAAAACACTGACAGAATCCATGGATGGCAGACTTTTGAGTGTCCTTGCAAAGAAAGGTGGCTATATTGGTCACTGATTTGTTTTTGTTTTGTTTTTGAATGTCAGAAATGTATATTTGTGAATGTTGAGATGTTATATTGGTTTCACTGGTAAAAATAAATAATTGAAATGGGTATATATTTGTTTTTTGTTAAGTTGCCTAATAATTATGCACAGTAATAGTCACCTGCACACACAGATATCCCCCTAAAATAGCTAAAACTAAAAACAAACTAAAAACTACTTCCAAAAATATTCAGCTTTGATATTAATGAGTTTTTTGGGTTCATTGAGAACATGGTTGTTGTTCAATAATAAAATGAATCCTCAAAAATACAACTTGCCTAATAATTCTGCACTCCCTGTAGAAGTCAGTAAAATAATTGTTCAAAAGATCTCTGTTGTCCAAGCTAACTTTACTACTTCAAAGCAACTTCTTTGCATACTCCAAACAGTTACTGTACATTATGTGTGAAGGAGACCCAAAGCAGTGTCTCAGTGACCTCCTGCTGTGAACCTATTCCTTATGCAAATAAATTCCACTGAGAGAGCATTCATACTTGTTTAACTGGTCTGAATTAAGAAAACAGCACTGTTTTAAGTTGGTGATTCTGCACTACTGGGCCATACAGGGTCATAAAAGTATCTTTTTTTTTTTAAATTCACTCCTGGATTTGGCTTTCAAAACTATATGCAAAACAGGTACAGTATCTCCCATGAAAGAGAACCATCTCGTCGGTGCCACCATTTGGAAGTATTCTGTTTCATGGCAGATATCTCTTTACATGTTTGCTTCAAATGGAGCATTGCCAATAAGTCTTCATAACCCGGAGTACTTCCAGTAAGTCTTCATACAGGACTGGTACCTTTAAGGAGATGCAGCACCCTGCCAAAACTGCATGCAGAAACCTCATCATGAGATTTTACCCTTAAGTGAACAACTATTAACTAGAGATGAGCGAATCGAATCCCATGAAGTGGAATTCAATCCGAATTTCAGGATAAATTTGATTCGCCTCGAAGCCGAATTTCCTCATACTTCATGTCAGCAACTTTAACTTGAAATAGTATAAAAAAAACTAAGAGAAATTAAAACTTACCTCCTTCATTTGCTCGCGACAGGCCGCCAGCCTTCATCTTGATTGAAGATCTCGGCCGAACTCCTGTGTAGTGCGTGATGACGTCATATGTCACCACGGCAGCAGGCATGATGACGTAATCTCGCGTTGCAGGGGATTTTGGCCGAGATCTTCAAGCAAGATGGTGGAGGCTGGCCCGTCGCAAGACCCTGGTCCCATATCTCGATGGACTTTTGTCACAGCCAGACAGCTGAGAAGCGCTCACAGGAGCTTCTCAGATCCTCCTCCTTGAATTTCTTTGTTTTGGTTTAGTTTCTCATCTCGTTAGTCTATCTCAGCTGTCATGCAGTCAGACTGATCGCTACCCTTTAAGTTCCTCCCCATAATGCAGTAGTGTGCGGCTGATACAACTTCCTGGAGTGTGTGTGCATGCTGTTCCCAGTTCCCAGTTCCCAGTCCTCAGTCGTCAGTCGTCTGCAGATAAGTGCTGTTTATGTATTTATGTTTTTGTCTTTTCTGGATCCAGGTGACCCTGACTCCCTCCGTGTCAGTGTAGGGAGCCGGTGGTCGTGTCCCTTCACTATTGTAGGGTCTTCAGGTAATAGATAGCCGAGGAACGTGGATATGCGGCCATCCACCTTTGGGGTGTTCGCATAGGCTGAGCAGTGAGGGAGAGCGGCAGCTCTATTGCAGGGGTCTCCCTTTGTTCCTTAGTTGTGGATCCAGAGAGACATTGTTTATATGGTATTGTCTTGTTTCCTGTACACCATCCGTGACATTATCAGCCGCCAAAACCGTCTCAAGCATGGATCCGGTTTCACTTTTGGCTGAACGCCTCCAGGGTCTTTCATTGGAGGTAGCGGATCTCCGTAGGATTTTTTCTCAGTTTCAAGTGACCGGTTCAGCTTGCGTTCATGGAGTTTGTGCTGAGCCCAAGGTCTCGCTCCCGGATACGTTCTCTGGGGGTAGTGAGAATTTTGTGCGTTTTAAAGAGGCTTGCAAACTCCATTTTCGCCTTCTTCCCCATTCTTCTGGTGATGAAGAACGGAGGGTGGGGATCATTGTATCGCTGCTCAGGGGTAACGCTCAGTCTTGGGCCTTTTCGCTACCGGAGGGGGCACGGCCCCTCCGCTCAGTGGATGAATTCTTTTTAGCCCTGGGTCAGATATATGATGATCCGGATCGTATTGCTCTGGCTGAGTCTAGACTACGTCTGTTATGCCAGGGTAAACAATCCGCAGAGATATACTGCTCCGAATTTCAGAGATGGGCAGCTGATACTGGTTGGAATGATGCTGCACTCCGAAGTCAATTTTGCCATGGTCTTTCAGAGGGATTGAAAGATGCATTTTCCTTTCATGAGAGGCCTATCTCCTTGGACTCTGCTATGTCTCAGGCCGTTCGTATTGACAGGCGTCTTAGAGAGAGACGAGAGATCTCTCCTTCCTGTCCTACTTAGTCTCGGAACAGTGCAGCGGTCTCATTCTGTGCGCAGGAGTCTCAGTCGCTGTCTGCCCCTTCTGAGCAGGAGCCCATGCAGCTGGGGTTGATTGCCTCTGACAATAGAAGATTCAGCCCGCATGGGAGGGTTTGTTTTTGTTGTGGAGGTATAAATCATTTGGCAAATGTTTGTCCCTCAAGGAGATTCAGGCAGTTTTCTGGGAGTAATAAAGAGACAAAAAGGAAAAAATCTTTTAAAAATGTTCCGTCTGTTACTATTGGCAGGGTTGAGGCGGAAATTGAAGGTTTTCCGTTTGCTTGTAGTTCCCGTTTTGTCCTGCCTGCTAGGGTGGCGCTAGAGAGCAAGAGCATTTTTTGTGAGATTTTTGTGGATAGTGGAGCAGCTGTCCATGGACTTCATAACGGACTTGCCTCGTTCCTCGGGGAAGTCTGTGATTCTGGTGGTGGTGGACCGTTTTAGCAAAATGGTGCATTTTATCCCTTTCCCTGGTTTGCCCAATGCTAAGACGCTGGCGCAGGCATTTATTGACCACATTGTCAAATTGCATGGGATTCCTTCAGACATAGTCTCTGATAGGGGCACGCAGTTTGTTTCCAGATTCTGGAAGGCTTTCTGTTCTCGCTTGGGGGTTCGGTTGTCATTCTCTTCTGCTTTCCATCCGCAGTCGAATGGCCAGACAGAGCGCGTCAATCAGAATCTAGAGACATATCTGCGCTGTTTTGTGGCAGAGAATCAGGAAGATTGGTGTTCTTTTTTGTCCCTTGCTGAGTTTGCTTTAAATAACCGTCGTCAGGAGTCCTCTGATAAGTCACCATTTTTTGGTGCATATGGGTTCCACCTGCAGTTTGGGACTTTCTCGGGAGAGGGCTCTTCTGTTTTGCCTGATGAGGACAGATTCTCCTCGTCTTTGTCATCTATTTGGCAAAAGATTCAGGATAATCTAAAGAGCATGAGTGAGAGATATAAGCGTGTGGCGGATAAGAGACGTGTGCCTGGTCCGGACCTGAATGTTGGTGATCTGGTGTGGTTGTCTACCAAGAATATCAAATTGAAGGTTCCCTCCTGGAAGTTGGGTCCTAGGTTTATTGGGCCTTACAAGATCCTGTCTGTCATCAATCCTGTTGCCTACCGTCTTGATCTTCCTCAGACTTGGAAGATCCATAATGTTTTTCATAAGTCCTTATTGAAACCTTATGTTCAACCTATTGTACCCTCGCCTTTGCCTCCTTCTCCGATTATGGTTGATGGAAATCTTGAATTTCAGGTCTCTAGGATTGTGGATTCTCGTCTTGTCCGCGGTTCCCTCCAGTACCTCGTTCATTGGGAGGGTTATGGTCCTGAGGAGAGGATGTGGGTCCCAGTGACGGACATTAAGGCCTCTCGTCTCATTAGGGCTTTCCATAGGTCCCATCCTGAGAAGGTGGGCCCTGAGTGTCCGGAGTCCACTCCTAGAGGGAGGGGTACTGTCACAGCCAGACAGCTGAGAAGCGCTCACAGGAGCTTCTCAGATCCTCCTCCTTGAATTTCTTTGTTTTGGTTTAGTTTCTCATCTCGTTAGTCTATCTCAGCTGTCATGCAGTCAGACTGATCGCTACCCTTTAAGTTCCTCCCCATAATGCAGTAGTGTGACGCTGATACAACTTCCTGGAGTGTGTGTGCATGCTGTTCCCAGTTCCCAGTTCCTAGTTCCCAGTTCCCAGTCCTCAGTCGTCAGTCGTCTGCAGATAAGTGCTGTTTATGTATTTATGTTTTTGTCTTTTCTGGATCCAGGTGACCCTGACTCCCTCCGTGTCAGTGTAGGGAGCCGGTGGTCGTGTCCCTTCACTATTGTAGGGTCTTCAGGTAATAGATAGCCGAGGAACGTGGATATGCGGCCATCCACCTTTGGGGTGTTCGCATAGGCTGAGCAGTGAGGGAGAGCGGCAGCTCTATTGCAGGGGTCTCCCTTTGTTCCTTAGTTGTGGATCCAGAGAGACATTGTTTATATGGTATTGTCTTGTTTCCTGTACACCATCCGTGACAACTTTATAACTGACCCACCGCTGGCGGAGGGTAAGACTGTGGTTTGGGTAGTGGTCGATAGGTTTAGCAAGATGGTTCATTTCATTCCCCTGTCTAAACTTCCGAATGCTAAAACCCTGGCATCTATTTTTGTGAGAGAGATTGTTCATTTACATGGCATCCCGGAAAATATTGTTTCTGACGGGGGTGTGCAGTTTGTGTCCAAATTCTGGAGGGCCTTCTTTCAAAGATGTTAAATTTCGTTGTCTTTTTCTTCCGCCTACCATCCTGAGAGTAATGGGCAGACTGAACGCCTTAATAAGTCTGTGAACAATTCCTGAGGTTGTATGTTGCTGATGACCAGCAATTATGGGTCAAATTCCTTCGTTGGCTGAATTTGCTTTGAATAACCGTGTCAATTCTTCTGCTGGGGTCTCCCCTTTCTTTTGTAACCATGGTTTTCATCCCCGTTTTCATTCTGGGTCGTCCGTCTCCTCCTCTAACCCTAAAGCTGATAAACTCTCCTCCGAACTGTGCACAGTTTGGGCCCGGGTTCAATCGAACCTAGAAAAGGCTCAAAGTTCTCAAAAACTCAAGGCCGATAGGAGACGTTCAAGGGGGTGAACTTTCAGGTTGGGGATAAAGTATGGTTGTCCTCCAAAAATCTATCTCTCAAGGTAGCCTCTAGAAAATTTGCTCCTCGTTTTATTGGACCATATAGGATCACAGAGGTGATTAACCCGGTATCATTTAGGTTGGAGCTGCCCGAGTCATTTCACATTCATAATGTGTTCCATAAATCTCTACTTAAAAAATATTTTGAACCGGTAGTACCATCGAAAGCCTCGCCTCCGGTTCTTGTTAATGATGCTGTCGAGTATGTGGTGTCTAAAATAGTGGATGTCAGGAAGGTGCGTAATTCCTTGCAGTACCTGATTCACTGGAAGGGGTATGGACTTGAAGAGAGATCATGGGTACCAGCCAGGGAGGTTCATGCTCCTAGACTGGTTCGCAAATTTCGTTTAGAACACCCTGAAAAGCCATCGCCTGAAGTCTTGGGTCCGGTGGCCCCTCGTAAAAGGGGGGGTACTGTAACGTGGGTTCCGAAGGTGCACTCGGTCCCCCATTACCCGCAAGCCTGTTGCTTAGCTTTGGGAATGAGGAGCTGTGTTTGACCTCATTCCCAGGGCGGCTTTACTGCTGGGGTACTCAACTGGTTGGTCTGTCGGTCATGTGACGCTGGCCACGTCACATGACCCTTACTCCCCACTATAAATACAGGCAGCCTGCTAGCCACAGGTTGCCTGTTAATTTCTAGGTTCCTGGCTATTTGTTGGACTACTGAATACTCACCTGATTCCGTTCCCTGACGATCCTTTGCCTGCTCCTCCTGTACTGCGCATCCGTCCTGGTATTGTGACCTTGGCTCCCACCTGACTACTCTCTTAGGACTCCTCTTGTACTTCTCTACATTCAGACGTCTGTATGTGTTTTGCGGATCCGATCCATGTATCCGTGGATCCGTAAAAAACATACGGACTTCTGAATGCAGCCTTACAGGGGGGTGATCAATGACAGGGGGGTGATCAATGACAGGGGGGTGATCAGGGAGTCTATATGGGGTGATCACCCCCGTCATTGATCACCCCCCTGTAAGGCTCCATTCAGACGTCCGTATGTGTTTTGCGGATCCGATCCATGTATCAGTGGATCCGTAAAAATCATACGGACGTCTGAATAGAGCCTTACAGGGGGTGATCAATGACAGGGGGGTGATCAGGGAGTCTATATGGGGTGATCAGGGGTGATCAGGGGTGAATAAGGGGTTTAATAAGTGACGGGGGGGGGTGTAGATGTAGTGTGGTGCTTGGTGCTACTTATTACAGAGCTGCCTGTGTCCTCTGGTGGTTGATCCAAACAAAAGGGACACCAGAGGACCAGGTAGCAGGTATATTAGACGCTGTTATCAAACAGCGTCTAATTACTGTTAGGGGTAAAAAAATCACATCTCCAGCCTGCCAGCGAACGATCGCCGCTGGCAGGCTGGAGATCCACTCGCTTACCTTCCGATCCTGTGAACGCGCGCGCCTGTGTGCACGCGTTCACAGGAAATCTTGCGTCTCGCGAGATGACGCGTATATGCGTGACTCTGCGCAGCGCTGCCACCTCCGGAACGCGATCCTGCGTTAGGCGGTCCGGAGGGGGTTAAGCACACTGCAGTTTAGCACTATTTTATATAATCGAAGGATGGATTTTAAAATAATGAATTAATGATTTATGTTATACACAAGTACACTGGTATTCACTGTATCGCAGTATGAATTAGAAATGTATCACAGTTTATGAATTGTAGAGTTTAAAGAAACACTAACTAATTATGTATCATGTGACTGAACTAATCATGTTATTGATTTGGTATGGTATTTATATTGTATTGTGTCACCATTACTTTGCTTGGACAAAGGCCTCATTGTGTGGACTGAAACAATTACACACTGTGGATATAAAAGACTACCGACCCCTGTTAAAATGTAAGGTTTCTGTGATGTAAAAAAATGAGACAAAGATAAATCATTTCAGAACTTTTTCCACCTTTAATGTGACCTATAAAACTGTACCTCTCAATTGAAAAACAAACTAAATCTTTTAGGAGGAGGAACGATTATGGCGAAAAAAAAAAAAAGATAGGAAGGCGCTCATAGGGTAATAAGTTCAATAAAAAATATATGAAAATAGGACATCAATGGTTGTGCTCAGGGCTGGTCTTTGCCTCAGGCAAAAGGGGCAGCTGCCCCGGGCCCAGTTGCTCCTGGGGGCCCAAGGCAGCTCCGTTTCCCGACCTCCCATTCACTTGTTGTCTTATGCGAAGCGAGCGGCGTGTGCTCGCATTAGTGAAGGACTTGTCTGTCAATTACTTACTGCCGGCCAGTGCCATGCTAGCTCCTCCTCCCGACCTCCGACCCGGGCCTGCCCTTACGTCCCTACGGTACGTACGCTGCCTGCCTCTGCGCCACATTCTCCTGCTGCCGCCTGCCTCGGCCCTCAAGTTCCTCAACATGCAAAGGCGGCCGCGTCACAGAGGAGACACCCAGTCCATCACCACCACCATCACTAGACAGTAACGGTTCGGTTACTCACCTGAGTCACCTCTAGACTATGATGACTATCTAAGTAAGTCGCTGGAGTAAGTCGCTTGTCGCTGGTGTGCACTGCAGGCTCGCTTTTCTCAAGGAAGTGGAACTTTCTGAATGGCTGTACAGTCAGTAGTGGCATGTGAGTCTGTGACACATGTCGCAATAATAATGTGTCTGCTGGCCTGCAGCCTGCTGCCTGGTAAAGACCTGTGTCACTCATGTCATGTTATGTGTGATGTGTCATTTCATTAATTATGCCATACATATGTGTACAGATACTGGTCCTTCTACTCCTGTGAGGCTGCAAGGCAGGGGTGTGGTGTGGACCACTCCTGAGACTGCATGTGCTTACAGTCCCTAAATAAATAATACTGCAGTGATTAGCAACCGTATGATACACTACTGCTGCTCAATGTCCACATATAACCAATAACCCCATACACTGTTCACCTAATAATAATATAACACCAACATTACATAATACTGCCACATACGCTGCTATGTAATACGGTATAATACCCACATATTACTGTCTGTCTCCCAGGGGCGGATTAAGTGCATCATAGGCCCGGGGCTGTTTCCCAAACTTGGGCCCCTTTCCTCTATTTATCAATGACCCCCCCCCCATTCGGTGTTCTGCCCCATATTTATAGTAATATTTAAAGATAACTACACAACATGAAATTCTTTGCAAACTTCGAACCTTTATTGAAGTTTTTATAACAATGGTAAATGTCCTTCAAATAATATATTAAATGGATTATTTTTTTTTTATTACAGGGAAAGATTTATCCAAACCTAAATTAAAAGGAAAAAGTGACTTGTTACTTATAGCAAACAATCAGATTCCACCTTCATTTCCCAAATGAGATCTGAACAATGAAAGGTGGGATCTGATTGGTTGCTCGGGACAACTAAGTCAGTTTTCTGTACAACCAGTTTGGAAAATGTACAATTAGTGCCATACTGTATACAATAGTAAGTGTCAGAGGACATAGACTCTTACAGACCACATACATTTATAACATCCCCCATAATCATGTTCAGGAAACGAACAATCTAGCATCCGAAAATATTACAAAAAATATTTAAAAAATCATATGTGCACTCTCACCCAGTAACTGCCTCCAAGGTTGGCGCAAGTAAATGTGCCTTGTGTATAATGAGACCCCAGTATAAGGCTTTGTCTCCTTCAGTAAATGGCATTTATCATGTAGAGAAATTAATACAAGACACTTACTAATTTATTGTGATTGTCCATATTGCCTCCTTTGCTGGATGCATTTTTCCATCACATTATAAAACTGCTCATTTTCATGCTTATTATGACCACCCTGCAATCCATCAGTAGTGGTAATGCTAGCACACTATAGGAAAGATTGTGCACTCATGTGGTCCGGCCACCAGTGAGTCTGGAACTTTCTCCTATAGTGTGCAAGCACGACCACCGCTGCTGGATTATAGGGTGGTCGTACCTATGGAAACTAGCATTGTATAATGTCACCTCCATTTGATGGCTCATCCATTCAAACACACTGCACCTGTACTAAAACTCCCAACAGAACAAGTACAGATGGGCAGATGCAGTGGCTTTGAATGAGGAGACATCACATGGAGGTGATTTGCCTGGTCACATGACCCTCCATTATCGGCCATCTTATGGACAGGACCTCTGTGTGGACAGCACAAAAGACTTGTAACCAAGGGAGAATACCTTATGAAATATAGAAATGGTGCAGAATTTCACCAAGGACTATAGGTAGTGTCATATCATCTCAGAAACACATTGGTCAACAATTACCAGAAAGTGGCCTTTAAAGGGAATTTCTCACCAGCGACCTGCCTACCAAACAGTTTGCACAGACACAGCTTCTTACCGTCAAAATGAATGGCTTGTGATCCTCTTGTAGGACTGCCTTCCGTTGTCTTGTAGGCTTCTGTGAGACGTATTTCGGAGGTCATGATGATATCTGTAGAATAAATATAACATATTATTCTAGCTGCACGCTAAAATCCTTAAAGGGATTTCTCACCAGCGACCTGCCTACCAAACAGTTTGCACAGACACAGCTTCTTACCGTCAAAATGAATGGCTTGTGATCCTCTTGTAGGGCTGTCTGCCCTTGTGGTTTTTTGCTTCTGTGAGATGCTGGATTTCACAGGAGGTAATGATAGTGGAATAAGCAGATCTGTAGAATAAATATAACATGATGGTGGATTAGTAATCTCTATATTTGAGGAGGAACCACTCTGGAGGTTTGGCTCGGTTCTGACTGAAATGGCGGCTGCTGGCCAATGTCTCTGTGCCACTGCCCTGTCTCTCTCCTCACAGGTGCCCAGTAGTGTTGAGCGAACTTCTGTTTTCAAGTTCGGTATATAAGGTATGGGTTATCTAAGAATTCCATTATGGATTCTGCAAACAGGAACCATAACTTAGGGTCCGTGGTAGCGTGGTAGTGTTTGAACATCAAAATGGGTGGATTACTATTGATCCTTCTCCTCACACGTGCCCAGACCAGCACACCAAGTGTTTTGAACATCAAAATGATTGAATTATTAATCCCTGTATGATATAGGGATTAATAATCCAGCATTTTGATGTTCAGAACTTCAAACACTGGTGTGCTGGGCCTAGGCACCTTTAAAGAGAAGGATCAATTGTAATCCACCATTTTAATATCAAACACTTGGTGTAATAATCCACCATTTTTATAGTCAAACACACTTTGTGATGGGCAGTGGCACCTGTGAAAAAGAGGCAGAGCAGAGGCCAGACAGCAGCAGCCATTTCAGTCAGATTAGAGCCAAGCTGCAGAGTGGCTGTAACCTGTAATCTGACTAAAATGGCGGCTGCTGGCCAATGTCTCTGTGCCACTGCTCTGTCTCTCTCCTCACAGGTGCCCAGTAGTGGTGAGCGAACTTCTGTTTTCAAGTTCGGTATATAAGGTATGGGTTATCTAAGAATTCCGTTATGGATTCTGCAAACAGGAACCATAACTTAGGGTCCGTGGTAGCGGAATTCATAACGGAATTCTTAGATAACCCGAACCTTATACGCCGAACTTGAAAACAGAAGTTCGCTCAACACTACTGGGCACCTGTGAGGAGAGAGACAGAGCAGTGGCACAGAGACATTGGCCAGCAGCTGCCATTTTAGTCAGATTACAGGTTACAGCCACTCTGCAGCTTTGGCTCTAATCTGACTGAAATGGCTGCTGCTGTCTGGCCTCTGCTCTGCCTCTTTTTCACAGGTGCCACTGCCCATCACAAAGTGCGTTTGACTATAAAAATGGTGGATTATTACACCAAGTGTTTGATATTAAAATGGTGGATTACAATTGATCCTTCTCTTTAAAGGTGCCTAGCCCAGCACACCAAGTGTTTGAACATCAAAATGCTGGATTATTAATCCCTATATCATACAGGGATTAATAATCCATAATTTTTGTGATGGGCAGTGGCACCTGTGAAAAAGAGGCAGAGCAGAGGCCAGACAGCAGCAGCCATTTCAGTCAGATTACAGCCAAAGCTGCAGAGTGGCTGTAACCTGTAATCTGACTAAGATGGCCACTGCTGCTCTGCCTCTCACTCACAGACACAACCCACAGTCCCACTGCCCTGCTGCCCAGGCCATCACCATTCAATAAAATGTACTAGCTTTGGCTGCTGCTGTGCCTGCTCACTGGAATTCTGGAAGTTAACCCCGACGAAGCAGGTCCTCCCTCCTTGAAGCTTTCTCTCACAGACCCAGCAACTCCAGCCAGGCTGTCCTGACTCCTGGCGCTGGCAATAGTAGTGGTGGCACTGAGAAGATCGGGGGCCACTGCAGCGCGCCTTCTGTGTTCTGTGATGGAGGAGGCGGAGCTACAGTGAGTGACTGACTGAGTCACGTGCCCCCCCCTCCTCGGCACTCTGTCTTTCGCCGAATCCGCCCTGCTTCATTTTTAACTCCACCGTGGCGCTGACGGGGGCGGGTGTAAGCAAGCCGGCCGGTTGTTACTGTCTGCACTGCAGCAGGCAGTGCAGCGGCGCGTGTAAGTGAAGCGCTGGCTGTGCGTCGCTACTGCAGATATTTTTAGTAACTTTGGGTCTGGTGGTTGGGCCCTTCACTCACCCTGGGCCCGGGGCTGCCGACCCAAACGCCCCCAATTATAATCCGCCACTGCTGTCTCCATACTGTGTTCACATGCTATAGAGGGAGGGCAGAATTATTAGGCAAGTTGTATTTTTGAGGATTAATTTTATTATTGAACAACAACCATGTTCTCAATGAACCTAAAAAAACTCATTAATATCAAAGCTGAATATTTTTGGAAGTAGTTTTTAGTTTGTTTTTAGTTTTAGCTATTTTAGGGGGATATCTGTGGTGTGCAGGTGACTATTACTGTGCTAATTATTAGGCAACTTAACAAAAAACAAAATATATACCCATTTCAATTATTTGTTTTTTACCAGTGAAACCAATATAACATCTCAACATTCACAAATATACATTTCTGACATCAAAAACAAAACAAAAACAAATCAGTGACCAATATAGCCACCTTTCTTTGCAAGGACACTCAAAAGCCTGCCATCCATGGATTCTGTCAGTGTTTTGATCTGTTCACCATCAACATTGCGTGCAGCAGCAACCACAGCCTCCCAGACACTGTTCAGAGAGGTGTACTGTTTTCCCTCCTTGTAAATCTCACATTTGATGAGGACCACAGGTTCTCAATGGGGTTCAGATCAGGTGAACAAGGAGGCCATATCATAGATTTTCTTCTTTTATTACCCTTTCTTGCCAGCCACGCTGTGGAGTACTTGGACGCGTGTGATGGAGCATTGTCCTGCATGAAAATCATGTTTTTCTTGAAGGATGCAGACTTCTTCCTGTACCACTGCTTGAAGAAGGTGTCTTCCAGAAACTGGCAGTAGGACTGGGAGTTGAGCTTGACTCCATCCTCAACCCGAAAAGGCCCCACAAGCTCATCTTTGATGATACCAGCCCAAAACCAGTACTCCACCTCCACCTTGCTGGCGTCTGAGTCGGACTGGAGCTCTCTGCCCTTTACCAATCCAGCCACGGGCCCATCCATCTGGCCCATCAAGACTCACTCTCATTTCATCAGTCCATAAAAACCTTAGAAAAATCAGTCTTGAGATATTTCTTGGCCAGTCTTGACGTTTCAGCTTGTGTGTCTTGTTCAGTGGTGGTCGTCTTTCAGCCTTTCTTACCTTGGCCATGTCTCTGAGTATTGCACACCTTGTGCTTTTGGGCACTCCAGTGATGTTGCAGCTCTGAAATATGGCCAAACTGGTGGCAAGTGGCATCTTGGCAGCTGCACGCTTGACTTTTCTCAGTTCATGGGCAGTTATTTTGCGCCTTGGTTTTTCCACACGCTTCTTGCGACCCTGTTGACTATTTTGAATGAAACGCTTGATTGTTCGATGATCACGCTTCAGAAGCTTTGCAATTTTAAGAGTGCTGCATCCCTCTGCAAGATATCTCACTATTTTTGACTTTTCTGAGCCTGTCAAGTCCTTCTTTTGACCCATTTTGCCAAAGTAAAGGAAGTTGCCTAATAATTATGCACACCTAATATAGGGTGTTGATGTCATTAGACCACACCTCTTCTCATTACAGAGATGCACATCACCTAATATGCTTAATTGGTAGTAAGCTTTCGAGCCTATACAGCTTGGAGTAAGACAACATGCATAAAGAGGATGATGTGGTCAAAATACTCATTTGCCTAATAATTCTGCACGCAGTGTATAGTGGCCACCATCATGCCTATTGATCTAGACTAGGGAATGGGTAGGTTTATGATGTTTCCCAGCTACAGGCGTTTATCACCGATCCTCAGTATGACTGTGGCTTTCCATAACATTATACACAGCATGTATCCATGGTTATTACCACCGTGTAATCCAGCCAGCAGTGGTGGCCGTGCTCGCACACTATAGGTAAAGGTGTTGGCCTATGCCACTTCCAGCCTTTCCCTATAGTGTGTAAGCACGGCCACCGCTGCTGGATTGCAGAGTGGTCAAAACCACGGATACGTGCTGTGTATAATGTGATGGAAAAGAGCAATATGGAGAATCAGAATACATTAGTAAGGGCCTTGTATTAACTTTCTCTACATGATAAATGCCAATTGCTGAACCCCCTTTAACCTCTTTAGGTGTGCTACACTTAATAGGGTTAGGCATAAATGTCTTGGTGTGTGCTATATATGATCTATGTATCAGTGGTGTATGTGCAGTATGTGACATATGCATCAGTGGCATGTGAGCCACGTACAAGTGTCTTGTGCCATATCTGTCCAATGAGTGATTGGTGTGCGCTGCGTGTGACTGAAATGCAGGATATCCAAATATGTGCAAATTCTTCCACATGTATGTTTGTGCATTTTGCTGTGAGTGTCCGCCATCATACTTCATCTGTAATATTTCTGTTATCACTGTAAGTGCTCATGAACACGACCGTTGGGTGTTTTGCAGTCTGCAAATTGCGGATCCGCAAAACATGGATACCGGGTGTGTGCATTCCACATTATGCGGAAAAGAATGGCCGGCCTCTAATAGAACCGTCCTATCCTGGTTTGTAATGCCAACAATAATAGGACATGGTCTATCATTTTGCAGAACGGTCATGCGGACATACAGACACGGAATGCACACTGAGTATTTATTTTTATTTTTTTGCAGCCCCATTGAAGTGAAGTGAATGGTACAGACATGGAAAAAAAAAGTCAGTGTGCAGGAGCCCTAAGGTCGGCCCCCCCCCAGAATCAGTGACACTGGTGGGCCCTAAGTATCCCAGTCCGACACTTCGCGGAGGCACTGCAATGCTAGGGTGAGCCGAGCCCCGGTCTTCTTCCTGCAGAGCGGTACCCACTTCCAACCCTGAGCTCAGCTGGCCAGAACACTGATCCTGAGTCTGCAGAACTGTAAGTATTTCCAATGATTCACTGTAAGCTATATTATATATATTCCTTGTTTTATGTGAGTATGGGTGCAGTATTCTCTATATTGGAATGGGAAATGTGGACTTGGATTCTACGAATTATAAGGTTTAAAATTGTTTATTTAATTCCATTGTTTAGTTGCATTGTTAATTGTATATTTTTTTTTTTTGTGATCTTACTAGTAGGGATGAGCGAACCCGAACTGTATAGTTCGGGTTCGTACCGAATTTTGGGGTGTCCGTGACACGGGCCCGAACCCGAACATTTTCATAAAAGTCCGGGTTCGGGTTTGGTGTTCGGCGCTTTCTTGGCGCTTTTTGAAATGCTGCAAAGCAGCCAATCAACAAGCGTCATACTACTTGCTCCAAGAGGCCATCACAGCCTTGCCTACTATTGGCATGGCTGTGATTGGCCAGTAAAGCATGTGACCCAGCCTCTATATAAGCTTGGGTCACATAGCGCTGCACGTCACTCTGCTGATACAAGCGTAGGGAGAGGTTGCAGCTGCGACGTTAGGGCGAGATTAGGCAGATTAACTCCTCCAAAAGACTTCATTCAGTGATCGATCTACAGCTGTGGATCATTGAACTGCTTCTATTCAATTACTCACTGTTTTTAGGCTGCCTAGAGCGTTTTACAGTCACTTTTTTCTGGGGTGATCGGCGGCCATTTTGTGGCTTGTGGTGCGCCAGCACGAGCTATCACCAAGTGCATTTAACCATCAATAGTGTGGTTATTTTTTGCTATATCCTACATCAGGGTCAAGCTTTCATCAAGTGCATTTAACCATCAATAGTGTGGTTATTTTTTGGCTATATCCTACATCAAGGGCAAGCTGCCACCAAGTCCATTTAACCATCAATAGTGTGGTTATTTTTTGCTATATCCTACATCAGGGTCAAGCTTTCATCAAGTGCATTTAACCATCAATAGTGTGGTTATTTTTTGGCCATATACTACATCAGGGGCAAGTTGAGCCTGTCACCCAGCGCCTAAAAAATAGGCCTCACATTTATATTCCTCCAAATTAGTACTGTTTTAGCTGGTCAAGTTATTTTTAGTGACCGTCAAAGCACAGTTTTTGTTCTGGGTTGAAAAACAATTCCCAAATTTGAAATTCTCAAAATTAGTGGTTTCTGCTGTATCAGACCTACTTTAAATCTATCCCTAAAAGGGTATATTAGATTCAAGGTGCTGATAGGGTAATTCTGAAAAACTTCACACACACGCTACAGTGCAGATATAAGTCTAATTCAGTGATTAAACGTATACCTGTCACACAGCGCCTAAAAAATATATATATATATATATATATATATATTATATTCAGCTAAATCTGTCATTACTGGTGTGCCTGTATTAGTGTAATACGGTACCTAAATAGATAGCCAGACAGTGTTAGGTGTCTGTAAAAAAAGGCCTGAATTTTAATTCAATACATTGGCCCGAATAATATTTTTCTTATTGTGGTGAATGGTAACAATGAGGAAAACATCTAGTAAGGGACACGGACGTGGACATGGTCGTGGTGGTGTTAGTGGACCCTCTGGTGCTGGGAGAGGACGTGGCCGTTCTGCCACAGCCACACGTCCTAGTGTACCAACTACCTCAGGTCCCAGTAGCCGCCAGAATTTACAGGGATATTTGGTGGGGCCCAATGCCGTTCTAAGGATGGTAAGGCCTGAGCAGGTACAGGCATTAGTCAATTGGGTGGCCGACAGTGCATCCAGCACGTTCACATTATCTCCCACCCAGTCTTCTGCAGAAAGCGCACAGATGGCGCATGAAAACCAAGCCCATCGGTCTGTCACATCACCCCCATGCATATCAGGGAAACTGTCTGAGCCTCAAGTTATGCAGCAGTCTCTTATGCTGTTTGAAAACTCTGCTTCCAGGGTTTCCCAAGGGCATCCACCTAGCCCTTCCCCAGGGGTGGAAGAGATAGAATGCACTAACGCACAACCACTTATGTTTCCTGATGATGAGGACATGGGAATACCACCTCAGCACGTCTCTGATGATGACGAAACACAGGTGCCAACTGCTGCGTCTTTCTGCAGTGTGCAGACTGAACAGGAGGTCAGGGATCAAGACTGGGTGGAAGACGATGCAGGGGACGATGAGGTCCTAGACCCCACATGGAATGAAGATAGTGCCACTGACTTTCACAGTTCGGAGGAAGAGGCAGTGGTGAGACCGAGCCAACAGCGTAGCAAAAGACAAAGAGGGAGCAGTGGGCAAAATCAAAACACCCGCCGCCAAGAGACTCCGCCCTCTACTGACCGCCGCCATCTGGGACCGGTCACCCCAAAGGCAGCTTCAAGGAGTTCCCTGGCATGGCACTTCTTCAAACAATGTGCTGACGACAAGACCCGAGTGGTTTGCACGCTGTGCCATCAGAGCCTGAAGCGAGGCATTAACGTTCTGAACCTTAGCACAACCTGCATGACCAGGCACCTGCATGCAAAGCATGAACTGCAGTGGAGTAAACACCTTAAAAACAAGGAAGTCACTCAGGCTCCCCCTGCTACCTCTTCTGCTGCTGCCGCCTCGGCCTCTTCTGTTGCTGCCGCTGGCTCGGCCTCTTCCTCCGCCTCTGGAGGGACGTTGGCATTTGCCGCCCAGCAAACATGGGATGTACCACCAACACCATTACCTGCGTCACCAAGCATCTCAACCATGTCACACGGCAGCGTTCAGCTCTCCATCTCACAAACATTTGAGAGAAAGCGTAAATTCCCACCTAGCCACCCTCGATCCCTGGCCCTCAATGCCAGCATTTCTAAACTACTGGCCTATGAAATGCTGTCATTTAGGCTGGTGGACACAGACAGCTTCAAACAGCTCATGTCGCTTGCTGTCCCACAGTATGTTGTTCCCAGCCGGCACTACTTCTCCAAGAGAGCCGTGCCTTCCCTGCACAACCAAGTATCCGATAAAATCAAGTGTGCACTGCGCAACGCCATCTGTGGCAAGGTCCACCTAACCACAGATACGTGGACCAGTAAGCACGGCCAGGGACGCTATATCTCCCTAACTGCACACTGGGTAAATGTAGTGGCGGCTGGGCCCCAGGCGGAGAGCTGTTTGGCGCACGTCCTTCCGCCACCAAGGATCGCAGGGCAACATTCTTTGCCTCCTGTCTCCTCCTCCTCCTACTCAGCTTCCTCCTCCTCTTCTTCCACCTGCTCATCCAGTCAGTCACACACCTTCACCACCAACTTCAGCACAGCCCGGGGTAAACGTCAGCAGGCCGTTCTGAAACTCATATGTTTGGGGGACAGGCCCCACACCGCACAGGAGTTGTGGCGGGGTATAGAACAACAGACCGACGAGTGGTTGCTGCCGGTGAGCCTCAAGCCCGGCCTGGTGGTGTGCGATAATGGGCGAAATCTCGTTGCAGCTCTGGGACTAGCCGGTTTGACGCACATATTTTGCCTGGCGCATGTGCCGAATTTGGTGGTGCAGAAGTTCATTCACAACTACCCCGACATGTCAGAGCTGCTGCATAAAGTGCGGGCCGTCTGTTCGCGCTTCCGGCGTTCACACCCTGCCGCTGCTCGCCTGTCTGCGCTACAGCGTAACTTCGGCCTTCCCGCTCACCGCCTCATATGCGACGTGCTCACCAGGTGGAACTCCACCTTGCACATGCTGGACAGACTGTGCGAGCAGCAGCAGGCCATAGTGGAGTTTCAGCTGCAGCACGCACGGGTCAGTCGCACTGCGGATCAGCCCCACTTCACCACCAATGACTGGGCCTCCATGCGAGACCTGTGTGCCCTGTTGCGCTGTTTCGAGTACTCCACCAACATGGCCAGTGGCGATGACGCCGTTATCAGCGTTACAATACCACTTCTATGTCTCCTTGAGAAAACACTTAGGGCGATGATGGAAGAGGAGGTGGCCCAGGAGGAAGAGGAGGAAGAGGGGTCATTTTTAGCACTTTCAGGCCAGTCTCTTCGAAGTGACTCAGAGGGAGGTTTTTTGCAACAGCAGAGGCCAGGTACAAATGTGGCCAGACAGGGCCCACTACTGGAGGACGAGGAGGACGAGGATGAGGAGGAGGTGGATGAGGATAAAGCATGTTCACAGCAGGGTGGCACCCAACGCAGCTCGGGCCCATCACTGGTGCGTGGCTGGGGGGAAACACAGGACGATGACGATACGCCTCCCACAGAGGACAGCTTGTCATTACCTCTGGGCAGCCTGGCACACATGAGCGACTACATGCTGCAGTGCCTGCACAACGACAGCAGAGTTGCCCACATTTTAACGTGTGCGGACTACTGGGTTGCCACCCTGCTGGATCCCCGGTACAAAGACAATGTGCCCACCTTACTTCCTACACTGGAGCGTGATAGGAAGATGCACGAGTACAAGTGCACGTTGGTAGTCGCGCTACTGAGAGCATTCCCAAATGTCACAGGGGAACCAGTGGAAGCCCAAGGCGAAGGCAGAGGAGGAGCAAGAGGTCGCCAACGCAGCTGTGTCACGGCCAGCTCCTCTGAGGGCAGGGTTAGCATGGCAGAGATGTGGAAAAGTTTTGTCACCACGCCACAGCTAACTGCACCACCACCTGATACGGAACGTGTTAGCAGGAGGCAACATTTCAATAACATGGTGGAACAGTACCTGTGCACACCCCTCCACGTACTGACTGATGGTTCGGCCCCATTCAACTTCTGGGTCTCCAAATTGTCCACGTGGCCAGAGCTAGCCTTTTATGCCTTGGAGGTGCTGGCCTGCCCGGCGGCCAGCATTTTGTCTGAACGTGTATTCAGCACGGCAGGGGGTGTCATTACAGACAAACGCAGCCGCCTGTCTACAGCCAATGTGGACAAGCTGACGTTCATAAAAATGAACCAGGCATGGATCCCACAGGACCTGTCCATCCCTTGTGCAGATTAGACATTAACTACCTCCCCTTAACAATATATTTATGTACTCCAGGGCACTTCCTCATTCAATCCTATTTTTATTTTACCATTATATTGCGGGGCAACCCAAAGTTGAATGAACCTCTCCTCTCTCTGGGTGCCGGGGCCTAAATATGTGACAGTGGCCTGTTCCAGTGGTGGGTGACGTGAAGCCTGATTCTCTGCTATGACATGAAGACTGATTCTCTGCTGACATGAAGCCAGATTCTCTGTTACGGGACCTCTCTCCTCTGCCTGGGTGCCTGGCCCTAAATATGTGACAGTGGCCTGTTCCAGTGGTGGGTGACGTGAAGCCTGATTCTCTGCTATAACATGAAGACTGATTCTGTGCTGACATGAAGCCAGATTCTCTGTTACGGGACCTCTCTCCTCTGCCTGGGTGCCTGGGCCTAAATATGTGATAGTGGCCTGTTCCAGTGGTGGGTGACGTGAAGCCTGATTCTTTGCTATGATATGAAGACTGATTCTCTGCTGACATGAAGCCAGATTCTCTGTTACGGGACCTCTCTCCTCTGCCTGGGTGCCTGGGCCTAAATATGTGACAGTGGCCTGTTCCAGTGGTGGGTGACGTGAAGCCTGATTCTCTGCTATGACATGAAGACTGATTCTCTGCTGACATGAAGCCAGATTCTCTGCTATGGCATGAAGAGACTGATTCTCTGCTGACGTGAAGCCAGATTCTCTGCTATGGGACCTCTGTCCAATTGATATTGGTTAATTTTTTTTAATTTTTATTTTTATTTTAATTCATTTCCCTATCCACATTTGTTTGCAGGGGATTTACCTACATGTTGCTGCCTTTTGCAGCCCTCTAGCTCTTTCCTGGGCTGTTTTACAGCCTTTTTAGTGCCGAAAAGTTCGGGTCCCCATTGACGAACATTTCCGGGAAGTTCGGCCGAACCTCTCGAACCCGAATATCCAGGTGTTCGCTCAACTCCACTTACTAGCCAACATGGTTATTTGTTTTATAATTTAAACATAATAATGCTGATTTGCACTGTTACCGAGGTTAAAAGAAGCTACAAGTGGTAAATAGGTCAAAGTAAGGACTTCGTTCACATCACCGTTTCTCCTTGTTTACATTATTAAAGTTCACAACTCAACGAGGTGTGTGGATTATTATTTTTTTGTGTGTTGTGGTGGAGGGCGTGATTGCATGCTAGGGTGTGTGAGGGCAGGATCCAGAGGGCCCAAGGAAATTCTTGCCCAGGGTCCAATCAATATTAAAGACGGTCCTGGTTGTGCTCACCTTAGTGTTGTGCATACATAGGCACAACACTCGCGAGGACAGGGGGTCGGTGCAGCCGGTATCTTCTCAGTCCTCATAGGTGGAGAGGCCAATTCTCCAGAGGAATGATATGGAACACAATGGGAAAAGTTTTGTGTACTAAAATAGTACACCAATTGATACCTTCTGGCGCAAAGACACAACCTCAGTAGATAAATAAAGGGTCTTATTTGATGAGTGACAACGCATTTCGGAGTCAGTACACTCCTTTTTCAAGACTAAAAAAATCATAAATTTAAAGGGGGGGGTTTTTGTACAAAAGTAAGTAGAATGTATACACACATAGTTATTATATAAAAATAAAAATATATACATAAAAATCTGTGCACACACGAAAGTCAATAAATACGTGATTGGGAGAGATTAATATTGTCAACGCATGTATAGAAATATATCATAAATGAGGACGGAAATTAAATAGTAGTAAAAAGTGCATGTAGATATACACTCACCTAAAGAATTATTAGGAACAACTGTTCTATTTCTCATTTCTGCTCAGTTACTGGGATTTTCACACATAACCATTTCTAGGGTTTACAAAGAAAGGTATGAAAAGGGAAAAACATCCAGTATGCGGCAGTCCTGTGGGCAAAAATGCCTTGTGGATGCTAGAGGTCAGAGGAGAATGGGCCGACTGATTCAAGCTGATAGAAATAACCACTCGTTACAACCGAGGTATGCAGCAAAGCATTTGTGAAGCCACAACACGCACAACCTTGAGGCGGATGAGCTACAACAGCATAAGACCCCACCGAGTACCACTCATCTCCACTACAAATAGGAAAAAGAGGCTACAATTTGCACGGGCTCACCAAAATTGGACTGTTGAAGACTGGAAAAATGTTGCCTGGTCTGATGAGTCTCGATTTCTGTTGAGACATTCAAATGGTAGAGTCCGAATTTGGCGTAAATAGAATGAGAACATGTATCCATCCTCTGATGGCTACTTCCAGCAGGATAATGCACCATGTCACAAAGCTCGAATCATTTCAAATTGGTTTCTTGAACATGACAATGAGTTCACTGTACTAAAATGGCCCCCACAGTCACCAGATCTCAACCCAATAGAGCATCTTTGGGATATGGTGGAACTGGAGCTTCGTGCCCTGGATGTGCATCCCTCAAATCTCCATCAACTGCAAGATGCTATCCTATCAATATGGGCCAACATTTCTAAAGAATGCTATAAGCACCTTGTTGAATCAATGCCACGTAGAATTAAGGCAGTTCTGAAGGCAAAAGGGGGTCCAACACCGTATTAGTATGGTGTTCCTAATAATTCTTTAGGTGAGTGTGTATATATATATATATATATATATACAGTACAGACCAAAAGTTTGGACACACCTTCTCATTCAAAGAGTTTTCTTTATTTTCATGACTATGAAGGCATCAAAACTATGAATTAACACATGTGGAATTATATACATAACAAACAAGTGTGAAACAACTGAAAATATGTCATATTCTAGGTTCTTTAAAGTAGCCACCTTTTGCTTTGATTACTGCTTTGCACACTCTTGGCATTCTCTTGATGAGCTTCAAGAGGTAGTCCAGTGACCAGTATGAGAGAGTGTGAGAGCGATAACACCAAATTTAACACACCTGCTGCCCATTCACAACTGAGACCATGTAATACTAACAAGTCACATGACACCGGGGAGGGAAAATGGCTAATTGGGCAAAATGTGGCCATTTTCACTTAGGGGTGTATTCACTTTTGTTACCAGTTGTTTTTTATATTAATAGCGGTGTTCAGTTATTTTGAGGGCACACCAAATTTACTGTACACTGCTATACAAGCTGTATACTGACTACTTTACATTGTATCAAAGTGTCATATCTATCATGAAAAGATATAATAAAAGATTTACAAAAATGTGAGGGGGTACTCACTTTTTTGAGATACTGTATATACTGGCAGAAACACCCGATTTTACACAGATATATTTTGACTATTTAATTTAATGCTTGTGTGAGTGTGGGCAAAAGATATCCACAATTTCCCCCATAACAGTGAACTCCACAGTGCCAGACCCCATAACCTTGACTTACACAGTACTGTGACCTCCACAGTACCCTGCCCCCTTAACAGTGACATAATCAATACCCTACCCCCTTAGAAGTGGCCTCCACAGTACCCCACTCCCTTACCAGGGACCTGCACAGCAGCTCGTCCCCTTAATAGTGTCCTCCATAGTGGCCTTCCCCCTTAACAGGGACCCTTCATAGTGATCTACCCCTTTAAAATGTGACCTCCACAGCAGCCCACCTCCTTAACAGTGACCCTCCCCACAGCAGTCTGCCCCCTTAAAATGTGACCTCCACAGCACCCTGCCCCTTTAACAGTGACCTCCACAGCACCCCACCCCCTTATCATTGACCTCTAGAGTGGCCTGCTCCCTTAACAGAGACCTCCATAGCACCCCTTCCCCTTAACAGTGACCTCCAAAGCACCCCATCCCCTCAACAGTAACCTATAACAGTGAAGAAAAATGGCTGAGTTGTTATGAAAACCTTTTGTAACTGTGTATCTCAAGACTGAAGGACCTGCGAGCTTCTATTGACTAATAAGGGTCATGTGACTGTGTGTATGGCAGTTAGGATATGAATGAAGCTACAAGTTCCTATGGGCTAATGTATTTTTTGGGAATATCTCAGGAACAGTACGTCCTAGAGAACTGAGACACAAAAACTTTCCTCTTTGGCTGTGCATAAAGAACAGACAGAGACAGATTTTTATTTATTTTTTTAATATAAAAGCTTCCAAGCACACATGCAACAGGTCAGCCAGTTTCACGGGTACAAATCTGTTGACAGATGCCCTTTAGAAAAGTGTTTCACACCTGCATACATGGGCGTCAGTAGGTTAAAACATTCGGGGCCTGGGCCCCAGATGTTTTGTCCCAGGCCCCGAATGTACTGCCTGCTAATGAAAAAAAAGCGTGACTACTAACCAGGGACGCACTGCAGGAGCTGAAGGACCTGTGATGACATCACAGTCAGGTGATCTGTGCTAGAGGCAGAGCTCAGTGGTGGAGAAGGACCTTCGGTGATGTCACCATCATGTGATAAGAGCAGGAGGGGGCGGAGCTAATCTGTGACGAGGAGAAGTAGTGGAGAAGACCCTGACTGTGATGGCTTCTGTGACTAAGGAGAGGTAAGTGAAGGGATGGATACAGTATAATAGCCAGAGGAATGCTGTAGTTTTTTTTTTTTTTTGTTAAAGGTCTAGTAAATAGAGGCCAACAAAAAATAGCACATGTCCTATTTTTGGCCGTGAAATTAATGGGGCCAGTTTTAACAGCCATCTAGACAGGAGCGTGCCCGTTTAACAGCTGATAAAAACAGGTACAGTGGGGATAAATGATATTTCAGGAGTTAAAATAATTTTAAAAATACTCACCTCATCCAAAGCACAGCGACACAGACTCCTCATTGGATGCAGAAGGACCTGCGCTCCCAGCGTGATGACACGATCACATCAGGTTCTGCTGCATCCAGTGAGGAGTGAGTGTCCCCATGCGTGAAAGTGGATGAGGTATGTTTTTTTTATTTTGCAGTAAAAAAAAATGTTGTGGGCCATATTATTAATGCTGGCAGCCACTATGAGGGACATTATTAATGCTGAGGGCCAATATTTGGACATTATTTACAATTAGGGATATTATGGGGGGTTGGGATCAGCCAATAAAATTCATCTATTTTTAAAGAGCCAGATGGCGAGAAAACGGACGCAGAAAGGGTTTCAAAATGGTTATGACAGTGTGTCTGCTTCAAACGCCTATTTTCTATTTATTTTTTTTACATTCGTTTACATTCGTGGGACTGTGTGTTGGATGAGGCTGAAGGGAGGGAATGATGTTTTGTACAGTCGTGGCCAAAAGTTTTGAGAATTACATAAATATTGGAAATTGGAAAAGTTGCTACTTAAGTTTTTATAATAGCAATTTGCATATACTCCAGAATGTTATGAAGAGTGATCAGATGAATTGCATAGTCCTTCTTTGCCATGAAAATTAACTAAATCCCCAAAAAAACTTTACACTGCATTTCATTGCTGTCATTAAAGGACCTGCTGAGATCATTTCAGTAATCGTCTTGTTAAACTCAGGTGAGAATGTTTACGAGCACAAGGCCTGGAGATCATTATGTCAGGCTGATTGGGTAAAATGGCAGACTTGACATGTTAAAAGGAGGGTGATGCTTGAAATCATTGTTCTTTCATTGTTAACCATGGTGATCTGCAAAGAAACGCGTGCAGCCATCATTGCGTTGCATAAAATGGCTTCACAGGCAAGGATATTGTGGCTACTAAGATTGCACCTCAATCAACAATTTATAGGATCATCAAGAACTTCAAGGAAAGAGGTTCAATTCTTGTTAAGAAGGCTTCAGGGCGTCCAAGAAAGTCCAGCAAACGCCAGGATCATCTCCTAAGGAGGATTCAGCTGTGGGATCGGAGTGCCACCAGTGCAGAGCTTGCTCAGGAATGGCAGCAGGCAGGTGTGAGCGCATCTGCACGCACAGTGAGGCGAAGACTTTTGGAAGATGGCCTGGTGTCAAGAAGGCCAGCAAAGAAGCCACTTCTCTCCAAAAAAAACATCAGGGACAGAATGATCTTCTGCAGAAAGTATGGTGAATGGACTGCTGAGGACTGGGGCAAAGTCATATTTTCCGATGAAGCCTCTTTCCGATTGTTTGGGGCATCTGGAAAAAGGCTTATCCGGAGAAGAAAAGGTGAGCGCTACCATCAGTCCTGTGTCATGCCAACAGTAAAGCATCCTGAGACCATTCATGTGTGGGGTTGCTTCTCATCCAAGGGAGTGGGTTCACTCACAATTTTGCCCAAAAAACACAGCCATGAATAAAGAATGGTACCAAAAACACCCTCCAACAGCAACTTCTTCCAACAATCCAACAACAGTTTGGTGAAGAACAAGGCATTTTCCAGCACGATGGAGCACCGTGCTATAAGGCAAAAGTGATAGAGCATGCCAGTCGAATTGCAGAGGTCCTGAAAAAGAAGGGTCAACACTGCAAATACTGACTCTTTGCATGAATGTCATGTAATTGTCAATAAAAGCCTTTGAAACGTATGAAGTGCCTGCAATTATATTTCACTACATCACAGAAACAACTGAAACAAAGATCTAAAAGCAGTTAGCAGCAAACTTTGTGAAAACTAATATTTTTGTCATTCTCAAAACTTTTGGCCACGACTGTACATGGGACTGTATGTTTTTATGTTAGAGGAGGCAGGAGAGATGGTGTGATATTATTTACATGGGACTGTATGGTGGAGGGAGGGAAATTATGTTATTGGGTCTGTATGTTGGAATGTCTGGGGCATTATAATTTCTAAGGGCACTACAGGGAGGATTATAACTATAGGGGGCACTACAGGGGGGCATTATAAATACAGAGGACATTATTGGGGTCCTGATTGCTACAGGGGGCTCTATACGAGTGTTAATACATCGGGGCTGTAGAGAGCTTTATTACCACTGGGGGAACAATAGGGGGGCCTTATTTCTACTGGGGGCTGTGTGAAGGCATTATTAATACTGGAGGGCTCTTGTACTAATGGAGAATTATCATGATTGGGGGCACTGTAGGGGGCAGTATTACTAATTAGGGCATTCTAGAAGGGAATTACTATTGGTGGGACTTGGAGGAGCACTATTAATATGGGGGGACTATTTGTATGGCAGTAATTTTTCTTCAGAGTAGTATTTGGGGGTATTAGGGGGCACAGCGAGCAGCAGGATAACACTGTTGTGACTCCAGGTTGTTGGGGGTGATGATAGAAATGTGAGGAAGCTAAGATGTCTGTGTGTCACACTCTGCAGAGACGAGGGTTGACTGAGAGAAGTTGTCCTGAGTCTGACCTAATGTAGAAGATGATGACAGAGAAGATCAGTAGAGACACCACTTTGGAGGCTCTGGATGTGAGAGGTATGTGCTGCTGTATACTCCTTCATGTTTGATAGTGTCTATGCAGCAAGTAAAATGTCTTTTAGTGCTAGTGCGGGCAGGGTGCAATGACTGGGGCCATATGCATTGGGGCTTGGGCCTCGGATCTTTTGAGACCCTAGCAACGCCCCTGTCTGCATAGACAGCATAGCGATCCAGTCATTGCTTAGTCCTTTCAACAAACTTATGTCACATAACTAGGAGACTAGCTAAGCCAGCCTCACATCTGCAACTAGATCTTTCAGGACAAAACGCCCCTTAATAAAGCAAAACAGCTTTTCTAGTTGAGAGGCCTTGGGGAACTTCTGGGTGGTGGAACTTTCTATTATGGAAACCAGTTGATATATGTGATGACTATTTTAGGACAGGCAACGCTCTTCTTGGTTTCTAAGAAAAATATGTGCAAATTTGCATGTCTAACATCAGCTGAAATCATAAAGGATTAATTTAGGTAGATTTAGTATTTAGGAATCCCTATTAAAGCTCCACATAGTATGTTACCCAGCTTTCCAATGAGCCTACATAACAAATCTGTCTAGTTTTGCTACAGCATGGAGAATTTATCACAGAGATTCTGACTTTGCTTTATCAGGCTGCTGCCTAGCAAATTCAGCTAGGTACTCTACAATACTGGGGATTTACCAATTCATACACAGGGTGATCTTGCATTCTGCAGTATGGGAAAGCTATGTAAAAAATCTCTGGGAAGGTTATGTGAACATATTGGTGATATAAATACACACAAAACCTCCCTGATTTATTCTATGAAACCATCATATGGTAGCAGGACAACATAATGTGTTGTCTCTAATATAATTCTTCAGTCTTGTCATCCAGCTTTTTGAAACCAGGAACAGCAATTTGGTCTAGCTATATGAAGGGATTTATCACTACATAACTAGACAATTTTGATTGAGATGTAATAGAGGCCATACTTTTTACATACATTCTGTATATAGTATGGGGATCACTTATCAAAACTGTGTAAAGTAGAACTGGCTTAGTTGCCCATAGCAACCAATCACATTCCATCTTTTATTTTTCAGAGGAGCTATCAAAATTAAAGGTGGAATCTTATCGGTTGCTATGGGCAATTAAGCCAGTTCTATTTTCACCAGTTTGATATATGAACCCATATATCCATAAATAAAATATCAGGACAATCGTGAGTATGTACTATATATGTAGTTTGATCTCCAATATATTGCACATACTACTTCGCTTTCCAAAGCTGCTGATAGGCAAATCTGCACAATTATGCAGTGAAGGGAGGAATTATCACCGTGTAACTGGGCACATTAGCTATTCAGCTAAATGTACTATGGCTGCTACTATGTATATACAAAGGCTGATACTTTTAGCACTATGACTGTCACCATTACCAAATCTATTTTGTACTATTACTAAGAGATTCCTTCCAACAAATGGCCACTTTCACTTTCTAGACAAAAAGTATCCAGACTAAACTCAGATCCCCTCTTCCTAAATGTCCTGGCTCAAATGCAGATCAGCCAGGGTTTAGGGAGGAGGTAGAAGACATAGCTGCATCCTGAAGAGAACAATGAACTCCTTTTCTAGTTTTTTTTTCATGGTCTGCAATTGTAATATATTATAAAATAAGAGCAAATAACATAGACATATACAGTGGATATAAAAAGTCTGCACACCCCTGTTTAAATGTCAGGTTTCTGTGCTGTAAAAAAAAGAGACAAAGATAAATAATTTTAGAACTTTTTCCACCTTTAATGTAACCTATAAACTGTATAACTCAATTGAAAAACAAACTGAAATCTTTTAGGTGGAGGGAAGAAAACAAAAAAAACTAAAATAATGTGGTTGCATAAGTGTGCACACCCTCTTATAACTGAGGATGTAGCTGTGTTCAGAATTAAGCAATCACATTCAAAATCGTGTTAAATAGGAGTCAGCATACACCTGCCATCATTTAAAGTGCCTCTGATTAACCCCAAATAAAGTTCAGCTGCTCTAGTTGGTCTTTCCTGAAATTTTCTTAGTCGCATCCCACAGCAAAAGCCATGGTCCACAGAGAGCTTCCAAAGCATCAGAGAGATCTCATTGTTGAAAGGTATCAGTTAGGAGAAGGGTACAAAAGAATGTCCAAGGCATTAGAAATAGCATGGAACACAGTGAAGACATTAATCATCAAGTGGAGAAAATATGGCACAACAGTGACATTACCAAGAACTGGACATCCCTCCAGAATTGATGAAAAGACGAGAAGAAAACTGGTCTGGGAGGCTACGAAGAGGCCTACAGCAACATTAAAGGAGCTGTAGGAATATCTGGCAAGTACTGGCTGTGTGGTACATGTGACAACAATCTCCTATATTCTTCATATGTCTGGTCTATGGGTAGAGTGGCAAGACAAAGCCTTTTCTTGCGAAGAAAACATCCAAGCCAGGCTACATTTTGCAAAAACACATCTGAAGTCTCCCAAAGCATGTGGGGAAGGTGCTTATGGTCTGATCGAAACCAAGGTTTTGAACTTTTGGCCATAATTCCAAAAGATATGTTTGGTTCAAAAACACCCACTGCACATCCACCAAAAGAACACCATTACCCACAGTGAGCATGTCGGTGAGCAGCATCATGCTTGAGGCTGTTTTTCTTCAGCTGGAACTGGGGCCTTAGTTAAGCTAGAGGGAATTATGAAACAGTTCCCAAATACCAGTCAATATTGGCACCCAAACCTTCAAGCTTCTGCTAGAAGCTGAACATGTAGAGGAACATCATCTTTCAGCATGACACCGACCCAAAGCATACATCCAAATCACCAAAGGAATGGCTTCACCAGAAGAAGATTAAAGTTTTGGAATGGCCCAGCCAGAGCCCAGCCCTGAATCCGATAAAAAATCTGTGGGGTGATCTGAAGAGGGTTGTGCACAGATTTGGAG
Source organism: Bufo bufo (assembly GCF_905171765.1). NCBI lineage: Eukaryota > Metazoa > Chordata > Amphibia > Anura > Bufonidae > Bufo > Bufo bufo. The sequence goes on along the minus strand of NC_053389.1, from coordinate 463,562,070 downwards.
TGTTTTTGCAAAGAAGAGTGGGCAAATCTTGCCAAGTCAAAATGTGCCTTGCTGATAGACTCATACCCAAAAAGACTGAGTGCTGTAATAAAACCAAAAAGTGCTTCAACAAAGTATTAGTTTAAGGGTGTGCACACTTATGCAACCATATTATTTTATTTTTATATTTTTTCTTCGCTCTACCTAAAAGATTTCAGTTTGTTTTTCAATTGAGTTGTACAGTTTATAGGTCACATTAAAGGTGGAAAAAGTTCTGAAATGATTTATCTTTGTCTCATTTGTTTTACATTACAGAAACCTGGCATTTTAACAGGTGTGTGTAGACTTTTTATATCCACTGTCAGTAGATTATCTTAGGCGTTGTTAGTTTCTCTTCTTTTGTGTTTGGATTCTGAATTTAGTGGCCCTTTATACTTTGGCCTGAAGTACATATGAGAAGTTATATTCAATAAGGGTATGTTTTTTTTTCATTAAATGGGTTACATTGTGGAACACTAGACATTTCTGACTATGCTTATTTCAGTTGGAAAATGTATCTGAGCAGTTCAAATCCTATCTGTTCAACCATTGTTTATAACAGTAATATGTTAGGGAACAGAGTTAGAATTGCGGTATAGATAAATCTTCTGAGGCGCTTGATATATAATAAGAATAGGAAGGAAAACATCATTGCAGACATATGTATTTTTACATAGCTATAAGCAACAGAATACATGGAAAAAGTTAGTATGTATTATCTGCAAATGTAGAGGGTCTTTTAGTTGGATCATTACACTAGACAAGCAAAGATTTTTTTGCCCAGTGCAATAATGTACCTAGAAAATTTATGTTCTGTCTGTTGTACTTCCAGATGCTTTTAATAAACATGTCAATCTTTCACAGATGTTAAATTTGTATCTGAAATAGTAAAGTAGAGAGATGACTAGGAAGAAATACATTAAGGTGTATTATGGATAATACAACCGTAATACAACAGAGCAAATTATAAAAGTAGGAAATAATTCATGAGGATTCATAGATTAAAATATAAGGATTGCATCAGGATCTTCTTAATTTTAAAGATGAGAATCAGGACTCAGAAATATGATTTGCACTGTTCATTTTAACTTCTCAAAATTATAAACTTCAACAGTGATGAGAAGAGACATCATAATAATGTCATATACTATATACGCGACAATTTAAGCCCTACCTATGCTCCATCCAAGAACAGGCCACAAACAACAGAGACTAGAAAAGAGCAAATGTATTCTACAAAAATTAAATGCATCACAAATTTCCACAATTTTTTTTTTCTAGCAAATTTGTAGTGTTTGGGATTCATTTTACATAAATCGTTCCAAATGGTGCCCTCCATTTCATATGTCAGTATGCTGGGCAGATGAGGAGCTGAAGAAGTTTTATCACATCTCTCCAACCCTGCAGGCCTGCCCTTAATGTATTGCACTTAGGCTACATGCACACGACCGTTCCGTTTTTTGCGTTCCGCAAACCGCGGATAAGCAAAAAACGGATGCCGCCTGTGTGCCTTCCGCAATTTGTGGAACCGGAACGGGCGGGCCCATTGTAGAATGCCTATTCTTGTCCGCAAAATGGACAAGAATAGGACATGCTATAATTTTTTTTTGAGGGGCCATGGTACGGAGCAATGATGCAGACAGCACACGGAGTGCTGTCCGCATATTTTGCGTCCCGTTGAAGTTAAATTTGTCCGCACCCGAGCCGCCAAAAAAATGTGCCTCAGATGCGGACCACAAAAACGGTCGTGTGCATGAGGCTTAGAAGAGAGAAGAGAAGAGCCTGGTGTGTAGGATCAGGGCTATGGAGGGGGGGTGTTAGAGCACCTCACCTAAATGTGTTGTGCTGAGCGCACAAAACTTAAAGCACATTCATTGAAGGCGCAGGCCTCTACATAACTTTGGCACTTGGTTCTGCCGGGCGTTGTGATTATGGTTTAAACTACGGTGTGCTTGCATTGCCAGAACGTGGAGAAAAACACACCCCTTTGACATGAGAAAATGGTACCATCCTGCTGTCAATTTATTCATAAATATTCAGAAAGGAATAATAGAAGAAACTGTAGAGCATAGCAAGTTATGAGCACACTTCAGATGCTCCAGAAATTTTACTTCATGGATAATACATACTTCAACAGGCATGTTAGGAGTGGTTAAAGGATCTCTTTAAAGAACTTTTCCAGGCTCTTCGGGATAGGTCATTAATATTAGTGATAAGCAGCAGGGGCAATATTCGAATTTGCAATATTTTGCTAATATTTTGTAGAATATTTGTTATATATTCGTGAATTAGTGAATTATTTATTTATTATATGCACTTATACAGCGCTACTATATTCCGCAGTACTTTACAGACATTAGCATCCAAACATGTACCTAATTTTATATTCTTGATTGCGAAAATCGGCAATGTATTATTCACGTAATGTGCGCAAAATATTGGCGTGGGGTAGGCAACTTTTCAATTGGTTGCTAGGGATGTTACTAAGCTGTGCATAAAAGAGACAAAGGGTGGCAACTCAGCAGTACTTGCAGAAGTTATTCCTTTATTCCTTTCGGTAGAGAGCAGACAACATCCAAGCGTTGCACCAGCTGGAGTTAGGCGACGGCCCTTTTGCAACCTCAGTGCTTCGTTTCTGGCCCATAACAGGTGAAAAATTCACCTGCTTTTAAAAAAGACCCCAGTCTGTGACGCGATTCTCTCTGCGCCGCCCAAGCGTCGCGCTTTACTAGCGCTCACCTGTGCAATCTGGAGAGGATCGCGTCACTGTGAAAGATATATTACATTTAAAAATAACACAGAAACATCATGTAAGACATACAGCATATTACATAATGGGCACGGGCACTCACAAGAAGATCCCCATGTCAATCTTGTCGTTCAGACCTAACGGGCCCATTGCGCCTGTGCGCAAAATCCACTTGCTCTCTCTCCTAAGCAATTCCTTGTGCGTGTCTTCCCCTTGTGGCAGACTGTGTACAACCTCTATTCCTGCGAAACTAAGTGCTGAATGATTTCCTGCATGTTCCTGTCTCACATGTTCGATCAAGCACAAACAACCTTTTCTCTAATCTCTTGGAGACACCTTATTGTTTTTCCTATGTAGAACCGGCCGCATTTACTCTTTAACAGATACACAACGTATTTACTTTTACAGGTGATTAGGGTATTAACCCTACGCTGGACCCCTCCAAAAACCAGTGTGTCCCAATGCGGGTTAAGCCTGCAGCAAGAACAATGGCCGCATCTGCGGTTACCTTTAGGGCCCCAGTTTTCTAGCCATGTTATAGGTTTCTTTTCCTGAAATCTACTACGGACTAATTTGTCCTTTAGAGTGTGGCATTTCCTAAAGGCTATAATTGGTGCGACATTTTTAATCCCTGTCAGGGACTCGTCTCTTTCAAGTATGCTCCAATTATCCTTGATAACCTTTTTTATATGAGGGGCCATTGGTCCAAACTTGAAAGAGAAGACAAAAGGGACTAGGATTGTGTTTATCTTTTATTTCTTCTGTCTGACCACTCACGGTCAATGCGGGATTCTTTGGAAATTTAATCAATGCAGCCTTCCTCATGGCCTCATTGAGTAACTTAAGTGGATACCCCCTAGCCAAAAGTCTGTTTTTCAGGTCCAGCACTTGTCGATTGTAATCCTCATCATACTTATTAATGCGTCTGAGTCTAACAAACTGGCCATATGGTACGGCTCTTTTAACACTGGGGGCATGATAACTCGAGTAATGCAGGAGTGAATTGGTGGCCGTGGGCTTGCGGTAACCCTTGGTCACCAACTCACCATGTCTCACAGAGATGTCAACATCCAAAAATTTGAGGTGCAACCCTCCAAACTTATGTGTAAATAACATATTCATGTCATTGGATGTATTTAGATACTGTACAAAGTGCACAAAATTAACCTCTGTGCCTGTACACACTATAAGTATGTCATCAATATATCTTAAATATGTGTGTATGAAGGAGAGAAAGGGATTAGAGAGCGCATAAATGTATTTGTCCTCAAATTTTGCCAGGTACAAATTTGCAAAAGTGCATGAGACTGATGTGCTCATGGCGGTGCCAAACTTCTGCCTGTACCACGTATCCCGAATCTAAAGGCATTATTTTTGAGGATGAGCCCCCAATGCATCGCAAATGAAATTGGAGAACACCACACTTTTACGTGATGCAGAATATCAGTTACCACCTCAATGCCTTTATCTTGGGGGATACGCGTGTACAGGCTTTCAACGTCCAATGACACGAGTTGAAAACCCTCCTGCCACTGTATGCTATTCAGTGTGCACAGGAGGTCCGAGGTGTCCTTAAGGTAAGACGGGGCAAAACTAACCAGGGGTCTAAGCAGCCAGTCTACATAGTGTGACAGAGGTTCAGTCACTGACCCAACCCCAGACACTATAGGCCTGCCAGGGGGCTGGGTCAGTGACTTATGTACCTTGGGTACAAAGTACCACGAGGGTTTTGAAGGGAACAGTGGCAACAGTTTTTCTGCTGTCTTCCGTGACAGAATATTGAGCTTCAAATATTTATGGAGTAATCTCTGTAACAGGCCCTGCACATAATGTGTAGGGTCTGTCTGTAATATCTCATACACTTCTTTATAAATCTGAAGTTCTGGCGATTTGCTTAGGACGAATCACACAAAATGGCAACCATGCCATTTTACAGTAAAAATTAGCGGGGGAAAACTACAGGGTGGATGAAAATGGAGAATCATGTCCTAGGAGACCTCAGAGTGTCATATACCAATTTTCAGGCCAATTGTAGTACTTTTGACATGGGTAAAATTGATTCAAACCCAAATTATTATTATTATTTTTTTTTTTTTTACAGATTTGGTGAATTGGACCCAAAATGCTTCAGCGGGTATTAACACTGCCAGTTCATCGCTAACAAGCATTACTATGAACACATGTTAGAGATGATCTGTTTAATTCTTGGCCCATGTAAAGGGCCCTTAAGAGTAAGACTAGTAGACTATTTATCTACCTTGTGACAGCTTATTATCTATAAGTGAAATTGTGTAGGACCAGATTATAAAAGAGAAGAAGCAAAAGAAGCCCCCATTGGCTATAATGTCTACCCTGAAAAGTTTACTCAAGCAATGCAGCTCACATCACATGACATAGTGATAAAATGTGGAAAAACTTGATGTTCTTAGAAAATCAATCAGCCTCTTTTCATGCATAACTTGCCAATGTACTGTTTTTCAACAGCATCCTCATTCATTTGAGGCACTAGAGAAAAAACAATATAAATTATAAACATTGTTAGATATGGTCAAGAGTCGAGAAGGCCATTGGTCCTCTTTTGAACAAATGCCATACAAGGTGGTTTTCAACAGCAAAAAAATAATCTGAAGGTACAACTAATACATTATTAACTTTCGATACAATGAGGTTACACAATTTTTAACTTTTTATCGAATTATCTTCCACTTACTGTAGTAATACACACAACTGTAATGAAAAAGTCTACTGCTACTTTAGCCTTTAGCCTAAAGGTGCTGATACACATTAGATAGAATTGGTTGATGGTTGAGCAGCAGTCGAAAAAAACACCTGATGAATGTTTGTTTTACAGACATGGTCATACACATTTTAATCCATATTGGCCGTTACAGTTTTTCAAACTGCCCATACACGGTCAATGAAACCAGGCGATGGACAAAAGATCTTTTTGAGAATGTTCTTCCAAAGAAAGATCTTTTGTTCCATAATAATCATTTTTTTTAAATAAAAGATCTTTCGTTTGACTATCAGATAAAAATATCGAACATGGACAACTTTTTCCAGATGATAATTGTCCGTCATTGGTCGGCTAAAACGATCATTCGTTGTTAAATAGGTTTTCCGAGATTTAAATACTGATGATTAGAGAATGAGCGAATCGAAGCTGATGAAGTCAAATTCGTTCCGAATTTCAGGAAATATTTGATTCCGAACGAATGCGAATTTCCTCATGCTTCGTGGTAACGAAGCGCAATTTTTCCTAACATGGCGGCTAGCAGGCTTAAATGGTGGCTAAAATGGCGGCTACACGTGTTAGGACATGGGGAAAGGAACTCTGGGAAGGCGGGATGACCCATAATGCCAAGCATGCAGCCAATCAGCAGCCAGCCAGACCGGTGATGTCACAGCCCTATAAATATGGCGGCCATCTTAGAGTCTGCCATTCACTATCGTACTTTGTTCAGGGACAGACGTGTATGCAGGTGCTAGGCAGAGTGAAAGAAAAACTAATTGTAAAAAAAAAAAAAGGATAGAAGAGATTTACTAGTGCAGGGAAAGGATAGTGAGAGGAATCATTTCACAGGCAGGGAGAGACATGTGCAGATGCTAGGGAGAGCCATAGGAAAATCCTCATTGTGAAAAAAAGCAATTTATAAGTGCAGGGAAACATTACTTGGCGATCCAGATAGTCTCATAGTACAGCTCTGTCATTCCAGCAATTAGTTATTGGGGTGGAAGTGCTATGTTGAAAAGCCTTTAATGGCTTTTATATGTGGAAAAAGATAAATATATACGCAGGTCAATTTTGCTGTCAACTGTGCTGATATCATTTAGTAGCCTATTTCAATACAATACGAGAAATACTTACGCATGTCACTTTTGTTGTTATTTGCGCTAAAAGCATTTATTGCCATATTTATAGAGAAAAATAGACTAAGTTCATATTTGGTGTTATTTGCGCTAAAAGCATTTCTTGTCATATTTCACTACATTACAAGAAAAATAGACGCAGTTCACATTTGGTGTTATTTGCGCTAAAAGCGTTTATTGCCATATTTCTAGAGGAAAAGAGAAAAATAGACAGTTCATATTTGGTGTTATTTGCGCTAAAAGCATTTCTTGTGATATTTCACTACAATACGACAAAATATTTCAGTAGAAAAAGAGAAAAATATATGCAGTTCACTTTTTCTGTTATTTACTCTTAAATCATTTAGTGGCCTATTTTAGTCCAATACGAGAAATATATATATGTAGGTCACGTTTGCTTGTATTTGTTCAGGAATAAGTTAGTGCCCTATTTCAGTATTTTGTCGATACATAATGAAAATAGGAAACTAAAACAAGGAATTACCAAATTAAAAACTAAAGAAGGAAGGTATATGGAAGAAGATAAAGAACTAGCTGACTGCCTCAATGATACTTCTGTTCAGTTTTTACAAAGGAAAATGAAGGAGAAGGACCTCAGTTGGGAAAGAAGAGTAATGAATCTTTTGACGCATGTGTCTTTACAGAGGAAGAGGTTCTAAGTCAACTGTCTAAAATTAATACAAATAAGTCACAGGGGCCTGATGGGATACACCCAAAGCTATTAAAAGAGCTCAGCGGTGAACTAGCAAAACCATTAACGATTTATTTAACCAATCACTGGCCAACAGGAGGTCGTCCCAGAAGATTGGAAATTAGCAAATGTTGTGCCCATTCACAAGAAAGGTAGTAGGGAGGAATCGGGCACTATAGGCCAGTAAGCCTTACATCAATAGTGGGGGAAATTAATGGAAACCATACTTAAGGAGAGGATTGTGGACCATCTAAAATCCCATGGATTGAAAGATGAAAAACAGCATGGGTTTACTTCAGGGAGATCATGTCAAACTAATCTTATTGATTTTTTTGATTGTGTGACTAAAATAATAGATGGAGGAGGTGCAGTAGACATTGCTTATCTAGACTTTAGTAAGGCTTTTGATACTGTCCCACAATAGAAGGCTTATCAATAAAGTGCAGTCATTGGGCTTGGACTCCCATATTGTTGAATAGATTAGGCAGCTGGCTGAGGGACAGGCAACAGAGGGTTGTAGTCAATGGAGTATATTCAGACCAAGGTCTTGTTACCAGTGAGGTACCTCAGGGATCTGTTCTGGAACCCATATTGTTTAATATCTTATCAGCGAAATTGCAGAAGGCCTCAATGGTAAGGTGTGTCATTTTGCTGATGACACAAAGATTTGTAACAGGGTTGATGTTCCTGGAGGAATACACCAAATGGAAAAGGACTTAGGAAAACTAGAGGAATGGTCAAAAATCTGGCAACTAAAATTTAATGTTGATAAGTGCAAGATAATGCACCTGGGACGTAAAAACCCAAGAGCAGAATATAAATCAGTGATACAGTCCTAACCTCAGTATCTGAGGAAAGGGATTTAGGGATCATTTATTTCAGAAGACTTAAAGGTAGGCAGACAATGTCACAGAGCAGCAGGAAATGCTAGCAGAATGCTTGGGTGTATAGCAAGATGGAATTACCAGTAGAAAGAGGGAGGTGCATATGCCACTCTACAGAGCACTAGTGAGGACCTCATTTGGAGTATTGTGCTCAGTACTGGAGACCATATCTCCAGAAGGATATTGATACTTTGGAGAGAGTTCAGAGAAGAGCTACTAAACTGGTACATGGATTGCAGGATAAAACTTACCAGGAAAGATTAAAGGACCTTAACATGTATAGCTTGGAAGAAAGACGAGACAGAGGGGATATGATAGAAACTTTTAAATACATAAAGGGAATCAACAAGGTAAAAGAGGGAAAGAATATTTAAAAGAAGAAAAACTGCATACAAGAGGACATAGTTTTAAAGTAGAGGGGCAAAGGTTTAAAAGTAATATCAGGAAGTATTACTTTACTGAGAGAGTAGTGGATGCATGGAATAGCCTTCCTGCAGAAGTGGCAGCTGCAAATACAGTGGAGGAGTTTAAGCATGCATGGGATAGGCATAAGACCATCCTTCATATAAGATATGGCCAGGGGCTATCCATAGTATTTAGTATATTGGGCAGACTAGATGGGCCAAATGGTTCTTATCTGCCGACACATTCTATGTTTCTATGTTTCTATACGAGAAATATATACTCAGTTCACGTTTGCTGTTATTTGTGCAGAAATATTTAGTGCCTATTTTAGTACAAAAATGAAATATATATTCGTTGCTTTTAGCGGTGTTTTAATTTCTGTTTAATTTGTTTATCTCAGGCAGAGAAGTGCAATGCCATGCACAGGTAGTGGCCAGAGGCATGAATGTTTTGGTGCAAGCCGAGGTCGCAGCAGAGTAAGGGGTCATGGCAGCCAGTGGTCGCAGCGAGAGGACTGACCACCCGGTGTCATCTACCGGTCATGTCTTGACCAGCAACCCAGCGGTTCTTGATTGGTTAACTCGTTCATCCACGTCATCCCAAGTGACATCAGACACCCCCAGTCAATAGACGGTGTATTCGTCAGACACTAACTCTTAGTTGGAATGGCCAGGAGCAGGCCCGTGTGCCCTCATCTTTCCTCAACCTGCCTCTGTCCTTTTCTGTTCCCTCACCGCGAGAAGTAGTATATGCTGTAGGCTCTGCTCCACTTTTTCAGTGAGGAACAGCTACTAAAGGACAGTAAGCAGCTTACTGCCCAGTCAAGATCTGGAGGAGACATCCGACGCTTCTCCACTAGTCGGGCAAGTAGTGATGAGGAGAGTGGCACGGGAGCTTGTGCTGCGAGTGGTCAGGCTCCTGACCCAGGAGGTCATTGAGGAAGACATAAGTGATGTGCAGACACTAATCGATAATGATGAAGCCGATCGCACTTGGGAGTCGGGTGCAGAAGGGGCTTCATCATTACTAGGAGAAGAGGGTGCAAGCTTGTCCGTGAGGCATCAGTGGAGGCAGCAGGAGGTGAACGTGGCTATATGTTGCACTCTGTGGCAGAAGGTGAAGCATGGACAGGATGCCAATGTTGGCACTACGGCCCTGCGTCAACATATGCAGCGTCACCATACAGTAGCCTGGGAGAACCGTGGCTCCAATGTGGTGGTCTAACCTGTCGCAGCAACCGCTACATCACCCAGTGGCACGCACCCAGTTTCAGCCAAGGCTCCACCACCTCAGTTGAAGGGAGCTGTCTGCCAATCCCATCTTCTGCTGGTCCAGATGCTCCTGCTCCTACTCCTCGTCATTCATTCCATCAGCAATCGATCACCAAAGCGAGTGCAAAGAGACAACAGTATGCGTGCACGCATCCAACGGCGCAGAAGCTGAACGTGCTCCTGTCCAAGTTGCTGGTGCTTCAACCCCTCCCGCACTTATCCTCTGGATAGGTCATCAGTATCTGATCGGTGGGGCTCTGGCACCTGGGACCTCCACCAATCAGCTGTTTTGGGAAGACAGTGGTGCTCCTGTGATCCTTCTCGCAGCTTACCAAGCACAGCGCCATACATTGTATAGCGGCTGTGCTTGCTATGATAGCTCAGCCCCATTCACTTCGATGGCGGTGAGCTGCTCCTAGACCATGTTACACATGAACGTGTTGTCACTCGACCTAGTAAAAGCAGAGAGAAGGTTGCAGTGCTCATAGAAGCGCTGCTGCCTTTTCAAACAGCAGACCAGCATGAGTCCTGTGTCGGACCCTATGGATCAGATACTGATAACCTATCCTAAGGATAGGTCATTAGTACGGAAATCTCGGAAGACCCCTTTAAGTTTCAACCGACAAAGGGGTTTGGTTGAAAAAATCCAGTTTAATCAACTTTAGACTGTGTGTGGCCACCTTTAAGGTATAACCACATATTCAGGTTTCCTTTTGCAGCTTTGGAAGCCAAAGTCAGGAGTGAATAATAAAAGGAGAGAAAGTATAAAGGACAGATACAACTTCTCTTCCTTTTTGAAATCACACCTGGTTTTGGCTCCCAAAAATTCCACTAAATCTGTGTAAAGTGAAAAAGTACTGTTTAGGAAAATTTCCTGACTGTCTCCCCCGATGGCAAATGTTGAGAGAAAAGAGTTATCTGGCATGTTTAATTTTAAAATGACCAGTCTTCTGTTTCCAAAGGATAGAAGTCACCACCAGAAGGATTTAGCAGCAACTAGTTGAAATATGCAAGTGGACTGAACTCATTGTCTACATTTATGGTGGAGTTATTGGGATAGTTGTTGGCAGACTCATCTCATTTGTATAGATGTGTAATGAATGCATGTAGAAACATCCACAACTTTTTTTTCCATATTTTATTTGAATATAGGTCTTAGCCTTTGTTCACATTATATTGCTTGGCTATGTTAGATACATGAGCAAGAGAAATTTCCGATCTCCGCACACATTTTGCATAAAGCCCCGACATATGCCACTGTATACCAGTAGTGATGAGCGGCAGGGGTCATATTCGAATTCGCAATATTTCGCAAATATTTTGTAGAATATTCGGCGAATATTCGGGAATTCGAATATTCCTATATTTTACGATTTTTTTTACTAGAAAAATTGACAAGGTAATAATAGCGTAATATGTGAAGAATATATAGCAATACAGCGAATATTAAAAAAAAATGAATGTAGAGCAGTTTTGCTAATATAGTGCTATAATCTTTTTTTTTAATAGTTGTAATTTTTTCCAATCTGAACTTCAGATGAGAAAAAATTACAACTATTAAAAAAAAAGATTATAGCACTATATTAGCTAAATTGCTCCATATTAGTTTTTTTCGAATATTCGCTATATTGCTATATATTCTTGTTTTAGAATATTACAAATATTGTGAAAAAGCTAATATATTCGATATAGTGTTATATATTTGTTTTTTAGAATATTCATCATTTTCCCATTTAAAGTCACGATTCCTCCCGGCTTCTTGCCTGTGGGCCAATGAGTCATTGGCCCACAGGAAAGAAGCAGGGAGGAATCATGTTATTACTCAGCAATTAAAAAATTTGCGATAAAAATGTACAATACGAAAATTTGCAAAAAAAATATATCGAAATATTCCGAAATTAACGAATAATATCACTATATTCTAAATATTCGCAAATTTCGAAGTACCTATATTCGCAATAAAAATTTGCAATTCGAATATTCGTGATCAACACTATATACCAGTTGACATCCCAGTTAGCTACACTTTCCTACACAGTTAAAAAAGGTATAGTGATCTATAATACTGAACAGATGACCAAGGGACACTATTTTGACATTCATCAGGTCTATAGATATCTATTCAGCATATGCACCGAAAGTATCCACATGCGCATAAGTTAAAAGTTAACTCTGAAAGTGATGTGCCTCACTGCAACACCTTACCCACCAGAAAATGGTTAAGGTGGCACCAATAAAAAACATTTGTTTAATTGTGGTTTCAGAAGATTCCACAAAGTATAGGAGTCCTAAGTTTAGGGAAAGGGTTAATAGTTAAAAATGTTTGCAGGATTTAAATCTCAACAAACAATTCTCGGAACAGGTAATCAATATCAAATCTATAGGGGTTCAGCTTCTGGCACTCCTACCTATGAGATGTTTTAAAAGTCCCTGATGCTCAGGCAAGTGATATGGCCTCTTCTTTTAAACATATGGTACCACATACATATGGCCTCCCTGCAGCTCAGTCTATTTAACCCCTTAAGGACGTAGGACGTACCGGTACGCCATGTTTGCCGAGTCCTTATGGACCCAGGGCGTACCGGATACGTCCTAACTTTAAAATTTAATTGCGGCGGGGGTTAATCGGAACAGGATGTCCGCTGAAATCATTCAGCGGGCATCCTGTCACAACGCCGGGTGGGGGGGTCATGTGACCCCCCCCCCGCATCGGCGATCGCCGCAAACCGCAGGTCAATTCAGACCTGCGGTTTGCGGTTTTACCTTATCCGGCGGGCGGCGGTGCCATCGGGTCCCCATGCGGCTGTAGGGGGGACCCGATGGCATGGAAAGCAGTGCGATGCCTTCCTTAGGCATCTGTGCTGCCTTCCAGTGACGAGCCTGTTAGATCCAGCCCCCTGGATCTCACAGGCCGGAAGCTGTATGAGTAATACACACAGTATTACTCATACAGCCAATTCATTCCAATACAAAAGTATTGGAATGCATTGTAAAAAGGATTAGACCCCCAAAAATTGAAGTCCCAAAGTGGGACAAAAAATAAAGTAAAAAAAAAGTTGAAAAAAATACGTTTCCCCCCCAAAAAATAAAAGTTTCAAGTAAAAATAAACAAAAACGTCATTTTCCCCAAATAAAGTAAAAAAATAATTGGTAAAAAATAGGGGAAAAAAAAGTAGACATATTAGGTATCGCCGTGTCCGTATCGACTGGCTCTATAAACATATCACATGACCTAACCCCTCAGATGAACACCGTAAAACATTTAAAATAAAAACTGTGCTAAATAAACCATTTTTTTTGTCACCTTACATCACAAAAAGTGTAAAAGCAAGTGATCAAAAAGTCATATGTACCCCAAAAAAAAGTGCCAATCAAACCGTCATCTCATCCCGCAAAAAATGAGACCCTACCTAAGATATTCGCCCAAAAACTGAAAAAACTATGGCTCTCAGAATATGGAGACACTAAAACATGATTTTTTTTTTGTTTCAAAAATGATATAAGGCCTCATGCACACTGCCGTGTTCCGCGGCCGATAGCGGTCCGTGGTAACCTGGCCGGGATTCCTGATGACAGCAGGAGCGCACGGCGTCATTGGTTGCTATGACGCCGTGCACTTCATGCCGCCGCTGCACTATAGTAATACACTCGTATAGATCATACGAGTGTATTACTGTACAGCAGCGGCGGCATGAAGCGCACAGCGTCATAGCAACCAATGACGCCGTGCGCTCCTGCTGTCAGCAGGAATCCCGGCCGGGTTACCACGGACCGCTCTCGGCCGCGGAACACGGCCGTGTGCATGAGGCCTTATTGTGTAAAACTTACATAAATAAAAAAAGTATACATATTAGGTATCGCCGCGTCCGTATTGACCGGCTCTATAAAAATATCACATGACCTAACCCATCTGGTGAGCACCGTAAAAAATAAAAACTGTGCTAAATAAACCATTTTTTGTCATCTTACATCACAAAAAGTGTAATAGCAAGCGATCAAAAAGTCACACGCACCCCAAAATAGTGCCAATAAAACCTCTCATCCCGCAAAAATCATACCCTACCCAAGGTAATCTCCCAAAAACTAAAAAAAATTATGGCTCTCAGACTATGGAAACACTAAAACATGATTTTTTTTGCTTCAAAAATGAAATCATTGTGCAAAACTTACATAACAAAAAGTGTAAAAGCAAGCGATTAAAAAGTCATATGCACCCCAAAATAGTGCCAATCAAACCGTCATCTCATCCCGCAAAAAATGAGACCCTACCTAAGATATTCGCCCTAAAACTGAAAAAACTATGGCTCTCAGAATATGGAGACACTAAAACATGATTTTCTTTTTTTTTCAAAAATGATATTATTGTGTAAAACTTACATAAATAAAAAAAGTATACATATTAGGTATCGCCGCATCCGTGACAACCTGGTCTATAAAAATACCACATGATCTAACCTGTCAGATGAATGTTGTAAATAACAAAAAATAAAAACGGTGCCAAAACAGCAATTTCTTGTTACCTTGCAATTTCTTGTAATATAGAGCAACCAAAAATCATATGTACCCTAAACTAGTAACAACAATACTGCCACCCTATTCCATAATTTCTAAAATGGGGTCACATTTTTGGAGTTTCTACTCTAGGGGCGCATCAGGGGGGCTTCAAATGGGACATGGTGTCAAAAAAAAACAGTCCAGCAAAATCTGCCTTCCAAAAACCGTATGGCATTTCTTTCCTTCTGCCCCTTGCCTTGTGCCCGTACAGTGGTTTACGACCACATCTGGGGTGTTTATGTAAACTACAGAATCAGGGCCATAAATATTGAGTTTGTTTTGGCTGTTAACCCTTGCTTTGTAACTGGAAAAAAATTCTTAAAATGAAAATCTGCCAAAAAAGTGAAATTTTGAAATTGTATCTCTATTTTCCATTAATTCTTGTGGAACACCTAAAGGGTTAACTATTTTTGTAAAATCAGTTTTGAATACCTTGAGGGGTGTAAGTTTCTTAGATGGGTCACTATTATGGAGGTTTCTACTCTAGGGGTGCATCAGGGGGGCATCAAATGGAACATGGTGTCAAAAACACCAGTACCAGCAAAACTGCCTTCCAAAGACCGTATGGCATTCCTTTCCTTCTGTGCCCTGCCGTGTGCCCGAAAATTACATACGACCCATTAGCACGTATTGAGACTCTATATATGGGAAATATTTTCATTTGGTCAGTAAGACCACAAATAGTCTCTAGTTTATACGTTGCTACTAAATGTATTGGTTATTTACATATAAAATTTAACGTTTTATTTCATACATTTAAAATAAAATGCCTTGAACTCACACATTATAACTATCAGTGGTGCCTGCCCTATTACAATGTATCTTATATTGTATCCTTTGATTAATATGCTTGTTGACCACTGGGGGGGCCCTTTAGGTTCTCTTAGCTAGTTCCTGCCGCTCAATGCAGCAGTATATCGCCGTTATTTCAGGTGCACTGTATTGACACAGTGTACTCCTCTAGGTACAAGCTTGTTCCCAGATTGCTAGTTGGTATCTGCGCATTGTTTTTCCACAATGCGCTCGCTGAGCTGCGGGCTTTTTCCCAGTGTGCTAATAGTAATTAGTATGTGATACTCCTGCTGCTTGGCATCGCACTCACTGCCTAAAATAACATACAACACACTCTGCCCCCCGACATGTTTTGCCAAGCTCTCTTGGCGTCTTCAGGGGAACGGGCAGTGTTTGTGTTGGGGGCGGAACCTGGCTTTTAACACCTCCTATTCACGGTCATAATCATATTGCCCTATGTGCGTCCCTCTTGCTGCACTCCGTTCGAGTTTAACCAATCCCTACTAGCGTTAGATATGTTACTGTGATGGGAACCTCCCACTCCTTTCTCCTCCAATCGGCATTAGACTGCGCCGCTCATCTATGCGCACACACTTGGCGTGGGCTGCTGGGTCTGCTTGTCAGCTTCTTGTGCGCATGCCCGGGCACTTGGATCTTACCTCCATAGTCGCATTTTTGGTAAGGCGCCTGCGCCGGAACTTAGTGCCAGACATCGATGCTGCGTCCTGTTTGCGCATACTCCTGAACTTAGTAATCGGTACCGCTTCTTGCGGTTTCAATGCACATGTGTCCGGACTTGCTGCTGCGCATACTTACCTAGTACTGACTGGGCATGCTCGGGTTAATGGTACTGATTTCGGATCTACTATTATACACAGGATGTGGTGGTCTTTCTAATCTATGGGGTCTTGTTGGAATAGCTAATTCATATATACCATCATCTACCTTAATTCTTTCCTATGTCACTGTCTTAAAGATGTATATTATTAGGGGGAAGGGAGGGGGGGAGGGGAAGGAATGGGGGGGACGACGACTGCCCTCTATTGTTGTTAGCTGTATCTCTCTTTGCATATAGAAGATCTGTGTGCTCTTTATTTATAATATTACTTCGTAGGTCGTCTACTACATCCACTTATTATATTTATATTTTTATTTATTTATTATATATTCTAGTATTTTTTATTATTTTTTAGTTATTGGAATATTTTTCATAATTATTTTATACATTTTTTATTTTTTATTTTTTATATATACAGGTGTCATATGCTTCCACCCTTCGTGATGTGACTACAAACTGTAAGTGTAAAGAAACGTGTGAGTATATACTTTATTATTAGTGATATCATTCGATGCATATTTTTTATTTTAATTATTTCATTTAATTTTGTTTTTTGTTATTATTATTAGTGTTATAGTTTAATTTTTATTTTTTTCCCCATATTTTAGAGAGCTTATTTTGATTTTTATAGATTTTGGAAGGAATTTTCATTGGATGTTTTAACTGAGTTGATAGGTGCGACCCTCCCTGCTGGTGTATATTCTATTGTTTGAATATCCTTTCCTTATTAACAATTTGATTTTTATATATATATTTTTATACCATTTTTTCAACAAGGGGAAATTGTTATTTTTAGTTTTTCTCGAATTTTTAATTAGATGTTTAATGATATTTTAATTAGATATTAATGCTCGATTGATGAATAGTAGTACTGATGCTTTTGTAGAGATCCTTTTATAGTAATAATTTGTTGGTTGCAGTATGGGGAGGCATTTTAGAATTCCTTTGTATTTGTATTTTTATAGGGCACCTGGTTCCTTCCCTCTTGTATCTTTTTAATGAGGTTCTATAATGGTCTAATTTTTTTCAGTATTCATTATTACAGTTGTTCGTTGGAATCTCTTTTATAAGAATGATGCATACGTAAATCCCTCGTTGAGGCCTTGTGGGGTTAGGCTGTTGAGGCGGTAAATCCACCGAGCCTCCTCCTGCTGTAGTCGTATATCCAGGTTGCCCATCCTTGGGCCTAGTTTCAATTTTTGGATTCCCCACACTATTAGACTCTGAGTACTTCCAATATACCTAAGATATTCGCCCAAAAACTGAAAAAACTATGGCTCTCAGAATATGGAGACACTAAAACATGATTTTTTTTTTTTTCAAAAATGATATTATTGTGTAAAACTTACATAAATAAAAAAAAGTATACATATTAGGTATTGCCGCATCCGTGACAACCTGGTCTATAAAAATATCACATGATCTAACCTGTCAGATGAATGTTGTAAATACAAAAAATAAAACGGTGCCAAAACAGCAATTTCTTGTTACCTTGCATTTCTTGTATTATAGAGCAACCAAAAATCATATGTACCCTAAACTAGTAACAACAATACTGCCACCCTATTCCATAATTTCTAAAATGGGGTCACATTTTTGGAGTTTCTACTCTAGGGCGCATCAGGGGGGCTTCAAATGGACATGGTGTCAAAAAAAAACAGTCCAGCAAAATCTGCCTTCCAAAAAACCGTATGGCATTCCTTTCCTTCTGCCCCTTGCCTTGTGCCCGTACAGTGGTTTACGACCACATCTGGGGTGTTTCTGGTAAACTACAGAATCAGGCCATAAATATTGAGTTTGTTTTGGCTGTTAACCCTTGCTTTGTACCTGGAAAAAAATTCTTAAAATGAAGATCTGCCAAAAAAGTGAAATTTTGAAATTGTATCTCTATTTTCCATTAATTCTTGTGGAACACCTAAAGGGTTAACTATTTTTGTAAAATCAGTTTTGAATACCTTGAGGGGTGTAGTTTCTTAGATGGGGGTCACTTTTATGGAGTTTCTACTCTAGGGGTGCATCAGGGGGGCATCAAATGGAACATGGTGTCAAAAACACCAGTCCAGCAAAACCTGCCTTCCAAAGACCGTATGCATTCTTTCCTTCTGTGCCCTGCCGTGTGCCCGTACAGCAGTTTATGACCACAAATGGGGTGTTTCTGTAAACTACAGAATCAGGGCCATAAATATTGAGTTTGGTTTGGCTGTTAACCCTTGCTTTTGTAACTGGAAAAAAATTATTATAATGGAAAATCTGCCAAAAAAGTGAAATTTTGAAATTGTATCTCTATTTTCCATTAATTCTTGTGGAACACCTAAAGGGTTAACTATTTTTGTAAAATCAGTTTGAATACCTTGAGGGGTGTAGTTTCCTTAGATGGGGTCACTTTTATGGAGTTTTCTACTCTAGGGGTGCATCAGGGGGGCATCAAATGGAACATGGTGTCAAAAACACCAGTCCAGCAAAACCCTGCCTTCCAAAGACCGTATGGCATTCCTTTCCTTCTGTGCCCTGCCGTGTGCCCGTACAGCAGTTTATGACCACAAATGGGGTGTTCTGTAAACTACAGAATCAGGGCCATAAATATTGAGTTTGGTTTGGCTGTTAACCCTTGCTTTGTAACTGGAAAAAAAATTATTAATGGAAAAATCTGCCAAAAATGTGAAATTTTGAAATTGTATCTCTATTTTCCATTAATTCTTGTGCAACACCTAAAGGGTTAACAAAGTTTGTAAAATCAGTTTCGAATACCTTGACGGGTGTAGTTTATAGAATGGTGTCATTTTTGGGTGGTTTCTATTATGTAAGCCTCGCAAAGTGACTTCAGACCTGAACTGGTCCCTAAAAATTGGGTTTTTGAAAATTACAGAAAAATTTCAAGATTTGCTTCTAAATTTCTAAGCCTTGTAACATCCCCAAAAAATAAAATATCATTCCCAAAATGATCCAAACATGAAGTAGACATATGGGGAATGTAAAGTAATAACTATTTTTGGAGGTATTACTATGTATTATAGAAGTAGAAAAATTGAAACTTGGAAATTTGGTATTTTTTGCAATTTTTGGTAAATTTGGTATTTTTTTATAAATAAAAATGACTTTTTATTACTTCATTTTACCAGTGTCATGAAGTACAATATGTGATGAAAAAAACAATCTCAGAATGAACTGGATAAGTCAAAGAGTTTTAAAGTTATCAGCACTTAAAGTGACACTGGTCAGATTTGCAAAAAATGGCCAAGTCCTTAAGGTAAAATAGGGCTGAGTCCTTAAGGGGTTAAATAAATAGCATTGAGCTGCAATACCAGTCACAGCCACTACACTATACTGTTACATGGCACTATGCCTGGGTATACAAGAGCACACAAAGCTCTGCTAAGATCTGGCAGGAGTACTGGAAGTCAGAAGACCCCAATAATCTGATATTAATGACTTATCTTAAGAATACTTTGTCAACATTTATCCTAAACCTACAACCCTTGTCCTATTAACCTTAACACGTCCTTTATTTTTTGTATGCCATGACTAAATGCCCCAAATATCTTAGAAAGGGAAACATGTTTAGAACATGTTCAGTCACATTCTGTACCATATGCTTGGTATGTAAAAAAAATTGACAACCTTGAAAAAAATCAAAATCAGGGATAGCCGACAGCCATGTCAGCTTTTCTTTTTCTCCTGCACAGTGACCTGTAAAGGTTTTCATGTGTTCTTTGACAAATATTGCCTAAAGGTTCAACAATCACTACATTTTATCTTAGTATTTAGCTTGTTTGATCTACAGTAGTTGATTACGTGCACAAGTCTTTTGTTACAAAACAAATTGCCTTAGTTGCATAAAGTGTCATATGCCACCTTTTTATCTTCTTTAGAATGCACCAGATAATTCTAGATACAACCTATTGTATATCTTCATTCCAAAAACCAAAATATTTATATGAATTACCGTATTTTTCACCCTATAAGATGCACCTGCCCATAAGACGTTTTTGAGGAGAAAATAAGAAAAAAAAATTAACCAAAGGTGCGCTTTTGGTGGGTTTTGAACTAATGGTGGTCTGTGATGACACTATTATGGGGAATCTGTGATGACACTGTTATGGAGGGGGGATCTGTGCATGGCACTGTTATGGGGGATCTGCGGATGTCACTGTTATGGGAGATCTGTGGATGGCACTATTATGAGGAGGGGGATCTGTGGATGACGCTGTTATGGGAGGGGGATCTTTGAATGACACTGTTATAGGGAGGGGGATCTGTGGATGACACTGTTATGGGGGGGATCTGTGGATGACCATGCTATGGAGGGATCTGTGGATGACACTATATAGCATCCTATGCTATATGTGTCATCCACATATCCCCCCATTACAGTGTCCCCCAATACACCGGGCCCCGCCACTCACAGCAGTATACATATCTAAACACTAATCCTTAACCTCCAGTAACTTTAAAGCAGGGCTATCCTGTTTGTTTACTACTTACAATTAAGATCCTGTAACAGGCAGAGTGGGAGGCGGCATAACGTCCCTCACTCACGTCACGCACCTGCTCCGCCTGCTTCATTCATAAAGTCGGAGGAGCAGGTGCGTAACTTGAGTGAGGGACGTTATGCCGCCGCCCGCCGTGCCTGTTAACGGAGCTTGATTGTAAGTAGTAAACAAACAGGATAGCGCTGCTTTAAAGTTTCTGGGGGTTAAGGATTAATGTTTAGATATGTATACTGCTGTGAGCGGCAGGGCCCCGTGTAAGAGAACAGTGACTGCAACGGGCCCTGCCGCAAGTTGCCGGCCTCCAGCCCCTCCTCCCTCCCCCGCTGATACATCGCTGCTCTGTGCGATGTATCAGTGTTAGCGATGTAAAAATGGCAGCATTCGCCCATAAGATGCGCTGCCATTTTCCCTCCACTTTTGGGGCGAAAAATACGGTATTGAGGACACATTTGATCCAGCAGGACTTGAATGAGATTACATTGAAAGGGTCTACATATTTTATTGCAAATTGCATATGCAATATTCAGCACAATAATATTTAATTTCTAGAACTATTAATTTTCTGTTCTTATTTATATTGTTTCATTGATAAAATCTAATGATATAGTGTGATCTGAAATTAGACTATTAGTCAACCCTTTTTTATTTGTCCAGAAATGCAACTTTAATTTTGTATGCCAACCACCCCCTTTACTGGAGTGATTTTGCAGCTTTTTAAAAGTGTCTCAGGGGTCTCAGGTGTAAAACTAACATAGCTAACCATGCCAACCTTCTCACCCACTTTTTTTTTTTTTTTTTACTATTGATACATGTGTACAACTGCTATATGGCCACTATATGGTATTATTGGTTATGTTGGTGATTGTATAGAAATGTATACTTGTCTATGACTGAAAAAGCAATGCCTGATTAGCATATGATTAGATGCTTCACAAATGTTCCACATTTATTTTCTTTGTTGTGTTTGTGGGAGGCTATCATATTTAAGAGAGTGGCAGGGGGTATTCCAAATAAAGTAAAATTCACCACAGCGTGCATTGTACAATATTTTTTTCCCACTCAACACTCTTTTTCGCCAAATTCAATCCCGGATCCAGCCTTGGACACAAATGGCCATACTGGGTGAAATTGCTAAACGCAGATTATAATCCAGTACCAACTAGGCTATAAATCTGAATAGCTGAAGAAGGGTATGACAACACGGAATGGTCCAGAACCAAGCGACCTAATTATTTAACTAATGAAGACTGCACTGCAGCGTATAGCTTGTCTTCATTAGAGATGAGCAAAGTTTAGAAAAAATTTGATTCGCCAGCTTCGCCTAACTTCAACAAGAAATTTTATTATTTACAAATTACTTTTTCTCTAATTGCTTTCCATTGTATGGAGCGGGCGCAATGAGGAAGAATGGGAATCGTGCCGCTCCCTATCATTTAACCCCCTCAGATTCCACGTTCAAAGCTGATTGCAGCATCTGTACTCACATTAAGCAATTCAGAGGTTAATCGGGGTTAAAAAAAAATTATACTCATCTCATCCACTTGCTCGTGAAGAGGCCCTCTGTCTTTATTGAAGAAAACCCGCCAAAATACCTGCAGCGATTGTGATGACATCAACACGTAATAATGTATGGCGCACGCGGTGATATCATCACTGGTGAGGTGAGAATAGTTTTTTATTTTCAGCTATCATTTTAGAAAAAATTGCTTAGTTACTACTAAGAGCGAGGAAATTTGGCTTCATAATGAATACAATTTTTCCTGAAATTTGGATAGAAGTCTACTTCAGATACTTTGATTCGCTCAACACTAGTCTTCGTTGTTAATGGCCACGCTGCGCCTTCAATACCGTGCCATGCGGTCGTACTCTAATACTCTCTCACCACCCAATCATTAAATGGATATGCAATACAAGAACGGTTTAAGGTAATAATTAACATTTACTATAATCCCTGTTCATGTAAAACATTCTTTGGGTTTATTTTGTGGAGTTAATAATTCTACCTAAATGTGTACTGAACTGAAACCATGACATTGAAGGTCACAAGAATCACCAAGGATTATCTGTAATTACCTGTTATGCTTGTACTCACTGAATTCCTCTTTTTCAAAGTAGGAGCAATCGGCCACTAAAGTTCAAAAACCATGGGGTAATAAATAGTAATTTTTCCGCAGCCTAAATCACATATTGCTTTATGATAGGTTGTAGCCTGTGTTCTATGACTCTAAGACTATAAAATGCAAACTATTGATAATCAAATTGCTTCATAATATCACAATTCGAGTTGCAGATTTTTCAAAGTTTTCTTTTAAAAAAGAGCATATTTGGGAATTATAGGTGATGAAATTCACTAATATAGATGTTGGTGCACCTCCAAAATATAGGAATTATATTTTCAAGCTTTGGTTTTACCAATGGCACTCATAAAAGAATGATCTAAATGAATCCACAGCATGAACATGGAGTAAATGACTAATGATGACTTTGTTATATTTACAATGAACATTCTTATGAATATCCATACAGCGTGATTTGTCTTCCGGAACTCTTTTTGAAGGATGTGTCTTAGATGAAGCTTGTCATCCACATTTCATACTATGCATTATTTTCTGTCAATGGGTAGTCTAAAACTATTTATGATGCTAGTCATGATTGTGTATACCCATAAGCAATGAAGTTTTTTTCAAAAAGATATATAAAGTACAAAAATATAAACAAATGATCCACAGAATATTGATTGCTAACTCAGCAGTGTTTTCTTTTAACTTTGGCCATAGGATGTAAATTTCCAAACATAATTATCTTAAAGACTGTCATGGAAACCAAACTGTCTCTGCTTCTAAAACATATCATAAACATTAGGTTTCTGTTGCCATAAATTAGTGCTGAGGCTTATATTACTAGGATTGTAATCAAATAATTATATACAATAAAAGATCAGAGGCACAAGCTCCAAGGCATATGCCAAACCACACATGCACACACAAAGTGATTTGTGTACTTGTATGGTTCTCAAATTATATCACTATACCAGGACCAAATACTACCACCAAGTGACTAAAGGGGATTTCAGGGATTTTTATACTGATGGTCTATCCTCAGCATAGGTCATCAATATGAGTTCGGCAGGGGTCCAACACCACACACTTCCACCCAGATCAGCTATTTGAGGAGGCTGTGTGTCACGGCGGACAGGATCTCAGATACACAGACAACCAAATACACAAGTGTCTAGGCTAGATGCTGGGGAATGGTCACCTCCTAGTACATCCCTGACTTCTCTCCCTATGCTGCTAAGCCCACATTCAGACCTTGATGGTAGGAATGATGTGTCCTCGTGCCTGGACTGCAAACACTCTAGAATCCCTGAGATGGTGAAAGGGGAGAAGGGGCAGAAGACACACAAAAAACCTAGACCGCAAACAACACAAACAGAAACCAAACTTATCTGAGCTGGAACAGACAATCCTTCCTTCCTAGAATCCAAGGCCAGCAAGCCCCCTGATGCACACTAGAGTAGAAACTCAATAAAAGTGACCCCATCTAGGAAACTACAGGATACAGTGGTTGTTGTTTTGGGACTATTTTACAGTAAATATGATTTTTGGTTTCTCTATATTACACTTTTTTGAGGCAAGGTAACAAAAAAATTAAAATTCTAAAATTGTTTCTACATTCGCTATTTAGTTTTGTGGAACACCTAAAGGGTTAACAAAGTTTGTAAAGTAACTTTTGAATACTTTGAGGGGGTGTAGTTTCTTAGATGGGGTCACTTTTTTGGAGTTTCTAGTCTAGGCTACATCAGGGGGGGGGGCATCTAATGGGACATGGTGTAAATAAACCAGTCCATCAAAATCTGCCTTCCAGAAACCATATTGAGTTCCCTTCGTTCTGTGCCCTGCCGTGTGGCTATATAGCCATTTACGACCACATATGGGGTGTTTCTGAAAACTACAGAATCAGGGCAATTAAAATTTAGTTTTGTTTGGCTTTTAACCCTTACTTTATTACCGGAAAAAAGGATTCAAATGGAAATTTTGCCCAAAAATGAGTGTTTTGAGACCGTTTTTATTTTATATTTTTAACGCTGTTCATCCGAGGGGTTTAAACAAATGTTATTTTTATAGGGCAGATTCTTACGGAGGCGGCGATACCCAATATGTCTACATTTTAAAATTTATTTAGATTTTACACTATATTATCATTTTAGGAACCCAAAAAATTATTTTAGTATCTCCATAGTCTGGGAGCTGCAGTTTTTTTTTTTTTGTTGGGCGACTATCTAATGTAGAGGCTCATTTTTTGCAGGATGAGATGGCGGTTTTATTGGCACTAATTGGGGGTGCATATCACATTTTGAACTCTTGCTATTACACTTGTTGTGATTAGAGTTG
This sequence comes from Bufo bufo, assembly GCF_905171765.1. NCBI lineage: Eukaryota > Metazoa > Chordata > Amphibia > Anura > Bufonidae > Bufo > Bufo bufo. The sequence goes on along the minus strand of NC_053389.1, from coordinate 463,537,114 downwards.
AGCGAACACCTGGATGTTCGGGTTCGAGAAGTTCGGCCGAACTTCCCGGAAATGTTCAGGTTCGGGATCCGAACCCGACCCGAACTTCGTCCCGAACCCGAACCCCATTGAAGTCAATGGGGACCCAAACTTTTCGGCACTAAAAAGGCTGTAAAACAGCCCAGGAAAGAGCTAGAGGGCTGCAAAAGGCAGCAACATGTAGGTAAATCCCCTGCAAACAAATGTGGATAGGGAAATGAATTAAAATAAAAATAAAAAAAATAAAAATTAACCAATATCAATTGGACAGAGGTCCCATAGCAGAGAATCTGGCTTCACGTCAGCAGAGAATCAGTCTCTTCATGCCATAGCAAAGAATCTGGCTTCATGTCAGCAGAGAATCAGTCTCTTCATGCCATAGCAGAGAATCTGGCTTCATGTCAGCACAGAATCAGTCTTCATGTCATAGCAAAGAATCAGGCTTCACGTCACCCACCACTGGAACAGGCCACTGTCACACATTTAGGCCCCGGCACCCAGACAGAGAGAGAGGTCCCGTAACAGAGAATCTGGCCTTATGTCAGCGCAGAATCAGTCTTCATGTCATAGCAGAGAATAAGGCTTCACGTCACCCACCACTGGAACAGGCCACTGTCACACATTTAGGCCCCGGCACCCAGACAGAGAAGAGAGGTCCCGTAACAGAGAATCTGGCCTTATGTCAGCGCAGAATCAGTCTTCATGTCATAGCAGAGAGTCAGGCTTCACGTCACCCACCACTGGAACAGGCCACTGTCACACATTTAGGCCCCGGCACCCAGACAGAGGAGAGAGGTCCCGTAACAGAGAATCTGGCCTTATGTCAGCGCAGAATCAGTCTTTATGTCATAGCAGAGAATCAGGCTTCACGTCACCCACCACTGGAACAGGCCACTGTCACACATTTAGGCCCCGGCACCCAGACAGAGGAGAGAGGTCCCGTAACAGAGAATCTGGCCTTATGTCAGCGCAGAATCAGTCTTCATGTCATAGCAGAGAGTCAGGCTTCACGTCACCCACCACTGGAACAGGCCACTGTCAAATATTTAGGCCCCGGCACCCAGACAGAGATGAGAGGTCCCGTAACAGAGAATCTGGCCTTATGTCAGCACAGAATCTGTCTTCATGTCATAGCAGAGAATCAGGCTTCACGTCACCCACCACTGGAACAGGCCACTGTCACACATTTAGGCCCAGGCACCCAGGCAGAGGAGAGCAGTCCCGTAACAGAGAATCTGGCCTTATGTCAGCGCAGAATCTGTATTCATGTCATAGCAGAGAATCAGGCTTCACGTCACCCACCACTGGAACAGGCCACTGTCACACATTAGGCCCCGGCACCCAGACAGAGGAGAGCGGTCCCGTAACAGAGAATCTGGCCTTATGTCAGCGCAGAATCTGTCTTCATGTCATAGCAGAGAATCAGGCTTCACGTCAGCCACCACTGGAACAGGCCACTGTCACACATTTAGGCCCAGGCACCCAGGCAGAGGAGAGAGGTCCCGTAACAGAGAATCTGGCCTTATGTCAGCGCAGAATCTGTCTTCATGTCATAGCAGAGAATCAGGCTTCACGTCACCCACCACTGGAACAGGCCACTGTCACACATTTAGGCCCCGGCACCCAGACAGAGGAGAGCGGTCCCGTAACAGAGAATCTGGCCTTATTTCAGCGCAGAATCTGTATTCATGTCATAGCAGAGAATTAGGCTTCACGTCACCCACCACTGGAACAGGCCACTGTCACACATTTAGGCCCCGGCACCCAGACAGAGGAGAGCGGTCCGTAACAGAGAATCTGGCCTTATGTCAGCGCAGAATCTGTCTTCATGTCATAGCAGAGAATCAGGCTTCACGTCAGCCACCACTGGAACAGGCCACTGTCACACATTTAGGCCCAGGCACCCAGGCAGAGGAGAGAGGTCCCGTAACAGAGAATCTGGCCTTATGTCAGCGCAGAATCTGTCTTCATGTCATAGCAGAGAATCAGGCTTCACGTCACCCACCACTGGAAGAGGCCACTGTCACACATTTAGGCCTCGGCACCCAGGCAGAGGAGAGCGGTCCCGTAACAGAGAATCTGGCCTTATGTCAGCGCAGAATCTGTATTCATGTCATAGCAGAGAATCAGGCTTCACGTCACCCACCACTGGAACAGGCCACTGTCACACATTTAGGCCCAGGCACCCAGGCAGAGGAGAGAGGTCCCGTAACAGAGAATCTGGCCTTATGTCAGCGCAGAATCTGTATTCATGTCATAGCAGAGAATCAGGCTTCACATCACCCACCACTGGAACAGGCCACTGTCACACATTTAGGCCCAGGCACCCAGGCAGAGGAGAGAGGTCCCGTAACAGAGAATCTGGCCTTATGTCAGCGCAGAATCTGTATTCATGTCATAGCAGAGAATCAGGCTTCACGTCACCCACCACTGGAACAGGCCACTGTCACACATTTAGGCCCCGGCACCCAGACAGAGGAGAGAGGTCCCGTAACAGAGAATCTGGCCTTATGTCAGCGCAGAATCAGTCTTCATGTCATAGCAGAGAATAAGGCTTTACGTCACCCACCACTGGAACAGGCCACTGTCACACATTTAGGCCCCGGCACCCAGACAGAGGAGAGAGGTCCGTAACAGAGAATCTGGCCTTATGTCAGCGCAGAATCAATCTTCATGTCATAGCAGAGAATCAGGCTTCACGTCACCCACCACTGGAACAGGCCACTGTCAAATATTTAGGCCCCGGCACCCAGACAGAGGTGAGAAGTTCCCGTAACAGAGAATCTGGCCTTATGTCAGCACAGAATCTGTCTTCATGTCATAGCAGAGAATCAGGCTTCACGTCACCCACCACTGGAACAGGCCACTGTCACACATTTAGGCCCAGGCACCCAGGCAGAGGAGAGCGGTCCCGTAACAGAGAATCTGGCCTTATGTCAGCGTAGAATCTGTATTCATGTCATAACAAAGAATCAGGCTTCACGTCACCCACCACTGGAACAGGCCACTGTCACACATTTAGGCCCCGGCACCCAGACAGAGGAGAGCGGTCCCGTAACAGAGAATCTGGCCTTATGTCAGCGCAGAATCTGTCTTCATGTCATAGCAGAGAATCAGGCTTCACGTCAGCCACCACTGGAACAGGCCACTGTCACACATTTAGGCCCAGGCACCCAGTCAGAGGAGAGAGGTCCCGTAACAGAGAATCTGGCCTTATGTCAGCGCAGAATCTGTCTTCATGTCATAGCAGAGAATCAGGCTTCACGTCACCCACCACTGGAACAGGCCACTGTCACACATTTAGGCCCCGGCACCCAGACAGAGGAGAGCGGTCCCGTAACAGAGAATCTGGCCTTATGTCAGCGCAGAATCTGTATTCATGTCATAGCAGAGAATCAGGCTTCACGTCACCCACCACTGGAACAGGCCACTGTCACACATTTAGGCCCAGGCACCCAGGCAGAGGAGAGAGGTCACGTAACAGAGAATCTGGCCTTATGTCAGCGCAGAATCTGTATTCATGTCATAGCAGAGAATCAGGCTTCACGTCACCCACCACTGGAACAGGCCACTGTCACACATTTAGGCCCAGGCACCCAGGCAGAGGAGAGAGGTCCCGTAACAGAGAATCTGGCCTTATGTCAGCGCAGAATCTGTATTCATGTCATAGCAGAGAATCAGGCTTCACGTCACTCACCACTGGAACAGGCCACTGTCACACATTTAGGCCCCGGCACCCAGACAGAGGAGAGCGGTCCCGTAACAGAGAATCTGGCCTTATGTCAGCGCAGAATCTGTCTTCATGTCATAGCAGAGAATCAGGCTTCACGTCACCCACCACTGGAACAGGCCACTGTCACACATTTAGGCCCAGGCACCCAGGCAGAGGAGAGCGGTCCCGTAACAGAGAATCTGGCCTTATGTCAGCGCAGAATCTGTATTCATGTCATAGCAGAGAATCAGGCTTCACGTCACCCACCACTGGAACAGGCCACTGTCACACATTTAGGCCCCGGCACCCAGACAGAGGAGAGGTTCATTCAACTTTGGGTTGCCCCGCAATATAATGGTAAAATGAAATTAAAAATAGTATTGAATGAGGAAGTGCCCTGGAGTAGAATAATATATTGTTAAGGGGAGGTAGTTAATATCTAATCTGCACAAGGGATGGACAGGTCCTGTGGGATCCATGCCTGGTTCATTTTTATGAACGTCAGCTTGTCCACATTGGCTGTAGACAGGCGGCTGCGTTTGTCTGTAATGACGCCCCCTGCCGTGCTGAATGCACGTTCAGACAAAACGCTGGCCGCCGGGCAGGCCAGCACCTCCAAGGCATAAAAGGCTAGCTCTGGCCACGTGGACAATTTGGAGACCCAGAAGTTGAATGGGGCCGAACCATCAGTCAGTACGTGGAGGGGTGTGCACAGGTACTGTTCCACCATGTTAATGAAATGTTGCCTCCTGCTAACACGTTCCGTATCAGGTGGTGGTGCACTTAGCTGTGGCGTGTTGACAAAACTTTTCCACATCTCTGCCATGCTAACCCTGCCCTCAGAGGAGCTGGGCGTGACACAGCTGCGTTGGCGACCTCTTGCTCCTCCTCTGCCTTCGCCTTGGGCTTCCACTGGTTCCCCTGTGACATTTGGGAATGCTCTCAGTAGCGCGTCTACCAACGTGCGCTTGTACTCGCGCATCTTGCTATCACGCTCAAGTGTAGGAAGTAAGGTGGGCATTTTGTCTTTGTACCGGGGATCCAGCAGGGTGGCAACCCAGTAGTCCGCACACGTTAAAATGTGGGCAACTCTGCTGTCGTTGCGCAGGCACTGCAGCATGTAGTCGCTCATGTGTGCCAGGCTGCTCAGAGGTAAGGACAAGCTGTCCTCTGTGGGAGGCGTATCATCATCGTCCTGTGTTTCCCCCCAGCCACGCACCAGTGATGGGCCCGAGATGCTTTGGGTGCCACCCCGCTGTGAACATGCTTCATCCTCATCCTCCTCCACCTCCTTCTCATCTTCGTCCTCCTCGTCCTCCAGTAGTGGGCCCTGTCTGGCCACATTTGTACCTGGCCTCTGGTGTTGCAAAAAACCTCCCTCTGAGTCACTTTGAAGAGACTGGCCTGAAAGTGCTAAAAATGACCCCTCTTCCTCCTCTTCCTCCTGGGCCACCTCCTCTTCCATCATCGCCCTAAGTGTTTTCTCAAGGAGACATAGAAGTGGTATTGCAACGCTGATAACGGCGTCATCGCCACTGGCCATGTTGGTGGAGTACTCGAAACAGCGCAACAAGGCACACAGGTCTCGCATGGAGGCCCAGTCATTGGTGGTGAAGTGATGCTGTTCCGCAGTGCGACTGACCCGTGCGTGCTGCAGCTGAAACTCCACTATGGCCTGCTGCTGCTCGCACAGTCTGTCCAGCATGTGCAAGGTGGAGTTCCACCTGGTGGGCACGTCGCATATGAGGCGGTGAGCGGGAAGGCCGAAGTTACGCTGTAGCGCAGACAGGCGAGCAGCGGCAGGGTGTGAACGCCGGAAGCGCGAACAGACGGCCCGCACTTTATGCAGCAGCTCTGACATGTCGGGGTAGTTGCGAATGAACTTCTGCACCACCAAATTCAGCACATGCGCCAGGCAAGGGATGTGCGTCAAACCGGCTAGTCCCAGAGCTGCAACGAGATTTCGCCCATTATCGCACACCACCAGGCCGGGCTTGAGGCTCACCGGCAGCAACCACTCGTCGGTCTGTTGTTCTATACCCCGCCACAACTCCTGTGCGGTGTGGGGCCTGTCCCCCAAACATATGAGTTTCAGAATGGCCTGCTGACGTTTACCCCGTGCTGTGCTGAAGTTGGTGGTGAAGGTGTGTGGCTGACTGGATGAGCAGGTGGAAGAAGAGGAGGAGGAAGCTGAGTAGGAGGAGGAGGAGACAGGAGGCAAAGAATGTTGCCCTGCGATCCTTGGCGGCGGAAGGACGTGCGCCAAACAGCTCTCCGCCTGGGGCCCAGCCGCCACTACATTTACCCAGTGTGCAGTTAGGGAGATATAGCGTCCCTGGCCGTGCTTACTGGTCCACGTATCTGTGGTTAGGTGGACCTTGCCACAGATGGCGTTGCGCAGTGCACACTTGATTTTATCGGACACTTGTTTGTGCAGGGAAGGCACGGCTCTCTTGGAGAAGTAGTGGCGGCTGGGAACAACATACTGTGGGACAGCAAGCGACATGAGCTGTTTGAAGCTGTGTGTGTCCACCAGCCTAAATGACAGCATTTCATAGGCCAGTAGTTTAGAAATGCTGGCATTCAGGGCCAGGGATCGAGGGTGGCTAGGTGAGAATTTACGCTTTCTCTCAAATGTTTGTGAGATGGAGAGCTGAACGCTGCCGTGTGACATGGTTGAGATGCTTGGTGACGCAGGTGGTGGTGTTGGTTGTACATCCCATGTTTGCTGGGCGGCAGGTGCCAACGTTCCTCCAGAGGCGGAGGAAGAGGCCGAGGCGGCGGCAGCAGCAGCAGAAGAGGCCGAGGCGGCAGCAGCAGAAGATGTAGCAGGGGGAGCCTGAGTGACTTCCTTGTTTTTAAGGTGTTTACTCCACTGCAGTTCATGCTTTGCATGCAGGTGCCTGGTCATGCAGGTTGTGCTAAGGTTCAGAACGTTAATGCCTCGCTTCAGGCTCTGATGGCACAGCGTGCAAACCACTCGGGTCTTGTCGTCAGCACATTGTTTGAAAAGTGCCATGCCAGGGAACTCCTTGAAGCTGCCTTTTGGGTGCTCGGTCCCAGATGGCGGCGGTCAGTAGCAGGCGGAGTCTCTTGGCGGCGGGTGTTCTGATTTTGCCCACTGCTCCCTCTTTTGCTACGCTGTTGGCTCGGTCTCACCACTGCCTCTTCCTCCGAACTGTGAAAGTCAGTGGCACGACCTTCATTCCATGTGGGGTCTAGGACCTCATCGTCCCCTGCATCGTCTTCCACCCAGTCTTGATCCCTGACCTCCTGTTCAGTCTGCACACTGCAGAAAGACGCAGCAGTTGGCACCTGTGTTTCGTCATCATCAGAGACGTGCTGAGGTGGTATCCCCATGTCCTCATCATCAGGAAAAATAAGTGGTTGTGCGTTAGTGCATTCTATCTCTTCCACCCCTGGGGAAGGGCTAGGTGGATGCCCTTGGGAAACCCTGGCAGCAGAGTCTTCAAACAGCATAAGAGACTGCTGCATAACTTGAGGCTCAGACAGTTTCCCTGATATGCATGGGGGTGATGTGACAGACCGATGGGCTTGGTTTTCATGCGCCATCTGTGCGCTTTCTGCAGAAGACTGGGTGGGAGATAATGTGAACGTGCTGGATCCACTGTCGGCCACCCAATTGACTAATGCCTGTACCTGCTCAGGCCTTACCATCCTTAGAACGGCATTGGGCCCCACCAAATATCGCTGTGAATTCTGCTGGCTACTGGGACCTGAGGTAGTATGTTCACTAGGACGTGTGGCTGTGGCAGAACGGCCACGTCCTCTCCCAGCACCAGAGGGTCCACTAACACGACCATGTCCACGTCCGCGTCCGCGTCCCTTATTAGATGTTTTCCTCATTGTTCCCGTTCACCACAATTTTGAGAATGGCAAATTTGGGAATGCTTTTTCAACCCAGAACAAAAAGTCTGCTTTTACGGTCACTACAAATAACTTGACCAGCTAAAACTGTGCAGATTTGGTTGAATAGAGATGTGAGACCTGTTTTTTTTTGCGCTGTGTGACAGTTATAGGTTTAATCACAGAATGACACTTCTATCAGCACGCTAGCGTGTGTCTTAGGTTTTTCTGAATCACACTATCAATACCTTCAATGTAAGATTTTCTTTTTGGGATAGATTTCAAGTAGGCCTCAAATACCACAAACTAGTAATTTTGAGAATGGCAAATTTGGGAATGCTTTTTCAACCCAGAACAAAAAGTCTGCTTTTACGGTCACTACAAATAACTTGACCAGCTAAAACTGTGCAGATTTGGTTGAATAGAGATGTGAGACCTGTTTTTTTTTTGCGCTGTGTGACAGTTATAGGTTTACTCACAGAATGACACTTCTATCAGCACGCTAGCGTGTGTCTTAGGTTTTTCTGAATCACACTATCAATACCTTCAATGTAAGATTTTCTTTTTGGGATAGATTTCAAGTAGGCCTCAAATACCACAAACTAGTTATTTTCAGAATGGCAAAATTGGGAATGCTTTTTCAACCCTGAACAAAAAGTCTGCTTTTACGGTCACTACAAATAACTTGACCAGCTAAAACTGTGCAGATTTGGTTGAATAGAGATGTGAGACCTGTTTTTTTTTTGCGCTGTGTGACAGTTATAGGTTTAATCACAGAATGACACTTCTATCAGCACGCTAGCGTGTGTCTTAGGTTTTTCTGAATCACACTATCAATACCTTCAATGTAAGATTTTCTTTTGGGGATAGATTTCAAGTAGGCCTCAAATACCACAAACTAGTTATTTTCAGAATGGAAATTTGGGAATGCTTTTTCAACCCAGAACAAAAAGTCTGCTTTTACGGTCACTACAAATAACTTGACCAGCTAAAACTGTGCAGATTTGGTTGAATAGAGATGTGAGACCTGTTTTTTTTTTGCGCTGTGTGACAGTTATAGGTTTAATCACAGAATGACACTTCTATCAGCACGCTAGCGTGTGTCTTAGGTTTTTCTGAATCACACTATCAATACCTTCAATGTAAGATTTTCTTTTTGGGATAGATTTCAAGTAGGCCTCAAATACCACAAACTAGTTATTTTCAGAATGGAAATTTGGGAATGCTTTTTCAACCCAGAACAAAAAGTCTGCTTTTACGGTCACTACAAATAACTTGACCAGCTAAAACTGTGCAGATTTGGTTGAATAGAGATGTGAGACCTGTTTTTTTTTTTGCGCTGTGTGACAGTTATAGGTTTAATCACAGAATGACACTTCTATCAGCACGCTAGCGTGTGTCTTAGGTTTTTCTGAATCACACTATCAATACCTTCAATGTAAGATTTTCTTTTTGGGATAGATTTCAAGTAGGCCTCAAATACCACAAACTAGTAATTTTGAGAATGGCAAATTGGGAATGCTTTTTCAACCCAGAACAAAAAGTCTGCTTTTACGGTCACTACAAATAACTTGACCAGCTAAAACTGTGCAGATTTGGTTGAATAGAAATGTCAGGTCTATTTTTTAGGCGCTGGGAGACAGGCTCATCTTGCCTCTGATGTAATATATGGCCAAAAAATAACCACACTGTTGATGGTTAAATGCACTTGGGTGACACAGGCTCAGCTTGCACCAGATGTAGTATACGGCCAAAAAATAACCAGACTGTTGATGGTTAAATGCACTTCTTTGACACAGGCTCAGCCTGCAGCTAATGTAGTATATGACCAAAAAATAACCAGACTGTTGATGGTTAAATGCACTTCGGTGACACAGGCTCAGCCTGCAGCTGATGTAGGATATAGCACAAAATAACCACACTATCGATGGTTAAATACACTTGGTGATAGCTCGTGCTGGCGCACCACAAGTCACAAAATGGCCGCCGATCACCCCAGAAAAAAAGTGATCTAAAAACGCTCTGGGCAGCCTCAAAAAAGTGAGCAAGTCAATAATAGCACTTCAATGATCCACAGCTGCAGATCGATCACAGAATGAAGTCTTTTGGAGGAGTTAATCTGCCTAATCTCGCCCTAACGTCGCAGCTGCAACCTCTCCCTATACTGATCATAGCAGAGTGACGTGCGGCGCTACGTGACTCCAGCTTAAATAGAGGCTGGGTCACATGGTGCACTGGCCAATCACAGCCATGCCAATAGTAGGCATGGCTGTGATGGCCTCTTGGGCCAAGTAGTATGACGCTTGTTGATTGGCTGCTTTGCAGCCTTTCAAAAAGCGCCAAGAAAGCGCCGAACACCGAACCCGAACCCGGACTTTTACGAAAATGTTCGGGTTCGGGTCCGTGTCACGGTCACGGACACCCCAAAATTCGGTACGAACCCGAACTAGTTGTGATGTTAGGTGACAAAAAAATGGCTTTTTTTTACACTTTTTTTTTTTTTAACACTGTTCATCCGGGGGGGGGGGGGGGGGGGGGGGGGGGGGGGGGGTTGGGTTAAATGTTATTTTTATAGAGACAATTTTTACGGACGCGACGATGTCCAATATGTATGGCTCTCAGACTTTGGAGACACTAAGCAGGCATCCTCAAACTGCGGCCCTCCAGATGTTGTAAAACTACAATTCCCACCATGTCCTGTTGATGGCTGTAGGTTGTCTGGGAATGCTGGGAGTTATAGTTTTACAACATCTGGAGGGCCGCAGTTTGAGGATTCCTGCACTAAAACTAATATTTTTGGCTGAAAAAAAAATTGTTTCCGTGTCTCCAAAGTCTGAGAGCCATAGTTTTTTATGTTCTCTAGGGGACTGTTGGGAATTATAAAAATTTAGTACTCCATGGAAGTGTGATACTCCCTGAAGCAATCGATAACGCAGAGGCCCGGATGATCGGGGCAAGTGTCACATTGAGTGGTGGTGTCCTTCCGTATCCCCCTCTTGTGACACACTCTACATCTTTTTTGGGTTCGTCCCTTCTTTCCAGTATGGGGGACCACACCTGGTAAATGTTGGCCAGGGACGATCCGGGCGCCTCCAATTCCCGAGGTACTCCGGCCTGCTCTTTCCCGGTCTGAAAAAATCAGGTCTTTGAGGACTGCCTCATAGAATTGGAGGAATGTCACTGTGCTGCCAGCGCTTCGGGATAGTACAAAAGAGTTGTACAAGGCAACCTGTACCAAGTAGACCGCAACTTTTTTGTACCATGCCCGGGTTTTGCGCATGGCATTATATGGCTTAAGGACTTGATCAGAGAGATCAACTCCTCCCATATACCGATTGTAGTCGACGATACAATCGGGCTTGTGGACCGTTGCCGCGGTACCTCGCACAGAGATGGGGGTGGTGCTGTTACCGTGGATTGTGGACAGCATAAGGACATCCCTCTTGTCCTTATACCTGACCAACAACAGGTTTCCACTGGTAAGGGCACGGGTCTCACCCCTGGGGATAAGTACCTGGAGGGGGTTGTCAGGGAGGCCGCGTTGATTTTTCCGCACGGTCCCACAAGCAAACGTGGATCTGGCGGCAAGGGACCTGAACAAGGGAATGCTAGTATAAAAGTTATCCACGTAAAGGTGGTAACCCTTATCTAGCAGTGGGTACATAAGGTCACCACACGAGTTTCCCGCTAACACCCAGAGTTAGGGGACATTCTAGGGGTTGAATACGGGAATCTCGCCCCTCGTACACACGAAATTTGTAAGTGTACTCTCACAAATTTTGTAGAGCTTCACGCCATACCTCGCCCGCTTAGTGGGAATGTATTGGCGGAAACTGAGTCTCCCCTTGAATGCAACGAGAGACTTATCAACCCCAAAGTGATCGATGACCGGCCGTATTTTATACAGACGGTCATAGGCAGGATCACCTCGGGGGGGACATGCTGCATTATCGGAATAATGCAGACATTTCTGGATGGCCTCAAACCGGGGACGTGTCATGACCATACTGTAAAGTGGGGTCTAGTAGAGGACGTCCCCACTCCAGTATTGCCTGACACTGGGTTTTTGCACTAGACCCATGTGCAGCACGAGGCCCCAAAATGTCCTCATCTTGGCTGCACTGACCGGCATCCAGCCACCGTGTCTAGCCAAAAATGAGCCCGGGTGCTGAGCAACGATCTGTTGGGCGTACAGGTTCGTCTGCTCCACCATCATATTCACAAATGGGCTACTGAAAAAAAAAAAAAAAAAGTCCATTTCAGTAAACCCCACTGTGGGAATCTGGATTCCTGGATTGCCAACAAAATCCGGAATCTCGGGCTCAAAGTCCACTGGGGGACACCAGCTAAGTTCATCGGCAGGGGGCTCCGTTGGGCTTATTTGGTGGGCCGGAAAACCAGTACGAACCCCAGGGCGGCTCGTACTAGGATGGCCCACAGGATCCCTAGCATGTGGGGCCCCTGGCGGCGTCTCCGCCGCCTTGGGGGCTCATCGTCATCAGATGATGATGAGGAGGATGCGGATGACAAAAGGAACGTGGGGTCATCCTCATCCCACTGATGCAAATGGTAAAATGGCTGACTATACATAAATTGCATGGCTAGCTAACAGTATTAACAACTTAATGAATAACAATAATAACTAGCTGAACAGCTCTGCATAACATGATGTCCCTGAAACAAAGATAGATCTCTCACCAGATATGTTTTTACCAAGATGCTGGAGTTTAAGAAGGAGATATGCAGGAGGACAGTTCTGTACTGTGTCCTGGAGACTTCTCTTTCCCAGGACGCTTTGCACTCCCACAATGCTTTTCACCACCCACAATACAGCAGTCTTTGAAACAAGAAAAATAAGGTGCAATACAATTGAACACTGCTAGATGGTGCTATCACCACATGAAATACTAAAACCCTTGCTGAAGTGAAATAGAATTTTCCTTAACCCTGATGGGCAGAATACTCCCCATCTAGCGTCAACAGGCGCCACCACTTAATCCTTCTTTCTTAACAGCCAATTTTGGTCAATGATGTGATCAAGCTTCTTCAAAGCGCTATCCTTGGGGATTGTTTGGCCTTTGCTGAGATAGTCTATTTCTTTAGCATAACGTTCATGTTATATATTGTGAATTATTATGTTTTTGGACCTTTTCATATTGGGAGCGTTAAAGGCGTGGTTGCAGTGATGCCAACCTTTGCAGAGCTTCTGGCTCACAGTTAATGTTGATTTGTAAGACTGAGCTATATGAACTAGACAAGCTATAACACAAACGAGCAACATTCAAGTACCTGTTGAAATGATGAGATTTGAGTTGGTGGTCCGAAGTCACCGTACTTAGAACAGATACTTGAGGTTGGATTGTTTTCATCGGCATCTGGGTCTATCAGTTCAAACGAGTCGGATCTGATGCTGCAAGATGATACAGGACCAGTGGCGTCTCTAGATTTTTGGGGGGGCACACTAGGGGCCAGGACAAAAGTAGGGGGGGCAGCTACAACAACGATACATTTACACAAGTATGCTTAGAAATGCTGCGATACTTTACACAATACCTAAAACCGCAATAGGGAAGAAAATCCCTAATCACTCAGATTTCAACATGTCCTAGCCGCCTGGGGATCTGTGGATGACACATACCGTTTATAGCATCTTATGCTATGTGTCATCCACAGATCCATCCCATATCAGTGTCATACCAGGATCCCTCTCCCTATAAGGCCCCATTCACACATCCGAAATTTGCGTAACGGAATTGCGGACCTATTCATTTCTATAGGGCAGCACGACGTGCTGCCATATACGGAAATGCGGACCCGCACTTCGGGGTCCGCAATTCCTTTCCCGAAAAAAAATGCGGACCCGCACATTGCCGCTGTTACGGACGTCTGAATGGAGCCTAACAGTGTCATCCACAGAGTGGCACAGATCCCCCCCCCCCATGGATAGACCATCAGCTTCTGATCGGCGGGGGTCAGACACCCGGTACCCCCGCCGATCAGCTGTTTGAGAAGGCACCAGTGCTCGAGCAGCACCGCGGCCTTCTCACTGTTTACCGCCGGCCCACTGACTGACATCACGACTAGTATCAACTAGCCTGAGCGCGGCTAAGCTCTGTTCACTTGAATGGAGCTTAGCCCCGCCCACGCTAGTTGATACTAGTCGTAACTCGTGACATCACTGGGCCGGCGGTAAACAGTGAGAAGGCCGCGGCGCTACTGGAGCAGGTGTCTGACCCGGGACCCCCACCGATCAGAAGCTGATGATCTATCCAAAGTATAGATCATCAGTTAAATTAAAGTGCAGAACCCCTTTAACTTTTAAATCAGGAAGATTCAGGGGCAGAGCCAGCCAGCTCTCCTCTCAGACTCAGTCAGAGTCAGATCTAATCTCTCTAGTTAGAATAGGAATAGAAATAGACTTAGTCAGTCCACTCAGTCACTAGTCACTACTTGTAAGTTGTACCTTATTATTATTAAGTTAACCTGCTACACCGTCACCACTAGGTCAGGCTCAGTCAGTCTCAGTCCAGTCTGTTCGGTATCGGTAGGTTAGGGTAGGCTAGGGTAGGGCCACGCCACGCCATGCCACACACTGTCTGTCTCACAGTCTCTAGTCTGGGACTGGCTGGCTTAAAGGGCTTCTGTCACCCCACTAAAGTCATATATTTTTTTTTTGGCAACTTAAATGCTCTTACTCATTTTGGTTGGGCAGTTTCTTCAAAAAACAGACTTTTATCATATGTAAATGAGCTCTCTACCAGCAAGTAGGGCGGCTACTTTCTGGTAGCAGCCGCATCCTCCTTTCATAATGACGCCCCCTCCTCATGTTGATTGACAGAGCCAGCAAACGTGCTCGTCCTCTGCTGGCCCTGTCTGCGTTCAAAATCTGGCGCCAGGTATGGCGTAGGCGCCAGATTTTGAACGCAGACAGGGTGTCATGGCGGACAGGATCTCAGATACACAGGCAACCAAATACACAAGTGTCTAGGCTAGATGCTGGGGAAAGGTCACATCCTAGCACATCCCTGACTTGTCTCCCTATGCTGCTAAGCCGACATTCAGACCTTGATGGTAGGAATGATGAGTCCTCGTGCCTGGACTGCAAACACCCTAGAATCCCTGAGATGGTGAAAGGGGAGAAGGGGCAGAAGACACACAAATAGCCTAGACCGCAAACAACACAAACAGAAACAAAACTTATCTGAGCTGGAACAGACAATCCTTCCTTCCTTGAATCCAAGGCCAGACTGAATTCTATAACCCGCATGGTCCTCTGGGAGTGAAGGCAATTTAAGCCAATGACCCCACCCATAGCACCTGAAGGAAGGCGGATCCAGCATGATTCCAAAACAAACAAAAGGTTAGACACGTGCTGCCAATCTGACAGACCTCCGCACACCATCCGAGCAGGGCATGACACAGGGCCAGCCAGAGGACGAGCGCGTTCGCTGGCCCTGTCAATCAACATGAGGAGGGGGCGTCTTTATGAAAGGAGGATGCGGCTGCTACCAGCAAGTAGCCGCCCTACTTGCTGGTAGAGAGCTCATTTACATATGATAAAAGTCTGTTTTTTGAAGAAACTGCCCAACCAAAATGAGTAAGAGCATTATATATTGATATATCGCATTATAAGGAATTTAAGTTGCCAAAAAAAAAAAAATGACTTCAGTGGGGTGACAGAAGCCTGAATGAATCAGAATCAGCTAGTCTCGACTAGCGGCGTGATGATTTATGCACAGCACTGCCACTGAGTCTGACTGAGTCTGACTCAACTGGTCAAATCCTGGGGCCTGGGGGCGGGGCCGGGGGCGGGGCTGCAACGGCGGCGGGTGGAGACTAGAGAGTGAGACCGCAACGGCACCGAGTCCGAGACTCAGTCAGATCAGATCATCAGATGTGAAGAAGATGTCCGGTAGGGCTGCCTAGTGCCTACGCAGTGCGCAGCAGCGCAGCACAGACCAACTAGTACCAAAATGAATGGGGAACATTTTAGTTGGGGGGGCACATGGGGGGGCACAGCTTGATGTAGGGGGGCCGTGGCCCCCTCTGGCCCCCCCTGGCGACGCCACTGTACAGGACTGCAGGAGCTAAAAAACGATGTTGTGTCCTTAACCCCTTAAGGACACAATCATATTTCATCTTAACCGCCTCCGGACCGCCGAACGCAGCGACGCGTCCTGGAGGCGGTCAATTAATTCCTCCTTACAGGGGGGTGATCAATGACAGGGGGGTGATCAATGACAGGGGGGTGATCAGGGAGTCTATATGGGGTGATCACCCCCCTGTCATTGATCACCCCCCTGTAAGGCTCCATTCAGATATCCGTACGTGTTTTGCGGATCCGATCCATGTATCCGTAAAAATCATACGGACGTCTGAATGGAGCCTTACAGGGGGGTGATCAATGACAGGGGGGTGATCAGGGAGTCTATATGGGGTGATCACCCCCCTGTCATTGATCACCCCCCTGTAAGGCTCCATTCAGATGTCTGTACGTGTTTTGCGGATCCGATCCATGTATCCGTGGATCCGTAAAAATCATACGGACGTCTGAATGGAGCCTTACAGGGGGGTGATCAATGACAGGGGGGTGATCAGGGAGTCTATATGGGGTGATCACCCCCCTGTCATTGATCACCCCCTTGTAAGGCTCCATTCAGATGTCTGTACGTGTTTTGCGGATCCGATCCATGTATCCGTGGATCCGTAAAAAACATACGGACGTCTGAATGGAGCCTTACAGGGGGGTGATCAATGACAGGGGGGTGATCACCCCATATAGACTCCCTGATCACCCCCCTGTCATTGATCACCCCCCTGTAAGGCTCCATTCAGACATTTTTTTGGCCCAAGTTAGCGGAAATTTATTTATAATTATTTTTTTTTTCTTACAAAGTCTCATATTCCACTAACTTGTGTCAAAAAATAAAATCTCACATGAACTCACCATACCCCTCACGGAATCCAAATGCGTAAATTTTTTTAGACATTTATATTCCAGATTTCTTCTCAAGCTTTAGGGCCCCTAAAATGCCAGGGCAGTATAAATACCCCACATGTGACCCCATTTCGGAAAGTAGACACCCCAAGGTATTTGCTGAGGGGCATATTGAGTCCATGAAAGATTGAAATTTTTGTCCCAAGTTAGCGGAAAGGGAGACTTTGTGAGAAAAAACTAAAAAAAATAAATTTCCGCTAACTTGTGGCAAAAAAAAAAAAATTCTATGAACTCGCCATGCCCCTCATTGAATACCTTGGGGTGTCTTCTTTCCAAAATGGGGTTACATGTGGGGTATTTATACTGCCCTGGCATTTTAGGGGCCCTAAAGCGTGAGAAGAAATCTGGGATCCAAATGTCTAAAAATGCCCTCCTAAAAGTAATGTGGGCCCCTTTGCGCATCTAGGCTGCAAAAAAGTGTCACATATGTGGTATCGCCGTACTCAGGAGAAGTTGGGGAATTGTTTTGGGGTGTCATTTTACATATACCCATGCTGGGTGAGAGAAATATCTCGGTCAAATGCCAACTTTGTATAAAAAAAATGGGAAAAGTTGTCTTTTGCCGAGATATTTATCTCACCCAGCATAAGTATATGTAAAATGACACCCCAAAACACATTGCCCAACTTCTCCTGAGTACGGCAATACCATATGTGTGACACTTTTTTGCAGCCTAGGTGGGCAAAGGGGCCCACATTCCAAAGAGCACCTTTAGGATTTCACAGGTCATTTTTTACACATTTTGATTTCAAACTACTTACCACACATTAGGGCCCCTAGAATGCCAGGGCAGTATAACTACCCCACAAGTGACCCCATTTTGGAAAGAAGACACCTCACGGTATTCCGTGAGGGGCATGGCGAGTTCCTAGAATTTTTTATTTTTTGTCACAAGTTAGCGGAAAATGATGATTTAATTATTTATTTTTTTTCTTACAAAGTCTCATATTCCACTAACTTGTGACAAAAAATAAAAACTTCTATGAACTCACTATGCCCATCACGAAATACCTTGGGGTGTCTTCTTTCCAAAATGGGGTCACTTGTGGGGTAGTTATACTGCCCTGGCATTTTAGGGGCCCAAATGCGTGCAAAGTAGTTTGAAATCAAAATCTGTAAAACATGGCCGGTGAAATCCGAAAGGTGCTCTTTGGAATGTGGGCCCCTTTGCCCACCTAGGCTGCAAAAAAGTGTCACACATCTGGTATTGCCGTACTCAGGAGAAGTTGGGGAATGTGTTTTGGGGTGTCATTTTACATATACCCATGCTGGGTGAGAGAAATATCTTGGCAAAAGACAACTTTTCCCATTTTTTTATACAAAGTTGGCAATTGACCAAGATATTTATCTCACCCAGCATGGGTATATGTAAAATGACACCCCAAAACACTTTGCCAAACTTCTCCTGAGTACGGCAATACCAGATGTGTGACACTTTTTTGCAGCCTAGGTGGGCAAAGGGGCCCACATTCCAAAGAGCACCTTTCGGATTTCACCGGCCATTTTTTACAGATTTTGATTTCAAACTACTTCGCACGCATTTGGGCCCCTAAAATGCCAGGGCAGTATAGCTACCCCACAAGTGACCCCATTTTGGAAAGAAGACACCCCAAGGTATTTCGTGATGGGCATAGTGAGTTCATGGAAGTTTTTATTTTTTGTCACAAGTTAGTGGAATATGAGACTTTGTAAGAAAAAAAAAAAAAGAAAAAAAAAACATTTTCCGCTAACTTGTGACAAAAAATTAAATGTTCTATGAACTCACTATGCCCATCAGCGAATACCTTAGGGTGTCTACTTTCCGAAATGGGGTCATTTGTGGGGTGTTTGTACTGTCTGGGCATTGTAGAACCTCAGGAAACATGACAGGTGCTCAGAAAGTCAGAGCTGCTTCAAAAAGCGGAAATTCACATTTTTGTACCATAGTTTGTAAACGCTATAACTTTTACCCAAACCATTTTTTTTTACCCAAACATTTTTTTTTTTATCAAAGACATGTAGAATAATAAATTTTGAGAAAAATTTATATATGGATGTCGTTTTTTTTTGCAAAATTTTACAACTGAAAGTGAAAAATGAATTTTTTTTGCAAAAAAATCGTTAAATTTCGATTAATAACAAAAAAAGTAAAAATGTCAGCAGCAATGAAATACCACCAAATGAAAGCTCTATTAGTGAGAAGAAAAGGAGGTAAAATTCATTTGGGTGGTAAGTTGCATGACCGAGCAATAAACGGTGAAAATAGTGTAGTGCAGAAGTGTAAAAAGTGGCCTGGTCATTAAGGGTGTTTAAGCTAGGGGAGCTGAGGTGGTTAAGGACCAGGCCATTTTTTGCAAATCTGACCAGTGTTACTTTATGTGTGAATAACTTTAAAACGCTTTTACTTATCCAGGCCATTCTGAGATTGTTTTTTCGTCACATATTGTACTTCATGACACTGGTAAAATGGAGTACCATTTTTTGGAATACCAAATTTAACAAAAATTTTGAAAAATTAGCAAATTACCATATTTCTATTTCTCTACTTCTATAATACATAGTAATACCTCCAAAAATAGTTATTAATTTACATTCCCCATATGTCTACTTTATGTTTAGATCATTTTGGGAATGCCACTTTCAGTTGTAAAATTTTGCAAAAAAAAACGACATCCATATATAAATTTTGCTCTAAATTTATTGTTCTACATGTCTTTGATAAAAAAAAAATGTTTGGGTAAAAAAAAAATGGTTTGGGTAAAAGTTATAGCATTTACAAACTATAGTACAAAAATGTGAATTTCCGCTTTTTGAAGCAGTTCTGACTTTCTGAGCACCTGTCATGTTTCCTGAGGTTCTACAATGCCCAGACAGTACAAACACCCCAGAAATGACCCCATTTCGGAAAGTAGACACCCTAAGGTATTCACTGATGGGCATAGTGAGTTCATAGAACTTTTTATTTTTTGCAAATCTTTAAATATTTCTGAAAATTTCAAAAAAACACTTTTTCAGGACCAGTTCAGGTGTGAAGTCACTTTGTGAGGCTTACATAATAAAAACTACCTAAAAATGACCCCATTTTACAAAATAAACCCCCCAAGGTATTCAAAACTGATTTTACAAACTTTGTTAACCCTTTAGGTGTTTCACGAGAATTAATGGAAAATAGAGATAAAAATATAAAAATTTCACTTTTTTGGCAGATTTTCCATTTTTTATATTTTTTTTCCAGTTACAAAGCAAGGGTTAACAGCCAAACAAAACTCAATATTTATGGCCCTAATTCTGTAGTTTACAGAAACACCCCATATGTGGTCGTAAACTGCTGTACTGGCACACGGAGGGGCGCAGAAGGAAAGGAATGCCATACGGTTTTTGGAAGGCAAATTTTGCTAGACAGTTTTTTTGACACCATGTCCCATTTGAAGCCGCCCTGATGCACCCCTAGAGTAGAAACTCCCAAAAAGTGACCCCATTTTGGAAACTACGGGATAGGGTGGCAGTTTTGTTGGTACCATTTTAGGGTACATATGATTTTTGGTTGCTCTATATTACACTTTTTGTGAGGCAAGGTAACAAGAAATTGCTGTTTTGGCACTTGATTTATATTTTATTTACAAAATTCATCTGACAGGTTAGATCATGTGGTATTGTTATAGAGCAGGTTATTACAGACGTGGCGATACCTAATATGTCTACTTTTTATTTATTTATGTATAAGTTCTACACAATTACTTCATTTTTTAAACAAAAAAAATCATGTTTTAGTGTCTCCATTGTCCAAGAGCCATAGTTTTTTTAAGTTTTTGGGCTATTATCTTGGGTATGGTATGATTTTTGTGGGATGAGGTAATGGTTTGATTGGCACTATTTTGGGGTGCGTATGACTTTTTGATTGCTTGCTATTACACTTTTTGTGATTTAAGGTGCCAAAAAAAAATCGCCTTTTCTACACCGTTTTTTTTTTTTTTTTTTTCTCACTGTATTCACCTGAAGGGTTAGGTCATGTGATATTTTTATAGAGCAGGTTATTACGGACGCGGCAATACCTAATATGTGTAGTGCATTTTATTTATTTTATTTTTAATCAGTGATAAGTGTTTTTTATTTTAATTTTTTTTCTCTTTTCTTTTTACATTTTTTTGACCCAGACCCACTTGGTTCTTGAAGATCCAGTGGGTCTGATGTCTGTATAATACAGTACAGTACCGCTCGGCCATCCTGGAAATGAAAGGGAGGGAGGGCGGGCGGGATGATCGCGCGCCTGTCCGTCCCCCCAGCACCGCCTGCATCTCCCCCCTGCACAGCCCATCGGCAGATAATGAGGGCTGCAGGGGAAGGGTTAAAAATAAAAATTGATGGCATTTTGAAGTTTCTGATCCCTGCGGGATCAGAAACTTCCGACAGCGCTGCAAACCGTAGGTCTAAATTGACCTGCGGTTTGCAGCGATCGCTGATACGGGGGGGGGGGGGGGCACAGGACCCCCCCTCAGCATTGTCCCAGGGTGCCTGCTGATTGGTTTCAGCAGGCACCCAGTTCCGATCACCACCTACTGCACAGCAGTGATCGGAAATACACATGACGTACCGGTACACCATGTGTCCTTAAGTACCGGTACATCATGACGTACCGGTATGTCATGTGTCCCCAACAGGTTAAGGTGGCTAACTGCAACAGATCTAGTCGCGTGGTCCACAGGATTATGCTGTGTAGGCACATAGTGCCATTGTTTAGGACAAGTGGATCTCCTGATCCTTAGCACCCGATTGCTGACATACATGTAAAAGCGTCTTGTTTTGTTCCAAATATATCCTAGGACTACCTTGCTGTCCGTATAAAACTCGACTTTTTCGATTTCCAGGTTCATTCCTGATGTTATAAGTTGGTATTGTTCTTTGACATCAGTGGTCTTTAGGTATGCTACGGCAGCAATCACCTTGACTGAAGCATCGCTGAAGATATACAGTCTTTGTATCTTGACTTCAGTTGATGGCACGGGAGCATAGGGTCGTGCCACATGAAGGCTGGTCAAAGCTTCAAGAGACTTCTTCCTACCTGTCCATAGGTCCTTTTTCTCCGCGTGAAGCGGTTTATCCCAATCAGACGTCTCTGTAGTGAAGTCTCTTAACATTATTTTGCCTTAGATAGTAACAGGCGCTACGAATCCCAGAGGATCATATAAGCTGTTTATGGTGGACAGAACTCCTCTGCATGTGAAGGGCTTTTATTCCTTGCTAATTTGGAAGGTGAATGTGTCTGCCTTTAACCGCCTCAGCCCCCTTAGCTTAAACACCCTTAATAACCAGGCCACTTTTTACACTTCTGACCTACACTACTTTAACAGTTTATTGCTCGGTCATGCAACTTACCACCCAAATGAATTTTACCTCCTTTTCTTCTCACTAATAGAGCTTTCATTTGGTGGTATTTCATTGCTGCTGACATTTTTACATTTTTTGTTATTAATCGAAATTTAACGATTTTTTTGCAAAAAAATGACATTTTCCACTTTCAGTTGTAAAATTTTGAAAAAAAACGACATCCATATATAAATTTTGCTCTAAATTTATTGTTCTACATGTCTTTGATAAAAAAAAATGTTTGGGTAAAAAAAAAATGGTTTGGGTAAAAGTTATAGCGTTTACAAACTATAGTACAAAAATGTGAATTTCCGCTTTTTGAAGCAGTTCTGACTTTCTGAGCACCTGTCATGTTTCCTGAGGTTCTACAATGCCCAGACAGTACAAACACCCCACAAATGACCCCATTTCGGAAAGTAGACACCCTAAGGTATTCACTGATGGGCATAGTGAGTTCATAGAACTTTTTATTTTTTGTCACAAGTTAGCGGAAAATGATGATTTTTTTTTTTTTTTTTTTTCTTACAAAGTCTCATATTCCACTAACTTGTGACAAAAAATAAAAACTTCTATGAACTCACTATGCCCATCAGCTAATACCTTGGGGTGTCTTCTTTCCAAAATGGGGTCACTTGTGGGGTAGTTATACTGCTCTGGCATTCTAGGGGCCCAAATGTGTGGTAAGTAGTTTGAAATCAAAATCTGTAAAAAATGGCCGGTGAAATCCGAAAGGTGCTCTTTGGAATGTGGGCCCCTTTGCCCACCTAGGCTGCAAAAAAGTGTGACACATCTGGTATCTCCGTACTCAGGAGAAGTTGGGCAATGTGTTTTGGGGTGTCATTTTACATATACCCATGCTGGGTGAGAGAAATATCTTGGCAAAAGACAACTTTTCCAATTTTTTTATACAAAGTTGGCATTTGACCAAGATATTTATCTCACCCAGCATGGGTATATGTAAAATGACACCCCAAAACACATTGCCCAACTTCTCCTGAGTACGGAGATACCACATGTGTGACACTTTTTGCAGCCTAGGTGGGCAAAGGGGCCCACATTCCTTTTATGAGGGCATTTTTAGACATTTGGATCCCAGACTTCTTCTCACGCTTTAGGGCCCCTAGAATGCCAGGGCAGTATAAATACCCCACATGTGACCCCATTTTGGAAAGAAGACACCCCAAGGTATTCAATGAGGGGCATGGCGAGTTCATAGAATTTTTTTTTTTTTGCCACAAGTTAGCAGAAATTGATATATATATTTTTTTCTCACAAAGTCTCCCTTTCCGCTAACTTGGGACAAAAATTTCAATCTTTCATGGACTCAATATGCCCCTCATGGAATACCTTGGGGTGTCTTCTTTCCGAAATGGGGTCACATGTGGGGTATTTATACTGCCCTGGCATTCTAGGGGCCCTAAAGCGTGAGAAGAAATCTGGAATATAAATGTCTAAAAAATTTTACGCATTTAGATTCCGTGAGGGGTATGGTGAGTTCATGTGAGATTTTATTTTTTGACACAAGTTAGTGGAATATGAGACTTTGTAAGAAAAAATACTGTATATTCCTGCGTATAAGACTACTTTTTAACACATGAAAATCTTCTCAAAAGTCGGGGGTCGTCTTATACGCCGGGTATGGCGGGCGCTGCAGTGCCGGGACGCCCTAATTATCAACAGAGAGAGCCCGGGCTATTGCCTTGTATCCCCAGCAGCTGAGAGCTGCGATGTAACCCACGGCATATGCCCCCCCTGCGCTGTACCTTGTATACCACCCCCTGCTCTGTACCTTGTATGCCTCCCCCTGCTCTGTACCTTGTATGCTCCTTGTACCGCCATCCTCCCGGCCGCTCGCATCTCGCTCCTACGCATGTGCGAGATTTCATGCGGCGAGCATGGATACACGGGATCCTCACGGCCGCTCGCATCTTGCTCCTGCGCATGTGCGAGATCTCCGTAGGGCGTATCTAAGTGCGGCGCAGATGTGCATATGTGAATGTGAATATGAAGAATAACATAACAAAAACATGTTCAGGGTATAGGTGGCACATGTTTAGGGTCTGGGAGGCAGGAAGAGGAAGGTGGTGGGATGCAGGGATGGTGGTGATACCATGGGATGGCGGGGGTACCTAGGGATGGTGGTGGGATGCAGGGATGGCAGTGGTATCTAGGGATGTGGTGGGATGCAGGGATGGTGGTGGGATGCAGGGATGGCAGTGTTACCCAGGGATGGTGGTGGGATTCAGGGATGGCAGAGGTACCCAGGGATGGTGGTGGGATGCAGTAATGTACTGCTGTGTGTTGAAAAAGGGGTAGTCTTATAGGGCGAGTATATCCCAAACTCTATATTTTCAGTGTAAAAGTTAGGGGTCGTCTTATACGCCCAGTCGTCTTATACGCCGGCATATACGGTATATATATTTCCGCTAACTTAGGCCAAAAAAATGTCTGAATGGAGCCTTACAGGGGGGTGATCAATGACAGGGGGGTGATCAATGACAGGGGGTGTGATCAATGACAAGGGGGTGATCAGGGAGTCTATATGGGGTGATCACCCCCCTGTCATTGATCACCCCCCTATAAGGCTCCATTCAGACGTCCGTATGTGTTTTGCGGATCCGATCCATGTATCCGTGGATCCGTAAAAAACATACGGACATCTGACTGCAGCCTTACAGGGGGGTGATCAATGACAGGGGGGTGATCAGGGAGTCTATATGGGGTAATCACCCCCGTCATTGATCACCCCCCTGTAAAGCTGCATTCAGATGTCCGTATGCGTTTTGCGGATCCGATCCATGTATCAGTGGATCCGTAAAAATCATACGGACATCTGAATGCAGCCTTACAGGGGGGCGATCAATGACAGGGGGGTGATCAGGGAGTCTATATGGGGTGATCACCCCCGTCATTGATCACCCCCCTGTAAGGCTGCATTCAGATGTCCGTATGCGTTTTGCGGATCCGATCCATGTATCAGTGGATCCGTAAAAATCATACGGACATCTGAATGCAGCCTTACAGGGGGGTGATCAATGACAGGGGGGTGATCAGGGAGTCTATATGGGGTGATCACCCCCGTCATTGATCACCCCCCTGTAAGGCTGCATTCAGATGTCCGTATGCGTTTTGCGGATCCGATCCATGTATCAGTGGATCCGTAAAAATCATACGGACATCTGAATGCAGCCTTATAGGGGGGTGATCAATGACAGGGGGGTGATCAGGGAGTCTATATGGGGTGATCACCGCCGTCATTGATCACCCCCCTGTAAGGCTGCATTCAGATGTCCGTATGCGTTTTGCGGATCCGATCCATGTATCAGTGGATCCGTAAAAATCATACAGACATCTGAATGCAGCCTTACAGGGGGGTGATCAATGACAGGGGGGTGATCAGGGAGTCTATATGGGGTGATCACCCCCGTCATTGATCACCCCCCTGTAAGGCTGCATTCAGATGTCCGTATGCGTTTTGCGGATCCGATCCATGTATCAGTGGATCCGTAAAACTCATACGGACATCTGAATGCAGCCTTACAGGGGGGTGATCAATGACAGGGGGGTGATCCGGGAGTCTATATGGGGTGATCACCCCCGTCATTGATCACCCCCCTGTAAGGCTGCATTCAGATGTCCGTATGCATTTTGCGGATCCGATCTATGTATCAGTGGATCCGTAAAAATCATACGGACATCTGAATGCAGCCTTACAGGGGGGTGATCAATGACAGGGGGGTGATCAGGGAGTGTATATGGGGTGATCACCCCCGTCATTGATCACCCCCCTGTAAGGCTGCATTCAGATGTCCGTATGCGTTTTGCGGATCCGATCCATGTATCAGTGGATCCGTAAAAATCATACGGACATCTGAATGCAACCTTACAGGGGGGTGGTCAATGACAGGGGGGTGATCAGGGAGTCTATATGGGGTGATCACCCCCGTCATTGATCACCCCCCTGTAAGGCTGCATTCAGATGTCCGTATGCGTTTTGCGGATCCGATCCATGTATCAGTGGATCCGTAAAAATCATACGAACATCTGAATGCAGCCTTACAGGGGGGTGATCAATGACAGGGGGGTGATCCGGGAGTCTATATGAGGTGATCACCCCCGTCATTGATCACCCCCCTGTAAGGCTGCATTCAGATGTCCGTATGCGTTTTGCGGATCCGATCTATGTATCAGTGGATCCGTAAAAATCATACGGACATCTGAATGCAGCCTTACAGGGGGGTGATCAATGACAGGGGGGTGATCAGGGAGTCTATATGGGGTGATCACCCCCGTCATTGATCACCCCCCTGTAAGGCTGCATTCAGATGTCCGTATGCGTTTTGCGGATCCGATCCATGTATCAGTGGATCCGTAAAAATCATACGGACATCTGAATGCAGCCTTACAGGGGGGTGATCAATGACAGGGGGGTGATCAATGACAGGGGTGATCAGGGAGTCTATATGGGGTGATAAGGGTTGATCAAGGGTGATCAGGGGTGAATAAGAGGTTAATAAGTGACGGTGGGGTGTAGTGTAGTGTGGTGCTTGGTGCTACATATTGCTGAGCTACCTGTGTCCTCTGGTGGTCGATCCAAACAAAAGGGACCACCAGAGGACCAGGTAGCAGGTATATTAGACGCTGTTATCAAAACAGCGTCTAATATACCTGTTAGGGGTTAAAAAAATTGCATCTCCAGCCTGCCAGCGAACGATCGCCGCTGGCACGCTGGAGATCCACTCTCTTACCTTCCGATCCTGTGAACGCGCGCGCCTGTGTGCGCGCGTTCACAGGAAATCTCGCGTCTCGCGAGATGACGCACGGATGCGTCCAGGAGGAATGAATCAACCACCTTCCGGACGCATCCGTGCGTTAGGCGGTCGGGAGGTGGTTAAATCCCAGAGCAAACCGAGGCTCCGCTGCATGAGAAGGGAGTCGGTGCTAAGATCCAAGTCCTTTAGATCACTTGAATGGTCATGTGGTTAAAAGGCTTCCATTAACTCACAGCTGTTGGAGGCGATTTTGTGCAACCTCAAATTAGATAGGGCGAGCATTTCTTGTGCCCTTTCAGGAGACTGATTGAGGTCTCGTTCGTGGGTGTGAATTTCAAGCAGTCGTCCACGTAGAAATCTTTTTCACCAAAGGATCTGACATCTGACCCATACTTTGCTTCACCCTCTTAGGCTGAATGCCTGAGATATTATAGATAGCGACTGCAGGGGAAGGACTGTTTTTGAAGATGTGCACTCTCATATGGTACTCTACAATGTATTCATTGGGGTCGTTGTTGCGGTACCAGAAGAACCTCAAGTAGTTTCTATGTTCTTCCTTGACGAGGAAGCAGTGGAACATCTGTTGTATGTCGGACATAAATGCAGAAGCGTAGAAGTACCTTCAGAAGTCTGCTGTTGATGTCTGGACCAGAAAGTAAGACATCATTTAGTGAGACGCCTTCGCACCTGCCGCTCGAGTTGAATATTACTTGTATCTGCCCTGGTTTTTTAGGATGATACACGCCAAATATGGGTAAGTACCAACCAGTGGCATAGCGTGGGTAGCCAGCACCCGGGGCAAGCCAAGTATTGAGCCCCCCCCCCCCTGTGACCACGCCCCTTTAAAAAAAATGATGTAGTAGATGTCACCTGCAGTCCTATGTAACACCACAGATAACACAGTGATAACTGAGTACAGATAATGTAGTAGATGTCACCTGCAGTCCTATGTAACACCACAGATAACACAGTGATAACTCTGAGTACAGATAATGTAGAAGATGGGTGTGAGGCCCCAGAATTCAGAACATACACAGTGTGACCTCAAGTCTGGGGCCAGGCTGAGGCAGTGCGGGACAAATTCTATATACCCCCTCCCCTCTACCCTACCGTGAAACAGATATTTGGATGGACATAACATACATTGCTATGAAATATACAGTAGAATACAGCACCACATACCTGTTACATCCAGTGACATCTCCTGTGATATAGACTTTCCTCAACGTCTTAATTCGGAGATAGGACCGTCATGACACCTTCTTTCTGCCGCTTCTCGTCTCTGCTTTATATTCCTCACTTTGTCCTCCAAATGTTTTAGATTCCTCACTTTACTATCATCCTCAGATAACAGACGTCCCCTTCCCCCGTAGTGCCCATAAGTATAATGCTCTCTGTATAATTATAATATATAATGGCCCCCTCTGTATTATTATTATTATAATGACCACCTCTGTAGTATTATAGTTATGATTATGGCCCCCTTCAGCTCCTCCAGCATACAGTCCCGTGTAAGATACATCACTCCACCTGCCTTCAGTCCTTCTTGCAAACAGTCCCATGTAAAATACATCACTTCCCCTGCCTTCCGCTCCTCCAGCATACAGTCCCATGTAAGATACATCACAGTCCTGCCTTCAGCCCCTCCAACATACAGTCCCATGTAAAATACATTACTCTCCCTTCAGCTCCTCCAGCATATAGTCCCATGTAAGATACAACCCCCAGAGGATGCTATCTGCCCATCTCTGCTGTCCATATACCAGGCCTACCAGTATTACCCCTTCATATTCCGCCTGGTCACCCCACACCTAACAGTCTGAGTCACTTGTCTCCCTGAGTGTTAGGTGGGGTGACCAGGCGGGCAGGTGGTATATCAAGGGGTAATGCTGGTAGATCTGGTATATGGACAGCAGAGATGGGCAGATGGCATCCTCTGGGCAGTACTGTCTCTCTGGTCATCCTTCACCAGCACCCTGACTGCCACGGTCCTGCTTGGCCTGGCTCTCATGGCACTTCACTGCCTGGTGCTCGGCTATCAGCACTGAGTGTCAGTCAGTGTCACAGTGTGACTGACACTCAGTGCTGATAGCCGAGCACCAGGCAGTGAAGTGCCATAAGAGCCAGGCCAAGCAGGACCGTGGCAGTCAGGGTGCTGGTGAAGGATGACCAGAGAGACAGTACTGCCCAGAGGATGCCATTTGCCCATCTCTGCTGTCCATATACCAGGGTAGGCCTGGTATATAGACAGAAGAGATGGGCAGATGGCATCCCAGAGAGGCAGTACTGTCTTAGTGTCCCTGGCCATCCTTCACCAGCACCCTGACCGCAGTGCAGTGCCATGGTGCCATCTGCTTGGCAGCCTTGGCCTGGCTCTCATAGCACTGACTGGCACGGTGGCACTTCACTCATATTATCATATATTACCCCTAAAGCCAGCCTGCCCGCCCTCAGCCCATGCCAACACAGTACATTAGTCACTACTGACCTAATTACACACTCAGGGGGTGGGACTTTGGGACTCTGGGACAGTAACACTGACTGTCACTCACTCTGTCTCAGGGTCGCTTGAATCACTGTCTCTAGGCTGGACTACAGTCTACTACCGATTCAGCGACAGTGCAGCAGCCATATTCTGCTTCTTCTTGCTCCGGCTCCTGGCTTTGCACTGTCTTTCCTGCCTGGAAGGAGGGCAGAGCCTATCGGGAACTGCCGTGCATGCCCCGCCTCCCCTCCTCACTCTGCTCTGCAGCCGGGCGCTGTGTGAAAAAAAAAACAACACAGCGTCGGCGATTTAACTTGTGCCAGCCCAGCGGACAGCGCCCCCCTGCAGTGTGGCGCCCGGGGCAACGGCCCCCCTGGCCCCCCCACGCTACGCCCCTGGTACCAACACTCGTCGGAGTCTTGGAGCGCTGGTGCCATTTCTGCATGGTTGCTCTAGAATATTCTTTCCATGAAGGTAAAGAAATGCTCTCTCGTCTGTGGTGTCCTCTGAAGTTTGTGTTTGAGGGAGATAAATCGACTGTAGACAAGTTCTTTGTTGTTAGGTAAGCATTGTCTCCGGGGTTTAAACAGTAAAGGTGTGACCCAGCTTTTTGACATGTCTTTTACTATTCCTTGATCCATGATATCCAAGAACAGCCTGTCTTCTATGGACATTGCGACCCTGTTGTCTTCTCTTGTCCTGTGGAAAACTGGGCACCCTAAGGCCTCTTTCACACAAGCCGGATTGGCTCCGGATGCATTCAGGGTGCATTCAGAGAAACTCGCACCATGTTGCAAGCAAGTTCAGTCAGTTTTGTCTGCTATTGCGTTCAGTTGTTCAGTTGTTTCCGCATGGGTGCAATGCGTTTTGATGCGTTTTTCCCGCACGTGATAAAAAACTGAAGGTTTACAAACAACATCTCTTAGCAACCATCAGTGAAAAGCGCATTTCATCCGCACTTGCTTGCGGATGCAATGCGTTTTTTACTAAAACCCCATTCACTTCTATGGGGCCAGGGCTGCGTGAAAAACGGAGAATATAGAACATGCTGCGTTTTCATGCAACGCAGAATTGATGCGTGAAAAAACGCTCAAGTACACAAACCCATTGAAATTAATGAGTCAGGATTCAGTGCGGGGGCTATGCATTCACGTCATGCATTTCACCCGCACCGAAAACTCGCTTGTGTGAAAGGGGCCTAAGTGATCTTGCTCACCATCGCAGGCGTGGTATTCACAGGAGGTATCTGCGAAAGGACAAGGCACAGGAGCTCTGTGTGGCAATTCTTTTATCAGAAAACTGCTCTGACATGGCTGGAATAGGAAAGAATGTCCATTTTCAAGTGTGTTGGTGAGCATACTGTTCACTGAGGTCGGCTTGTGTGCTCCTCCTGGACAGACGTCTCCTATGATGACCCATCCTAGGTCAAGTCTCTGGGTGTATGGAGCGTTTTGGGGACTGTTAGTCTGTCCTCTAGCCTTGTGAACTCATAGTATGTCTCTTCCAAGGAGAAAGACTATCGGGGCTTCTGGGTCCAGTACTGGTATCAGGTGAGCTGTACGCTTTAGGTGAGGATGGTATGCTGCTACCTCTAGTGTAGGTATCTCAGACCATTTGTCGGGTATGTGATTGGACTCCAGTATGGTGGCCAGTGACAAGCAGGTCTGGCCATCTATGGACTCCACCTTGTGACCAGTTGCTTTTCTCCGCACCGTCTCAACGGTACCTGCACTTGTCCTTAAGGAGTAGGTAGAACCGGGCCCTATGATGTTGAAGAAGGTGGATTTAGCTAAAGATCTATTGCTTTGATCATCTAATATTGCGTATACCTTGATCGTCTTATCTCGGTGACCGCCCAGATAAACTCTGACAAGGCAGATTTTTGAGCAGGACTTCCCTCCTGCGAGTCCTTTACAGATCTCTGTACAGTGAGAAGTGACTACTGCGATGTCTACATCAGTGTCTATCTGCTTCCCGTCATGCTCCTCTGCTTGGGGTATTACTTGAGAGGGTGGTCCAGGGTGTAAAGCCATGTTGTGTTCTGTGCTACCGCATTCTGTGCATGCCACACTGACCTTGCAGTTCCTGGTGAAGTGCGATGTTGTAGTGCAGCACCTGAAGCAGATGTTGTTTTCTTTGAGGAATTCTTTGCGGTCCTCTAAAGACTTCTCCCTGAAGGCTCTGCATTTTAGTAGAGGATGTGGTTTCTTGTGCAGGGCGCATTCTTTGGTAAGATCTTTGAGTTTGTTCTCTTCTTGAGAAGACTTAAATGGCCTTTAAGGAGAACCTGTGGAGGCAACGTTAGTTTTGTGGACTGCCACTGGTGTTTTATGAAGTTTGACACCAGGGGTAGTGGAACATGACAATGTAAAGTCAAAACTGGGATAATTTTTAATCCTCGCCTGTTGAGTAACAAAGTCTACAAACACCACGAAGTGGTACATTGTGAAACTGTTTATAATGAGAACCATGGGTGATCCACTTCTCCTGTAGGTTAAAAGGGAGTTTTTGGACAATCGGGTGTCCAGGAATGCTAGCTCTGGAAGATCTCCTTCTGCCTGAGAAACCTGTAGCTCTATTAACAAGTCGCGGAGTTCCCTGAGCTTCTGGTGACCCGTACCCACTATTCTGGGAAAAATATCAATTCTTTAATATAAAGCATTTTCTATAGCTTCTATTGACCCATAACACTCACCAAGTCTTTCCCACACCATCTTTAGGCCTTTGCCAGGATAGTTTATGTTAATGTCTCTGATTATTTTGGCATGTTCAGCAGACTCACTTCCAAGCCACTACAGGAAATATCTACGTCTCTTATGGCATTCTGGAAGGAGGCTCGCCATGCCCTGTAGTTCTCAGGGCGATCAGTGAACTTTATAAGTCCTTTGGTAGCCAGCTCCCATTTAGCAAAGAACTTAGCAAAGTCCTTGGCGGCCTGGTTAGCGCCAATACTGCACGGTGTAATGTTGTTATGCTGCATGTGTGGTGTATCACCATACCTTTTAGGGTTTTATGGCTTAGGGCAGTCTGCATAATACCGTTCTGATGCTAAGGTTGTCCCTTTAAGTCGAAGCGAAGGTTGTAACTCTTGTTCTGCAGGACGGTAGTTGTGGTCAGCATCGCCTTGTCGTATACCGTTTTGTTTGAGGTACTATGGTTCAAGGTAGGATCTTTGGCACTCTGTATAAACTGGCTGATATACTGTACTGGATCACAGTTGTCATCTGTCTTGGGATGCTGATGGGCATATTCTGAAACGCTCTGTGCTGGATCTTGTTCATCTAGGTCTGGCCCAAGTACTTGGCTGTGTTTCTTGGATTCGGGGAACTCCAAGGCTTCCAGGTACTCTGCTTTGGATATTGCGACTGGCGCTTCTTTCTCTGCGGCAAGTTTTTCCAGTGATGCTTGCATGAGTATTCTCTCCTTTTCCATTGACACTTGCACGCATGCTCTTTCTGTATCTCTTGTGCAGCAAAGAAAGACCTTACTTTTGCACCCTCAGCTTCTGAACGGGCGGTAGCAGCCTTTTCTTTTATTGAGGACTTGCTCGAGCAGCTTGCTCGTGACCTGGTCCTTTATGATGATGCCTGGCTAGT
The DNA here is from genome assembly GCF_905171765.1 of Bufo bufo. Taxonomy (NCBI): domain Eukaryota; kingdom Metazoa; phylum Chordata; class Amphibia; order Anura; family Bufonidae; genus Bufo; species Bufo bufo. The sequence continues at coordinate 463,504,323 of NC_053389.1, read as the reverse complement.
GGACATTGTGTGCCTTTTGCTGGCTGCTTAATGTCTCTGTGCAGAGTCAGTCTAGGTAGGAATAGACTTCAGCATGGTCTGGATCGTGCTGCACTTGTTAGAAGCCGCACTCTCACTTCTTCTGACTGTATGGCAACCGCTGCAATCTTGTACACAGGACCGCGTGTGATGGCGGTTCCGTATAGTCAGATCCACTATCTCTGGTGACTAGCATCTGTTTTACTGTTCTGTCTTCATACACGTTCACACAGTGTGCAGTCTGACATTCAGCATAAACCATTTCTAGTTTTCCAAATAAGAGGACTGTTCTTTGTAGTCTAACTTGTTTATTGGCAACACAGGAGTATTTGATGGTAAAACTATCAGAATACAAATAACATGAATAAGTATATAGCATAGCATGTTCTGTAACATTTGCATCCCACTGAAGCACATGTTAAAATGGCTGCCTATACATAGATTGCATGGCTAACAGTATTAATAACTCCCTGAATAACAATTATAACTAGCTGAACAGCTCTGCATAACATAATGTCCCTGAAACAAAGATAGATCTCTCACCAGATATGTTTTTACCAGGATGCTGGAGTTTAAGAAGGAGATATGCAGGAGGACAGCTCTGTACTGTGTCCTGGAGACTTCTCTTTCCCAAGATGCTTTGCACTCCCACAATGCTTTGCACCACCCACAATACAGCAGTCTTTGAAACAAGAAAAACAAGCTGCAATACAATGTAATTGTACCACAATAATTACTACAGAAATACTAAAACTGTCATGCCCTGCTCAGACGGTGTGCGGAGGTCTGTCAGAATCGCAGCACGTGTCTAACCATTTGTTTTGTTTTGTTTTGGAATCATGCTGGATCCGCCTTCCTTCATGTGCTCTGGGTGGGGTCATTAGCTTAAATTGCCTTTACTCCCAGAGGGCCGCGCGGGTTATAGAATTCAGTCTGGCCTTGGATTCAAGGAAGGAAGGATTGTCTGTTCCAGCTCAGATAAGTTTGGTTTCTGTTTTTGAGGGTCTGAATGTGGGCTTAGCAGCGTAGGTATCACGGTCGGCGTGGCTATCACATACGTGACACAGAGGGAGGGAACGAGGAAGGCCCTGCCCAAGTGAGAGGGAAGATGGTGACCCCTGACTCACCTGGCGGCTGGCACCTGGCTGCCCTGACGTCCCTAGACGGGTTCCTCACCCGTACGCCGATCACGTGCCTAAAGCCCTGGCTTTCCCTGAGCTGAGCCCTAGGTAGTGAACAGGGCGATGGGAACACTAGTCCGCACCACTAACTCTAAGGGAAAACACCAAGGGGAGGACAGACAACACAGACTCAACATATATTCCCAGGTGGGCGACAACAGGAGACAACAATAAGCCAAACAGGGATCCGGAGGGTAGCACACAGGAACAACAACCAGGATTAACCACTCCAGTGGGTCAGTATAGATGTCCAGGCAGGAAGCTCTATAACTGGCAACTAGAGAAGTGTGAGGGGAGAATATAAGGAGGTAGGGAGTGGCAGACACGAAACAGCTGAGGAGGAGAAGCTACGGATCCCTGAGAGAGACAAAAAGGATAGCAAGGCAAACACAGAAAACAATAACTAAGAAACACCATGATCTTTAGATATAGAGCGCGCAGCCACCCGCTGCGACTTCCTGACCCCGGGTATAACGGAGTCAGACGTGGCTCTTGATACCCTCGTGACAGTACCCCCCCTTTCACGAGGGGCCTCCGGACACTCAGGACCAGGTCTCTCCGGATGAGAGGCATGGAAAGTCTGAATTAACCTGTTGACGCTGGAACCCACATTCTTTCCTCGGGACCGTAACACCTCCAATGCACAAGATACTGAAGAGAGCGGCGGACCCGACGAGAATCAACAATTCTGGCTATTTGAAACTCCAGATTACCATCCACAATAACAGGAGGAGGTGGCAGCGGCGATGGTTCTAGAGGTGGAACATACTTCTTGAGTAACGATTTATGGAAGACGTTATGGATCTTAAAAGTCTGAGGTAGCTCCAGGCGAAAAGCCACAGGGTTAATGACGGCTACTATTTTATAGGGATCAATGAACCTAGGACCCAGTTTCCAAGAAGGAACCTTCAACTTAATATTCCTAGTAGACAACCACACATAGTCATTCACTCCTAGGTCCGGACCTGGCGACCGTTTCTTATCGGCCATGCATTTATATTTACCACTCATCTTTTTCAAGTTAACTTGCACCTTCTGCCATACCGATGAAAGAGATGAAGAAAACCTTTCCTCTTCGGGAACCCCAGAAGACCCCCCCTCTTTGAAAGTACAAAATTGGGGATGAAAACCGTATGCACCAAGGAATGGTGACTTGCCAGTGGACTCCTGATAATGATTATTTATGGCAAACTCAGCTAACGGTAAGTATGATGACCACAACTCTTGGTTTTCAGACACAAAACACCTTAAATATGTTTCTAGGTTTTGGTTGATACGCTCAGTCTGTCCATTCGACTGAGGATGGAAAGCTGAGGAAAAGGACAAGTGAACCCCCAAACGGGAACAAAAAGCTTTCCAAAACTTAGAAATAAACTGGGTTCCCCGATCCGAAACCACATCGGAAGGGACCCCGTGAAGCTTCACGATTTCACTGATAAACACCTGAGCGAGAGTTTTAGCATTAGGAAGTGCGGGTAGCGCAATAAAGTGTACCATTTTGCTAAACCTGTCTACTACTACCAAGATAACTGTTTTACCCGCCGACAACGGTAAGTCAGTGATGAAATCCATAGACAGATGTGTCCATGGCCTATTGGGAATGAAAAGTGGCAATAAAGACCCTGCTGGACGTGTATGAGAGACTTTCGCGCGTGCACAAGTAGAACAAGTAGACACGAAATCCATTACATCCTGACGCAACCTTGGCCACCAAAAACGACGAGATAAAAGCTCCAAGGTTGCTTTACTACCCGGGTGTCCAGCAAGTGCCGAATTATGATGTTCTTTTAATAATTCAAGACGCAGGTTTAACGGTACAAACAATTTCTCTGAGGGGCAAGAGGCCGGGGCGTCCCCCTGAGCCTCTAACACCTTTCCCTCTAGAACAGAGTGTACAGCAGAGACAACCACTCCTCTTTGTAAAATAGGTACCGGATCACAAACATTACCCCCTCCAGGGAAACTACGAGATAATGCGTCTGCCTTGGTATTTTTTGCCCCAGGACGATAGGTGATTACAAAGTTAAATCTGGTAAAGAATAGCGACCACCTAGCTTGTCTAGGGGTGATATGTTTAGCCGATTCTAGGTACAGGAGGTTCTTGTGATCCGTAATCACCGTGACGGAGTGGATTGCTCCCTCTAAGAAGTGACGCCACTCTTCAAGCGCCAGTTTAATCGCCAACAGTTCCCTATTTCCAATATCATAATTCTTCTCTGCAGAAGATAATTTTTTGGAAAAGAAAGCGCAATGACGCCATTTGCCAGGAGACGGACCCTGAGACAATACAGCTCCCACTCCCACCTCTGACGCATCTACCTCGACAATAAAAGGCTGGGAGACATCAGGTTGAATTAGAACAGGTGCCGAGGTAAACCTCTCCTTTAGAGAGGAAAATGCATCTTTAGCGGCGTCAGACTATTTGGAAAAATCCGTCCCCTTCCTAGTCATGTCGGTAAGGGGTTTAACGATCACTGAATAATTTTTAATGAACTTTCTATAGAAATTAGCGAAACCCAAAAACCGTTGTAGGGCTTTAAGGTTCTCAGGAAGATCCCAATCTAAAATTGCCTGGACCTTCCCAGGATCCATGCGGAAACCTGAAGCAGATAATAGATATCCCAGGAACTGTAATTCCTGAACAGGGAAGACACATTTTTCAATTTTCGCATATAAGGCCCTGCCCAAGTGAGAGGAAGGCCCTGCCCAAGTGAGAGGGAAGATGGTGACCCCTGACTCACCTGGCGGCTGGCACCTGGCTGCCCTGACATCCCTAGACGGGTTCCTCACCCGTACGCCGATCACGTGCCTAAAGCCCTGGCTTTCCCTGAGCTGAGCCCTAGGTAGTGAACAGGGCGATGGGAACACTAGTCCGCACCACTAACTCTAAGGGAAAACACCAAGGGGAGGACAGACAACACAGACTCAACATATATTCCCAGGTGGGCGACAACAGGAGACAACAATAAGCCAAACAGGGATCCGGAGGGTAGCACACAGGAACAACAACCAGGATTAACCACTCCAGTGGGTCAGTATAGATGTCCAGGCAGGAAGCTCTATAACTGGCAACTAGAGAAGTGTGAGGGGAGAATATAAGGAGGTAGGGAGTGGCAGACACGAAACAGCTGAGGAGGAGAAGCTACGGATCCCTGAGAGAGACAAAAAGGATAGCAAGGCAAACACAGAAAACAATAACTAAGAAACACCATGATCTTTAGATATAGAGCGCGCAGCCACCCGCTGCGACTTCCTGACCCCGGGTATAACGGAGTCAGACGTGGCTCTTGATACCCTCGTGACAGTAGGGACAGAAGTCAGGGATATGCTAGGAGGTGACCATTCCCCAGCATCTCGCCTAGACACTTGTTTATTTGGTTGTCTGTATATCTGAGATACTGTCCGCCGTGACATTATAACCCGCCATACCGTGACTGCCATTACTCAGCGGTTTTGTGATGGCGTCAATTGATGCACTGGTTGACCGCATGCAGGGATTATCCCTAGAGGTTGCGGATCTGCGTAGTTCGGTCACACGGTGTCAGAGTGTTCTGGCATCAGGAGCAGGTCAAATTGGTGGGGAGCCTAAAGTCGCTCTTGCCGAGAAATTTACAGGGGGTGCAGATTATTTTTTTCGCTTTAAAGATTCATGCAAATTGTATTTTCGACTGCGTCCATTTTCGTCAGGTGATGAAAGTCAGAGGGTTGGTATAATCATGTCTCTGCTAAAATGGGATGCGCAATCCTGGGCTTTTTCTCTGCCGCCCGGTTCTCTGGCCCTCCGGTCGGTGGAGGAATTTTTCAAAGCCCTGGGATTGATTTACGATGACCCAGATTGGGTCTCGATGGCAGAATCTAAATTACGTAACTTATTACAGGGTGAACATACTGCAGAGGTTTACTGCATAGAGTTTAGGAGATGGGCTACTGAGTCGGGGTGGAACGACCCCGCATTACGTAGTCAGTTTTGTCAGGGGTAATCTGAGAGGTTGAAAGATGCCCTGGCTTTTCATGAGTACCCGGATACTCTAGAGAATGCTATGTCTTTGGCTATACGGTTGGATAGACGTATCAGAGAGAGGTGTAAGCGTCCCTCCGTGCAAGGGATCCCTTCTGCGTGTGGTTTTGTCTCACCTGCTGCCCAGGGTGATATTACTTATAGCTCTGGGGTAGGGGAGGAACCCATGCAGTTGGGTCAGATATCTTTTCGTTCTGGTAGGAGAAACTTTAGGAGATTACATAAATTATGTTACTACTGTGGTAAAAGTGACCATTTTGTTTTTACTTGTCCTTTTGTTAAACCGCGTGATGATATGAAAGAAAAAAAAAATGTCCTGACTCTTGGTAGCATGAATGGAGTAGTGGAACAAGCAAATATGCAAGGTCCCTGTAATTCTTGTTTTCTCCTTCCAGCTATGGTGGCGCTAGACTCAAGATTTTTTTTTGTTGAGGTATTCATTGACTGTGGTGCTGGGCTAAACCTTATTGACTTTCTTTTCCTTCAAAATCTGGGTCTAAGTACGTGCACTTTAGAAAGGGAGATTCCGATGTTTGCAATAGATTCTTCACCTCTTTCTCAAAGGAGTCTCACTCATATTGCACATGGTATTAAGTTGAGGGTGGGTGATTCACATGTAGAGCTTATTTATTGTTTTGTCATGAGGAATTTGCCTGCTCCTATAGTCCTAGGTTTACCGTGGTTGACCAAACATAATCCAATTATTGATTTGCAGGCAAGACAAATTATTGGTTGGAGAGAGTTTTGTTCGGAGAATTGTCTTGGCACATCTATCTCTGGGGTGTCCACTGCGGTTCTACCTCAATATCTCTTAGACTTTGCGGATGTCTTTTCGGAGGATGGGACTCAGGATTTGCCCCCTCATCGTGACTATGATTGTCCTGTTAATCTCATCCCAGGAGCTAAGTTGCCAAAGTCTCGCCTTTACAATCTTTCCCAACCTGAAAGAGAGGTCATGCGAAAGTATATCACCGAGAGTTTGGCAAAAGGTCATATTATGCCATCTAAGTCTCCGGTGGCAGTAGGTTTTTTCTTTGTTAAGAAAAAGGATAGATCGCTGAGACCGTGTTTGGATTTTTGGGAATTGAACCGTATTACGGTCCGGGATCCATATCCCCTTCCTTTGATCTCCGACCTTTTTAATCAGATTGTTGGTGCCAGGGTGTTCTCCAAGTTGGATTTGAGAGGGGCCTACAATCTGATCAGAATCAAGGAAGGGGATGAGTGGAAGACGGCCTTCAATACGCACGAGGGTCATTTTGAGAATCTGGTTATGCCTTTTGGGTTGACGAACGCGCCAACCGGTATTTCAGAGATTCGGCAATGACATTTTTCATCACTTGGTGGGGAGGTTTGTGGTAGTTTACTCAGATGACATTTTAATTTACTCTCCTGATCTGAAGCCCCATCAGGATCATGTGAGAAAAGGTTTTGACGATCCTTCAGGAGAATAAATTATATGCCAAATTGGAAAAATGTGTGTTTTCGGTGCAGGAGCTTCCGTTTTTGGGATATCTGCTTTTCGACTCTGGTTTCCATATGGACCCCGAAAAGGTCCGGGCGGTCCTGGAATGGGACCGACCAGAGAATCAGAAAGCTTTGATGCGGTTTTTGGGGTTTACTAACTATTATAGAAAATTTATTCTGAACTATTCCACCATTGTTAAACCTCTGACTGATATGACAAAGAAGGGCACTGACGTCTCTGTTTGGTCGGAGGAGGCATTACAGGCCTTTTCGACTATTAAGGAGTGTTTTGCATCTGCTCCTATTCTGGTGCAGCCCGATGTGTCTCAGCCATTCGTGGTGGAGGTGGATGCATCAGAGGTGGGGGTGGGAGCGGTGCTGTCGCAGGGTTCTTCTCCTGGCAAGTGGGTCCCGTGTGCTTTTTTTTCTAAGAAGCTCTCGGTCGCCGAGAGGAACTATGATGTGGGAGATAGAGAGTTGCTGGCTATAAAGTTGGCCTTTGAGGAATGGCGTCACTGGTTGGAGGGGGCTTCTCACCCCGTTACTGTTTATACGGATCATAAGAATTTGGCTTACCTGCAATCTGCCAAGCGTCTGAATCCTAGGCAGGCCAGATGGTCACTGTTTTTTACCAGGTTCAATTTTGTTGTTACTTTTCGTCCGGGGGTCAAAAACATCAAGGAAGATGCGTTGTCTCGCAGTTTTCCTGGGGGAGGTGATTCAGAGGATCCTGCTCCGATTTTGGCTGATGGGGTTGTGGTTTCAGCTCTGTATCCCGAATTGGAGATGGAGGTGTTGGGAGCTCAGGAGGGGGCTCCTGGTTCTTGTCCCCCAGGGAGGTTGTTTGTTCCCGAAGAACTACGATACAAGGTTTTGAAGGAACATCACGATACTGTCCTTGCCGGACATCCTGGTGGTAAGTCCACCTGTGACCTTGTAACCCGGAGGTTCTGGTGGCCTGGGTTATGTAGGAGCATTGAGGATTACGTGGCAGCTTGTGAGACCTGTGCACGATCTAAGGTTGCTTATACTCGCCACAAACAGGAAGTTAATATCACCAACCATTCCCATTTTATTAAGGTGTATCCATATAAATGGCCCAGAATGGGCCCAAACGACCTGGCGTTTTATTGTGGGAAATCCACCATCCTCCCGCTTGCATCATTAGCGGGATAGAGTTTTCCCTCTCTTGTTTCCTTTGGTGACCTACAAAAAAAAAACTTTGGTTTGACATCTGGCTGTAAAGCTAAGTATCACAATTGCATCATACTTTGTGTGTCTATCCTGATTCATTTACCCCCTGATGAGCCTGACAAATGTTAGGCGAAAAGCGTCGGGGCTTTGTGTTTTGGTTTAGAGAGTGGTGGTGATGTCCACCTCTTAGGAGAATCAGCCACTCGCTACCTTACTATTGTTATTATCTTTTTCCTTGATTAGGGTTTACTAGGGACCGGATAGCATTAGGTTCGGGGACAGGGAACCTCCACCATCAGGGGGTTGCCCTGGGCTTAGCAGTCTTTTAGGGCCTCTAGGGTAATTTTTTTCTGCCCTGGCCCCTTTTCGGACTAGACTTATATCCCTCCGCCTGAACCCGAGTATCTATCCCGTCACCATGATTGTTTTTCTTTTTGGGGGCCACTACTCCCCTACTCAGAAATCCTGGTAACTGTAGTACACTACTTTTGGTATATACATACCTATACCCGCTTTATTATAAATAAAGGTATTTTTAAAAGTCACATTTCTTTCATATATGCTATTTACTTCTAAAACTGTTGTGACAAAGTATCTTCGTAGAAAACTTTAATGCTGGCAGTAATACACTCCAAAAGAGTGTGAAATATCCAAAATACAAACATGAGCAATTGCGCTGCAGTATAACAATGGCTGGTTAGTGCCGGTATACATGTCTATTCTGTACAAGGTACGGACAAGTCCTGAGGGATCCATGCCTAGTTCTTTTTAATGAACGTGAGCTTGTCTACATTGGCTGTGGACAGGCGGCTGCGCTTGTCTGTGATGACGCCCCCTGCCGTGCAAAACACGCGTTCAGATAATACACTGACTGCAGGGCAGGCCAGCACCTCCAAAGAGTAAAGAGCAAGCTCAGGCCATGTGCCCAATTTAAAGACCCAGAAGTTGAAGGGGCAGACCCTTCATTCAGTATGTGTAGGCGTGTGCACACATACTGCTCCACCATGTTGGTGAAATGCTGCCTCCTGCTAAGACGTTCCATATCAGCTGGTGGTGCTGGTTGTTGTGGCGTGCTGACAAAGCTTTTCTACATTTCGGCCATGCTAACCCTGCCTTCTGAGGTCCTGGCGGTGCCCCAGCTGCGTTGGCGACCTCTTCCTCATCCTCTGCCTTCGCCTTGTGCTTCCACTGTGCCCCACTGTCAGGTGGGAATGCCAGGTGGGAATGCCACCAGCAGCGCGTCTACCAGCGTGCGCTTGTACTCGCGCATCTTACGATCACGCTGCAGTGACGGAATTAAGGACGGTACTTTGTCCTTGTAACGGGGATCCAGCAGCGTGGCCACCCAGTAATCAGCACAAGTTAGAATGTGGGCAACTCGGCGGTCGTTGTGGAGACACTGCAGCATGCAATCGCTCATTTGTACCAGGCTGCCTAGAGGCAACGAAAAGCTGTCCTCTGTGGGAGGTGTAGCGTCGTTTTTTCAAGGAGGCATAGAAGTGGGATAGTAACGCTAAGAACGGCGTTATCGGCACTGGCCATGTTGGTGGAGTACTCAAAACAGCGCAACAAGGAGCACAGGTCTCGCATGGAGGCCCAGTCATTGGTGGTGAAGTGGTGCTGTTCCCCCGAGTGACTCACCCGTGCGTGCTGCAGCTGAAACTCCACTATCGCCTGCTGCTGCTCGCACAGTCTGGCCAGCATGTGCAAGGTGGAGTTCCACCTTGTTGGAACGTCGCATATGAGGCGGTGAGCGGGAAGGCTGAAGTTACGCTGCAGCGCTGACAGGCGAGCAACAGCAGGGTGAGAATGCCGAAAGAGCACACACAGACGGCCCGCACTTTATGCAGCTGCTCTGACATATCGGGGTAATTTTTAAGGAATCTCTGCACCACCAAATTCAACACATGCGCCAGGCAAGGGATGTGCGTCAAACCGGCTAGTCCCAGAGCTTCTACGAGATTTCGCCCATTATCGCACACCACCAGGCCGGGCTTGAGGCTGACTGGCACAAACCACTCATCGGTCTGTTGGTCAAGGCCCATCCACAGTTCCTGCGCAGTGTGGGGTTTGTCCCCCAAACAGATAAGTTTTAAAACTGCATGCTGTCATTTACCCCTGGCTGTGCTGAAATTGGTGGTGAAGGTGTTACGCTGACCGGATGAGGAGCTGGTAGAGGAAGAGGAAGCAGAGCAGGAGGAGGAAGCAACAGGAGGCAAACTGAAGCGCCCTGCAATCCTCGGTGGTGGAAGGACATGCGCCAAACTGCTATCCGCCTCTGGCCCAGCCACCACTGCATTTACCCAGTGTGCTGTTATGGAGATATAACGGCCCTGACCGTGCTTAATGGTCCACGTATCTGTAGTCAGGTGCACCTTGCCACAGATGGCTTTGCGCAGTGCACACCTAATTTTGTCCCTTACTTGGTTGTGCAGGGAAGGGATGGCTCGCGGGTAGTGGCGGCTTGGCATGACGTACTGTGGGATAGCAACCGCTATAAGGCCTTTAAAACTATCCGTCTCCACCAGATGGAATGACAGCATTTCAAAGGCCAGTAATTTAGAAACGCTGGCATTCAGGGCTAGGGATCGCGGGTGGGTAGGGGGTACTTCCTCTTCCTCTTCAGAGTTTGGGAGATGGAGAGCTGAACGCTTCCGTGGGACATTGTGGAGATGCTTGGTGACCCAGGTGTTGGTGTTGCTGGCAGATCTTCTGTTTGCGGGGTGGCAGGTGGCACTGTCACTCCAGAAGTGGATGAAGAGGCCGCGACTGCAGCAGAAGAGGAAGCAGGAGGAGCCAGAGACCTTTCTTGGTTTTTGAGGTGTCTACTACACTGCACTGCACTTAAATGCCTGGTCATGCAGGTTGTGCTCAGGTTGAGAACATTTATGCCTCGCTTCAGGCTCTGATTGCACAGTGTGCAAACCACTCGTGTCTTGTCGTCAGCACATTGTCTGAAGAACTGCCACGCCAGGGAACTCCTTTGAGCTGGCTTTGGTGTGCTCGGTCCCTTGCTGCGGTGGACAGTAGGAGGCGTACTGTCTAGAGGACGGCCGCTCCGTTTTTGCACCCTGCTCCCTCTTCTGCTGTGCTGGTGGCTCTGTGCGACCACCGCCTCTTCCTCCGAACTACATAGGTCACTCGCATGACATTGATTCCATGTGGGGTTGAGGACCTCATCGTCCTCCACATCATCTTCCACCCAGTCTTCATCCCTGCCTTCTTTGTTGGTCTGCACACTTTTGAAAGCCCCAGCAGTTGGCACCTGTGTTTCGTCATCATCCGAGACGTGCTGCGATGATCCTCCCATGTACTCATCTTGAAAGATAAGTGGTTGGGCATCGGTGCACTCAATCTCTTCCACTTCTAGGGCAGGGCTAGGTGGATGGCCCTGGGAAACCCTGCTAACAGAGTCATCAAAAAGCAGAAGAGACTGCTGCATGACTTGGGGCTCAGACTGCTTGGCTGATTTGCAAGGGGGTGAGGTGAAAGACTGATGGACATCGGCTGCAGGTGCCAACTGTGGTCTTTCAGTAGGAGATTGGGTGGGAGACAATGTGAATGAACTGGATCCAATGTCAGTAACCCAATCTACTATCACCTGTACTTGTTCAGGCCTCACCATTCGTAGAGCAGCATTAGGCCCGACCAAATACCGCTGCAGGTTATGTCGCCTACTCGCACCTGAGGAAGGGGTTTCACTTGTGCGTGTAGCTGGCACAGATCGACCACGTCCTCTCCCTGGAACAGGAGCTCCACCAGCAGCACAACGACCTGGGCCACGTCCCTTATTTGACGCTCTCCTCATATTTTTCAAATTTAGGATCTTGCCTTAAATGGGTGTTTAATTAATAGTAGAATAGAATGACAGTATGTAATGGGCGTATCTCACACGGCCTGAACGAGACTAGGCCTCAATTAAAGATTTTTTTTTTGCCCAAAATGGCTGTATTTCAAATGCCTGAATCAAACCCCTGTATGTAGAGGGTGTATCTCTCAGGGCCTGAACCAGTGTAGGCCTGAAGTAAATATTTCTTTGCCCAAAATGGCTGTATTTCAAATGCCTGAATCAAACCCCTGTATGTAGAGGGTGTATCTCACATGGCCTGAACCAGTGTAGGCCTGAAGTAAATATTTCTTTGCCGAAAATGGCTGTATTTCAAATTGCTGTATTTCAAATCCCTGAATCAAACCCCTGTATGTAGAGGGGGTATCTCACACGGTCTGAACCAGTGTAGGCCTGAAGTAAATATTACTTTGCACAAAATGGCTGTATTTCAAATGGCTGAATCAAATCCCTGTATGTAGAGGGTGTATCTCACATGGCCTAAACCAGTGTAGGCCTGAAGTAAATATTTCTTTGCCGAAAATGGCTGTATTTCAAATTGCTGTATTTCAAATCCCTGAATCAAACCCCTGTATGTAGAGGGTGTATCTCACATGGCCTGAACCAGTGTAGGCCTGAATTCAATATTGGTGCACCAAATGGCGGTATTTAAAATCTCTGAATGTAACCCAAATGTATTAAGGGTGTATCTCACAATGACATCTGCATCAAAGGCTGCCAACTAAATTTTCTGTCCCCAAACGAGTGTTTGTTCAACAAGTGAATTTGACAGCAATATATAAGCCTGTAATTTCACACGTGCTGATGCTGCAAGACCTGAAAATAGTGTTTTTTGTTAAAAAAAAGTTAGTTTTTCAAACCCCAGAAAATGATGGGTGTATTTCTAGATTAAATTGCACACTGGCTAATCTAGATGTTGTAGATTGCCAAAAAAGTCTTTTTTTTGGTAACAGAATATGAAAGCTGTATATATTAAACTTGAATTTAACACTTGCAGATCTGGAAAATAGTGTTTTTAGTTTTTTTTTAAAAGTGTGTTTTTCAAGCCCCAGAAAATGATGGGTGTATTTCTACCTTAAATTGCACTCTGAGTAATATAGATGTTGTAGTTTGCCCAAAAAAATTGAGATTTGCAATGTCCCAAAAGCTCAGAAGCAGTGCTGGTGCACTGAGCTTGCATAAAATGTCTGCCGCCGCCGACACCCACCTAACTAACAGATCTATAAAAGTTATTTTATTTTTTTGGTCAATGGCCTCAGGGCAGGGTAAAACGATTGTGTCCTGCACCCATACAACTATTTCTCTGTAGATCGCTGAGTTAGATTCTCTACTATTCTCTCCCTGAAATCACAAGTCCAGCAGCATCCTCTCCCTACACTAGTAACAGCAGAGTGACGTGCAGCGCTACGTGACTCAAGCTTATATAGAGCCTGGGTCACATGCTGCTCTGGCCAATCACAGCCATGCCATTAGTAGGCATGACTGTGATGGCTACTAAGGTAAGACAGTTAACCGCTTGTTGATTTGCTGCTGTGCAGCCTTTCAAAAAGCTCCAAGAAAGCACCGAACACCGAACCCGAACTTTTACAAAAAATCTTTTACAAAAAATCCTAAAGTTCGGGTTCGCTGAACCCTACTAATTAATAATGATTTTATGAGGTATCACTATTGATCTTAAAAGCAGAGAGATTCAAATTTAGAAAATAGTGAATTTTTCAAAATTTTCGGTATTTTTTTGATTTTTTTAAATAAATAATGGTAAAACATAACAAAACTAAAATTTTGCAATAATATGACGTACAATGTGTCAAGAGAATACAGTCTCAGAATGGCTTGGATAAGTAAAAGTATTCTAAAGTTATTACTAAATAGGCCTCATGCACACGACCGTTGTGTGCATCCATGGCCGTTGTGCCGTTTTCCTTTTTTTTTTTTTCGCTGACCCATTGACTTTCAATGGGTCCGTGGAAAAATCGGAAAATGCACCGTTTTGCAGCCGCATCCGTGATCCGTGTTTCCTGTCCGTCAAAAAAATAAGACCTGTCCTATTTTTTTGACGGACAACGGTTCACAGACCCATTCAAGTCAATGGGTCTGTGAAAAGGCACGGATGCACACAAGATTGGCATTCGCGTCCATGGTCCGTGGCCGTAGGCTACTTTCACACAGACGGATCTGCAGATCCGTCTGCATAAAAGCTTTTTCAGAGCTGAGTTTTCACTTCATGAAAACTCAGATCCGACAGTATATTCTAACACAGAAGCGTTCCCATAGTGATGGGGACGCTTCAAGTTAGAATATACTAAGAACTGTGTACATGACTGCCCCCTGCTGCCTGGCAGCACCCAATCTCTTACAGGGGGATGTGATCCGCACAATTAACCCCTCAGGTGCTGCACCTGAGGGGTTAATTGTGCGTATCATAGCCCCCTGTAAGAGATCATGTGCTGCCAGGCAGGAGGGGGCACCCCCCTCCCTCCCCAGTTTTAAATTCATTGGTGGCCAGTGGGCCCCCCCTCCCTCCCCTGTAGTTAACACATTGGTGGCAAGTTGGCCCCCCTCCCTCCCCCTCCTAATTAAAATCTCCCCCCCTATCATTTGTGGCAGCGGAGAGTACCGATCGGAGTCCCAGTTTAATTGCTGGGGCTCCGATCGGTAACCATGGCAACCAGGACGCTACTGCAGTCCTGGTTGCCATGGTTACTTAGCAATTTTTAGAAGCATTATACTTACCTGCGAGCTGCGATGTCTGTGACCGGTCAGGCGCTCCTCCTACTGGTAAGTGACAGGTCTGTGCTATAAGCAATGGGCCGCACAGACCTTTCACTTACCAGTAGGAGGAGCGCCCTGCCGGTCACTTACCTTTCTTTGAGGTTGCAGTCCTCTCCCCTCTGCCGTTCGTCAAGATCAGGGGCCCGTTTTGTCAGCTGTTGGATGCTTCTTTCACTCAGAGTGCCATCTGGGGTGCCATTTGACGCCCCAAATCAGAGCATTTGAGATGCACTCTGGTGTTCCAAATCAATGTACCCCCCCAGGGGTTAATATCCATGTGTGGCTGAGAGACTAGACGCTGACACATAGATGGTCAATGCAATCTCTAACTTTTATTACATGGGGTAAGTGTATATACATCTTCAGAAGAGGGCAGTCCTCACTGAGGCTTAAACATTGTTTCATTGGTCAAAAAGGAAGAAGAGATAAGAGAGAGGAGATAATACACCAGCATCTGCGCACTGGGCCCTACTTTGGAATGTGAACTAATGTAAACATCTGGCTACCATCGCCATTTTGTAATGGCTTCTATTCTAACAATAATACTACATACGTCATATGTGACACTTCAAAGAGGTGCTTCTCTATAGGCAGTGAATAATATATACATATCATCGAGCCATATAATTGGCTTATGCACTCCTTCACACTCTATATACCTCCCTTGTTGGGACATCTGTACAAGGATGAGAAATCAGACACTTCTCACAGCACAGATCTTTGCCCCCCCCTCTCTTCTCCAGTCTTGAAACAAAGAGGGGGTGGGTGGGCACTTGGAGAAGAAAAAGTTAACTCATTACAGTCCTAGATATACAAAATTATACAAACCGGATTCCAAAAAAGTTGGGACACTAAACAAATTGTGAATAAAAACTGAATGCAATGATGTGGAGATGGCAAATGTCAATATTTTATTTGTAATAGAACGTAGATGACAGAACAAACGTTTAATCCGAGTAAATGTATAATTTTAAAGGAAAAATACGTTGATTTCAATTTTCACGGTGTCAACAAATCCCCAAAAAGTTGGGACAAGTAGCAATAAGAGGCTGGAAAAAGTAAATTTGAGCATAACGAAGAGCTGGAAGACCAGTTAACACTAATTAGGTTAATTGGCAACATGATTGGGTATAAAAAGAGCTTCTCAGAGTGGCAGTGTCTCTCAGAAGCCAAGATGGGTAGAGGATCACCAATTCCCACAATGTTGCGCAGAAAGATAGTGGAGCAATATCGGAAAGGTGTTACCCAGCAAAAAATTGCAAAGACTTTGCATCTATCATCATCAACTGTGCATAACATCATCCGAAGATTCAGAGAATCTGGAACAATCTCTGTGCGTAAGGGTCAAGGCCGTAAAACCATACTGGATGCCCGTGATCTCCGGGCCCTTAAACGACACTGCACCACAAACAGGAATGCTACTGTAAAGGAAATCACAGAATGGGCTCAGGAATACTTCCAGAAACCATTGTCAGTGAACACAATCCACCGTGCCATCCGCTGTTGCCAGCTGAAACTCTACAGTGCAAAGAAGAAGCCATTTCAAAGCAAGATCCACAAGCTCAGGCGTTTTCACTGGGCCAGGGATCATTTAAAATGGAGTGTGGCAAAATGGAAGACTATTCTGTGGTTAGACGAGTCACGATTCAAAGTTCTTTTTGGAATCCTGGGACGCCATGTCATCCGGACCAAAGAGGACAAGGACAACCCAAGTTGTTATCAACGCTCAGTTCAGAAGCCTGCATCTCTGATGGTATGGGTTGCATGAGTGCGTGTGGCATGGGCAGCTTGCATGTCTGGAAAGGGACCCATCAATGCAGAAAAATATATTCAGGTTCTAGAACAACATATGCTCCCATCCAGACGTCATCTCTTTCAGGGAAGACCCTGCATTTTTCAACAAAATAATGCCAGACCACATTCTGTATCAATCACAACATCATGGCTGCGTAGGAGAAGGATCCGGGTACTGAAATGGCCAGTCTGCAGTCCAGATCTTTCACCTATAGAGAACATTTGGCGCATCATAAAGAGGAAGGTGCAACAAAGAAGGCCCAAGACGATTGAACAGTTAGAGGCCTGTATTAGACAAGAATGGGAGAGCATTCCTATTTCTAAACTTGAGAAACTGGTCTCCTTGGTCCCCAGACGTCTGTTGAGTGTTGTAAGAAGAAGGGGAGATGCCGCACAGTGGTGAAAATGGCCTTGTCCCAACTTTTTGGGGATTTTTTGACACCATGAAATTCTGATTCAACATATTTTTCCCTTAAAATGGTACATTTTCTCAGTTTAAACTTTTGTTCCGTGATTTATGTTCTATTCTGAATAAAATATTAGAAGTTGGCACCTCCACATCATTGCATTCAGTTTTTATTCACGATTTGTATAGTGTCCCAACTTTTTTGGAATCCGGTTTGTAGAATAAAATTCACATATCTTTAACAAGTACTACAGGGGAGGGAGGGGGGCCGGCCACACTGGCCACCAATGTGTTAACTACAGGGGAGGGAGGGGGGGCCGGCCGCACTGGCCACCAATGTGTTAACTACAGAGGAGGGAGGGGGGCGGCCGCACTGGCTACTAATGTGTTAAATAAAAGGGAGGGGGGCCGCACTGGCCACCAATGAGTTAAATACAGAAGAGGGAGGGGGGGCGGCCGCACTGGCTACTAATGTGTTAAATAAAAGGGAGGGGGGCCGCACTGGCCACCAATGAGTTAAATACAGGGGGGGGAGGGGAGGAGGGGGGGGAGGGGGGGTCTGCCCCCTGCTGCCTGGCAGCACCTGCCAGGCAGCAGGGGGCAGTCATGTACACAGTTCTTTTAGTATATTCTAACCTGAAGCGTTTCACGATCTAACTCAATTCCGATGGTATATTCTAACATAGAGGCGTTCCCATGGTCAAGTTAAAATATACCATCGGATTGGAGAAATCTCCGATCTGATGGTATAAAAGGGACTCCTGACTTTACATTGAAAGTCAATGGGGGACGGATCCGTTTGCAATTGCACCATATTGTGTCAACGTCAAACGGATCCGTCCCCATTGACTTACATTGTAATTCAGGACGAATCCGTTTGGCTCCACACGGCCAGGCGGACACCAAAACGACTTTTTTTTCATGTCCGTGGATCCTCCAAAAATCAAGGAAGACCCACGGACGAAAAAACGGTCACGGATCACGGACCTACGGACCCCGTTTTTGCGGACCTTAAAAAAAAACGGTCGTGTGCATGAGGCCATAAAGTGATACATGTCAGATTCACTAAATTAAGCTTGGTCAGGAAGGGGGTAAATGGCCTGGTCTGGAAGTGGTTAATCATTGTTTTGATGCTTGACTTTGATCACGTTTCTGAACAGAAAAATACAGCAGGGATTATGAAAGGAAACAAAAATATCTAATTTACCTCTGTGGAGCTCATTTTTTTTCCCAAAATGGAGAGTTTATCTTGATCTCAGGAGCTCAGTTTTTCCTCAGTTTTTTTCTTATCTTGATCTGTGGAGCTCAGTTTTTCCCAAAATGGAGAGTTTATCTTGATCTCAGGAGCTCAGTTTTTCTCAGTTTTTTTCTTATTTTGATCTGTGGAGCTCAGTTTTTCCCAAAATGGAGAGTTTATCTTGATCTACATTGTGTAAACCAATTATATTTATAAAGTAACAGTTATGAGACGCACAGGAGTGGATGAGACCACAGAAGGAGGTGCTCACAGTAAAAAAGGATTCGCCCCTCCTTTACAAAATAAACAGTAAATGACAATATACTGGGCACTCACACTATAAGTAGAACCATAAAATAGAAACAATACTTGCAAATCAATAATTTATTGATATACCCATACGTTTTAATAGAAAATAAAATATACAATATAATAGGCTATCTAAAAGTTGATAAAATACATTGGTACTAATACAATGGAATAAATTGGACAATATGTTAAAACTACCTAAAAGTGGATAGAGTATAAATGACTGAATTAATAGACAATAAGACCACAAGGAATTAATATATTAATAAGCGGCTACAGTAATAAATAGCAATAAATAGCATCTGGTACCATAAATGACACGTATGGTCATGAATTACTGTCTAGTTCCAAAAAGAAAAAGTAAATGAATGGATGAAAGATGGGACAAAGTCTCCGAGTATTCCAAGAAGTCCAATGTAACAATGAATAGCAGTCTTCTGTTACAATGAGTATTTACTGCGGCGTCCCGCATGTACTCACTGTTCGGTGTTTGCTTGTGTAGATTTCACTACTGCAATTCCGGTTCTCTGTGTCGCCCAAAAGCTCGTTCTCAGGTTGTATTCGCCACCGGTCAGTATGGCTCTGGGCACCGCTCCGTATAGTTAAAGAGCCGATTGTCACAGTCGTTACCTTTGACTGTGACCTTCTGTTCTTGCTCATTGGGCGCTCCTCGCTGAAGTTCTGTTCCTGTGTGTTATTTGTGGTTCTGTATGGGTTAACTCCCCTGTATTCCTATTAGGAGTTAATCCTCTGTCTGCTCCATGGGTGTGGTCTCTCTGCTGCACCCATGGAACCTGTATATAAGCCTGAGGTTTCCTCAGTTCTGGGTCAGCTCTCCTGGGGTGTGTTGTCTGTCCTGTTCCTGGTTTGTACTCTCTCTCCCATGCTGCTGACCCATGGGATCCGTGTCTGTCTGTCTGTGCTCTGTGGGTTTCCCTACTTGTTCATTCTGTCACGAGTTGGAGGTCCCAGGAGAGACCACCGCGTCGTCAAGCAATAAACGGAAATCAGGTACAGACACATAAGAGTTTATTGCACAAACAAAAACATGAAAGGCAGCACAGAGAAAACATGAGCTCTATGTACCGTCAGCACAGTGGGAGAAAACCCCCACTGCGCCACTGTCTAGTAATACTCCAGAGGGGCGTAACTAAGCAACTCCTGGTCTTCACTAGGGCCTCAGAAGGTAAGGTTAGGCTTTGCCGCAGGAAGTTGCCAGGGTCCACTCTGGAGCGTGACCTAGACAGTGACAGCAGGAGCGAATGGACAACAGGTACCAGAAGGTACCGACGGCACATAGGCATACATAACATACAGGCAAATACAAAACAGAGCAACTAATGATACAAGCAGGAGTTCACGCAAGGGAGCAGGAGTGGCAATGAGCAGAGAAGGACTTGCTCCACCAGAAGTAAACTGCATGGCCTTGTCATGCCACTCTGCTGCAAAGGCTTGCAGAACACAGACATATGAATACAAAACAGGGGAACTAATAATACGAGCAGGAGTTCACGCAAGGGAGCAGGAGTGGCAATGAGCAGAGAAGGACTTGCTCCACCAGTAGTAAACTGCATGGCCCTGTCATGCCATTCTGCTGCAAAGGCTTGCTGATGTCACAAGGGTGTCGAGGACCACGCCTGACTCCGTTATACCCGGGGTCAGGAAGTCGCAGCGGTTGGCTGCACGCTCTATTTAAGATAGGGCTGTTTTCCTTATGGTAGCTTTCTGGGTTTGCTTAGCAACCCTTTTGGCTCACTCAGGGATCCGTAGCTCCTTCTCCTCAGCTGTTCCTTGTCCAGCACTCCCAGACCTCCTTATATTTCTCTCTCACACTTCTCTGGTTGCCAGAGATAGAGCTTCCTGCCTGGACATCTATTCTGACCTTCTGGAGCTGTGTTGCTGCGTTCGCTGGTAGTTGGTCCAGTACGCTACCCTCCAGATCCCTGTTGGACCTTTTTGGTTTATTGTGGTCGCCCACCTGGGTGTATGTGTTTGTATGTTTTGTCTGTCCTCTCCCTGGTGTTTCCCTCTTAGTGATAGTGGTGTGGACTAGCGATCCCACCGGCCTGTTCACTATCCAGGGCTCATATTAGGGAAAGCCAGGGTTTAGGCACGTGATCGCCGCACGGGTGAGGAACCCGTCTAGGGACGTCAGGGCAGTCAGGTGCCAGCCGCAAGGTGAGTTAGGGGTCACCACCTTTCCCTCTCCCTTGGGCAGGGCTTTCCCTGTTTTCCTCCCTGTGCGTGACGTCGGTCATTACATTATCTCTGGCCATTATTTTGTGTAGGTAAAAAAAAAAAATAATAATAATTTTTGTACCTACTTAGAATCCAGTATGGATCAAATTGCTGCTCTGTCCAAACAATTTCATGGCCTGTCTTTGGAGGTGGTAGGATTGAAGGCGTCGGTCCTCCAGCAACAGCAGCAATTACAACTGACTGCAAGCCCAGCGGTTGCTACTGGTAACCAGGTTGTTGCGGAACCCAAGGTCCCTCTCCCTGACAGATTTTCTGGGGGAAGGGACAAGTTTTTGACATTCCGTGAGGCCTGTAAGTTATATTTTAAACTGCGCCCTTACTCCTCTGGTAATGAAGATCAGCGGGTGGGGGTTGTTATTTCCCTGCTGCAGGGGGATCCGCAGTCCTGGGCGTTCTCTTTACCTACTGATTCCCAGGCTCTTCATCAGTGGATGAGTTTTTCGGGGCCTTGGGTCTCATATATGATGACCCTGACCGAGTCGCCCTGGCTGAATCAAGATTACGGAGACTCTTACAAGGAGAGCGGCCGGTAGAGGAGTATTGCTCTGAATTCCGTAGGTGGGCTACGGATACCCAATGGAACGACCCAGCTCTCAGGAGTCAGTTCTGCTCTGGGTTATCCGAAAGGGTTAAGGATGCGCTTGCATTATATGAGACCCCCTTTTCCCTTGATGC
This sequence comes from Bufo bufo, assembly GCF_905171765.1. Taxonomy (NCBI): domain Eukaryota; kingdom Metazoa; phylum Chordata; class Amphibia; order Anura; family Bufonidae; genus Bufo; species Bufo bufo. The sequence continues at coordinate 463,483,146 of NC_053389.1, read as the reverse complement.
GGTTATGTCCCTTTCTATCCGAATAGATAGACGCCTTAGGGTCAGGTTGAAAAAACCGGAGCAATTGGTAACCCCTCCCAAGCAGCAGTTAGTCTGTACGGACTTAGACGAGCCTATGCAGCTAGGAGGAACTACTCGTCAGGTCCGTCCTCCTGAGGCTCGCCGTAGGCGTGGGGTTTGTTTTTTTTGTGGGGAGAGGGGTCATTTCATTAATGTCTGTCCTTCTTTCCTCAGAAACAAAAGACCGTCGGAAAAACTACTAACCCCAGGCTGTGTGGCGGATGTCAGCCGGGGGGTATACGTTTCCTCCATACGTACATCGCAATTTGTGTTGCCAGCGGTTATTATTTTTGGTGATAAGACGGAGACTATTTCTTTCTTTCTAGACAGTGGAGCAGGGGTAAATTTGATAGATGCCCATTTTGCCCGCACTTTGGGTTTGTCTCTCTGTACTTTACAGAGACCCATTCCCATATTCGCTATTGATTCTGCTCCCCTGTCTCAGAGAAACCTCACGCACATTGTTCATAATTTACACCTTCGGGTAGGGGACCACCATAACGAGATGCTTTCAGGTTATGTTCTGGAGGGGCTTCCCACTCCGGTAGTGCTGGGTCTTCCCTGGTTGGTAGCACACAATCCAGTGGTGGATTGGCAGGCCATGGAGATATTGGAGTGGAGTGAGCAGTGCAGAGAAAATTGCTTAAGTAGCAATTGCTTAGTCGCCTCCATAACTACCCTACCTACATTTATTTCGGACTTTGAGGATGTTTTTTCTGAAAAGGGTTGTCAGAAGTTACCACCTCATCGTCCTTATGATTGCCCGGTTAACGTTATTCCCGACGCAAAATTACCCAAGACCAGGTTATATAATCTTTCGGGTCCAGAGAGACAAGCCATGAAAGATTATATCTCCGAGAGCTTGGCTAAGGGACACATCAGACCCTCTTCTTCACCCGTGGCTGCAGGGTTTTTCTTCGTTAAAAAGAAAGATGGGGGCCTGCGTCCTTGCTTAGATTTTCGCGAATTAAATCAGATAACCATCCGAGACCCATACCCTCTTCCTCTCATTCCTGACCTGTTTAATCAGATTGCGGGTGCTAGGTGGTTCTCTAAACTTGATCTTAGGGGTGCCTACAATCTGATTCGTATTAAGGAGGGGGATGAGTGGAAGACAGCGTTTAACACCCCTGAGGGGCATTATGAAAATCTTGTTATGCCTTTCGGTCTGACCAATGCTCCTGCCGTCTTTCAACATTTCGTTAATGACATTTTTAGTCATCTAATCGGCAGGTTTGTGGTAATATACCTAGATGATATTTTAATTTATTCGTCTGATCTGAAAACACATGAGGTGCATGTCAGACAAGTACTGCAGGTCCTACTGACGAATGAATTATATGCTAAAATTGAAAAATGTGTCTTCGCCGTTCAGGAGATACAATTCCTGGGTTATTTTTTATCTGCGTCAGGTTTCCGTATGGATCCTAGGAAGGTCCAGGCAATTTTAGATTGGATCTTCCTGAGAACCTCAAAGCACTACAACGGTTCTTGGGCTTCGCGAATTTCTATAGGAAAATTCATTAAAAATTATTCACTTATTGTAAAACCGCTCTTACTGACATGGACCTAGGAAGGGGACTGATTTTTCTAAATGGTCTGACGCCGCTAAGTTGCTTTTTCCTCTCTAAAAGAGAGGTTTACCTCAGCACCTGTACGAGTCCAACCTGATGTCTCTCAGCTTTTATTGTTGAAGTCGAGTGCGTCAGAGGTGGAGTGGGGGCGGTGCTGTCTCAGGGTCCGTCTCCTGGCAAATGGCGTCCTTGTGCTTTCTTTTCTAAAAAACTATCTGCAGCAGAAAAGAACTACGATATTGGCAATAGGGAACTATTAGCTATTAAAACTGCGTTGGAGGAGTGGCGGTCATTTCTGAGAGGGGCAGTCCACCCCCGTCACTGTAATTACGGACACAAAAAATCTTCTGTACCTCGAATCAGCTAAGCGTCTCACCCCTAGACAGGCTAGGTGGTCGCTATTTTTTACCAGGTTTAACTTTGTGATTACCTATCGTCCTGGGGCAAAGAACACCAAGGCTGATGCACTATCTCGTTGTTTCCCTGGAGGGGGTAATGTGAGTGATCCGGTACCCATTCTTCAAAGAGGAGTGGTTGTTTCTGCGGTACACTCTGTTTTGGAGGGGAAGGTGTTAGAGGCCCAGGGGGACGCCCCGGTCTCTTGCCCCTCAGAGAAATTGTTTGTACCGTTGAACTTACGTTTCGAATTATTAAAGGAACATCATAATTCGGCACTTATATAACGAGAAAAATGTCGCACTAAAATAAGGTGGAGATCCAAACAGAGGTGCTCCCACTAACAGACAACACCCGGTCTGAAAAAAGTGAATAATATAAGAAATTGAAGTGGGGCACACTCTAAAAGCATAAGGATCTTTATTAATACACAGTTAGTAACAGTCAATAAAATTGTTCACAATAAAATGTTGGCATGGATAAGATGATAATAATAAATAAGAAGTGGCAGATAAAGTGTTAATAACAGTCAAATAGATAATACAATTTTAGACACAATAAATGAGTGAAAAATAAAAAATAAAAAATATATATTAAATCTGATGATATAATAAATATAGATCCCAATAATATAGATAAATTGTTTGTACCGTTGAACTTACGTTTCGAATTATTAAAGGAACATCATAATTCGGCACTTGCTGGGCACCCGGGTAGTAAAGCAACCTTGGAACTATTGTCTCGTCGTTTTCGGTGGCCAAGGTTGCGTCAGGATGTATTGGATTTTGTGTCTTCTTGTTCTACCTGTGCGCGCGCAAAAGTTTCACATACACGTCCTGCAGGGTCTCTATTACCACTCGTCATTCCCAATAGACCGTGGACACATCTGTCAATGGATTTTATCACTGACTTTCCTTTGTCTGAAGGTAAAACAGTTATTTTGGTAGTAGTGGACAGGTTTAGCAAAATGGTACACTTCATTGCGTTACCCGCACTACCTAAGCTAGACTCTTGCTCAGGTATTCGTCAGTGAAATCATGAAGCTCACGGTGGTCCCCTCCGATGTTGTTTCGGATCGGGGTACCCAGTTTATTTCTAAATTTTGGGATAGCTTTTGTTCCCGTTTGGGGGTACACTTGTCCTTTTCCTCTGCTTTCCATCCTCAGTCGAATGGACAGACTGAGCGTACCAACCAAAACCTTGAGACATATCTAAGATGTTTTGTGTCTGAAAACCAAGAGTTGTGGTCATCATATTTACCGTTAGCTGAGTTTGCCATAAATAATCGTCGTCAGGAATCCACTGGCAAGTCACCATTTCTTGGTGCATATGGTTTTCATCCCCAATTCTGTACTTTCAAAGAGGGGGGGTCTTCTGGGGTTCCCGAAGAGGAACGGTTTTCTTCATCTCTTTCATCGGTATGGCAGAAGGTGCAAGCTAACTTGAAAAATATGGGAGGTAAATACAAATGCATGGCTGATAAGAGACGGTCGCCAGGTCCGGACCTAGGAGTGAATGACTATGTGTGGTTGTCTACTAGGAATATTAAATTGAAGGTTCCCTCTTGGAAACTGGGTCCTAGGTTTATTGGCCCTTACAAAATTGTAGCCATCATCAACCCCGTGGCTTTTCGCCTGGAGTTACCTCAGACTTTTAAAATTCATAATGTTTTTCATAAGTCGTTACTCAAAAAATATGTTCCACCTCTAGAACCATCACCGCTGCCACCCCCTCCTGTTGTCGTGGATGGTAACCTAGAATTTCAGATATCCAAAATTGTTAATTCTCGTGGGTCCGCCGCTCTCTTCAATATCTGATGCATTGGAGAGGTTACGGACCCGAGGAAAGAATGTGGGTTCCTGCGTCTGAGGTAAACGCCGACAGGTTAGTTCGGGTTTTTCATGCCTCTCATCCTGAGAGACCTGGTCCTGAGTGTCCGGAGGCCCCTCGTAGAGAGGGGGGTACTGTCACGAGGGTGTCGAGGACCACGCCTGACTCCGTTATACCCGGGGTCAGGAAGTCGCAGCGGTTGGCTGCACGCTCTATTTAAGATAGGGCTGTTTTCCTTATGGTAGCTTTCTGGGTTTGCTTAGCAAACCCTTTTGGCTCACTCAGGGATCCGTAGCTCCTTCTCCTCAGCTGTTCCTTGTCCAGCACTCCCAGACCTCCTTATATTTCTCTCTCACACTTCTCTGGTTGCCAGAGATAGAGCTTCCTGCCTGGACATCTATTCTGACCTTCTGGAGCTGTGTTGCTGCGTTCGCTGGTAGTTGGTCCAGTACGCTACCCTCCAGATCCCTGTTGGACCTTTTTGGTTTATTGTGGTCGCCCACCTGGGTGTATGTGTTTGTATGTTTTGTCTGTCCTCTCCCTGGTGTTTCCCTCTTAGTGATAGTGGTGTGGACTAGCGATCCCAGCGGCCTGTTCACTATCCAGGGCTCATATTAGGGAAAGCCAGGGTTTAGGCACGTGATCGCCGCACGGGTGAGGAACCCGTCTAGGGACGTCAGGGCAGTCAGGTGCCAGCCGCAAGGTGAGTTAGGGGTCACCACCTTTCCCTCTCCCTTGGGCAGGGCTTTCCCTGTTTTCCTCCCTGTGCGTGACGTCGGTCATTACAGCTGAACACAGACATCAGAATAAACACAAAGTAACAAAAACATAACTGACAGAACAGATAACAGAAAGACAGGAAGGAAGACATCAGAGAACATAAATGAACAAGTAGGGAAACCCACAGAGCACAGACAGACAGACACGGATCCCATGGGTCAGCAGCATGGGAGAGAGAGTACAAACCAGGAACAGGACAGACAACACACCCCAGGAGAGCTGACCCAGAACTGAGGAAACCTCAGGCTTATATACAGGTTCCATGGGTGCAGCAGAGAGACCACTCCCATGGAGCAGACAGAGGATTATCTCCTAATAGGAATACAGGGGAGTTAACCCATACAGAACCACAAATAACACACAGGAACAGAACTTCAGCGAGGAGCGCCGAATGAGCAAGAACGGAAAGTCACAGTCAAAGGTAACGACTGTGACACCGATGCCCTCCAAGCCTGTGATTTGCCTGCTTCCACGCTGAATTGTCTCTGCGGTCACGATGTTGGAAATGTTCGTGCTCACGTTTTGAGAAATCAAAGCTCTTGATGAGTTTAGCGTGCCAGGACCTCTTAGCTTACTGGATGTTCCGGTTTTCTTGGCGTCAGCCTGGAGTAGTTTCAGCAATATGTTCGACAAAGATTGATATATAGGTGAACTGGGGGTCTTGGATCAAAGGCGTTTCGGGGCTTCACGTTGCCCCTTCCTCAGTGATCACTGAGGAAGGGGCAACGTGAAGCCCCGAAACGCGTTTGATCCAAGACCCCCAGTTCACCTATATATCAATCTTTGTCGAACATATTGCTGAAACTACTCCAGGCTGGAAGTCCCCGGTGTCCCTGAGATACGTCGGAGTCCCCACAAGGAGTGGCCTGAGGAGCCAGTCCACATAGCCCGATAGTGGCTCCGCCACTATGGGGCGACCAGGGGGCTGGGTCAGTGACTTGTGGATTTTAGGTACAAAGTACCAGACGGGGACTTTGGGGTGGGTGGGGATGAGCCGTTTGGCCATGCCCTTGGGTAAGAACCTGGCCCCTATGTACTTCTCAACAAATGCCTGAAGTCTGGCAAGAATTCCCTGTATGGGGTCTCCCTTCAATTTGAGGTAAACTGTGCCGTCTCCCAATTGCCTCCCCGCCTCCTCCCTATAGTACTCCCTGGTCATCAGAACCACATTCCCTCCCTTGTCGGCCGGCTTGATAACAATGTTATCCTGTTGTTTCAACCACAAAAGGGCTCGATACTCTTCCCCAGTAACATTCGGGGGTGCTGCTGGGTAAATCAACGCACGTATCTCTCTTAATACCCTTTTGTGGAACAGGTCTACTGCTGAGCCGGCCGGCATGGGAGGAAGGAAGGTGGAACTGATGCCACCGGTATATTTGTCAATCTTACTACTACCACCACTACTGACTGGCGTGTCTGACTCCATATTGGCTAGGAACTGGATGACCTGTATCTCCTCCTCACTGTAGCGACCCTTAAGGTGGAAGTCAGCCTGATTGAACATATCAGGGCTGCACATGGTGGCCGTCCGCGTTGTCTTTCCTTTGCGGGAGTGGAGCAGGTCCGATCCATTCCTAGGGGAGGGGATCGTCACCGGCTGCTCCTGCAGAGGGAAGCAAGGTGGATTCTTTCCACTCAAGCCACTGGAGCGGCAGGACTGAACGATAGGAACGACATGTCCGTGTTCCTTTAAGAGCGGGATGTCAAAAGTCTGTTTGCAGGTGTGAGCCAGCTTTTCCAAAATAAACCTCAGGTCCCTTTAAGGGATTAACTCCCCTTTGCCCAGTTTTCCTCCTAACGCTGCACCGTATAATATTATTATCTACATTTATGATTGCTGCATATGGTATAGCTGCCGTGCCAATGCGATCCATCCAACCTGTGTCTGTCTGTTTTTATATTTGTTTCTTACATTTGTCTGTGTGATTTGTCTTGTTCCCTTTTGTCATATAGTTTTTCGTCATTTACTGGCGGCGCACAGCTGCTGCACATGATGCCGGCTGTGGAGCGTCGCGTATATATGGCGCAATGCTGCGCCCTGACGATTAGTGCGGCCAGAAGAAGCGCAATCCATAGCGCGAAACGGCCGTAGCCGCCATTCACCTGCAGGAACCTGTCCGCCCCAGTACCCTATCTTTCTGTCCTGTATGAAGGACTAATAAAGAACATTACCTTGTGAAGATTCCGGTGAGTGCCGCATATTATTTCTGATCTCTCTACATGCGCATACTCGGAGACTTTGTCCCATCTTTCATCCATTCATTTACTTTTTCTTTTTGGAACTAGACAGTAATTCATGACCATTCGTGTCATTTATGGTACCAGATGCTATTTATTGCTATTTATTACTGTAGCCGCTTATTAATATATTAATTCCTTGTGGTCTTATTGTCTATTAATTCAGTCATTTATACTCTATCCACTTTTAGGTAGTTTTAACATATTGTCCAATTTATTCCATTGTATTAGTACCAATGTATTTTATCAACTTTTAGATAGCCTATTATATTGTATATTTTATTTTCTATTAAAACGTATGGGTATATCAATAAATTATTGATTTGCATATATTGTTTCTATTTTATGGTTCTACTTATAGTGTGAGTGCCCAGTATATTGTCATTTACCAATTATATTTATAGTTTATTACTGCCACGGTAAATGCTCCAGAGGTTAATTTTTACTGGCTTTATATTAAATTTTTAGACCCAATCTGTGTGTGAATTGCTGTTATCTGCATTTTTCAAGCTAGCATGCTGTAGCAGGTGGATTTGTCAGTTTACATGGACCAACAGGTGTATTAAAATTTGACATAGTCATCAGTTTATGAGGCTGAGGAAAAACGATCAAAATGATTATCGCAAATATATTGTGTACATAATGAATTATAAGATACCAAGAATTTGATTCAGTAACAGATATATGTAAGTAGAATTACATGAGTAATCAATACCTGCATTCTTGAAAAGATGTACTTAGAATGGTATGGTTTCTGTCAGGGCCGTCTTTAATATTGGACCCATGGCAAGAATTTCCTTGGGCCCTTTGGATCCCGCCTTCACACACCCTAGCATGCAATCACGCCCTCCACCACAACACACACAAAAAAATAATAATCCACACACCTCGTAGAGTAGTGAACTTTAATAATGTAAACAAGAACTGGTTCCCAAATAAGGCTCCTTTCACGTCACCGTTTCTCCTTTCCGTTCTCCGGCTCCTTTAAGGAGCAGGAGAACAGAAAGGACGAATTCTGCAGATAACTGTGACCTAACTGAGCGTAACGGAGCCTAAAGACCCCATAGACTATAATGGGGTCTGTTCGGTGTCCGCTCAGAACATGATTACTGAGCGGAGATGAAAGTTGTGCATGCAGGACTTTCGTCTCCGCTCAAAAATCATGTTCTGAGCAGACACCTAACAGACCCCATTATAATCTATGGGGTCTTTAGGCTCCGTTACGCTCAGTTAGGTCTCAGTTATCTGCAGATTCCGTCTTTTCTGTTCTCCTGCTCCTCAACGGAGCCAGAGAACGGAAAGGAGAAACGGTGATGTGAACGAAGTCCTTACTTTGACTGATTTACCACTTGTAGCTTCTTTTAACCTCAGTAACAGTGCAAATCAGCATTATTATGTTTAAATTATAAAACAAATAACCATGTTGGCTAGTAAGATCACAAAAAAATAAAATAAAATACAATTAACAATGCAACTAAACAATGGAATTAAATAAACAATTTTAAACCTTATAATTAGTAGAATCCAAGTCCACATTTCCCATTCCAATATAGAGAATACGGCACCCTTACTCACATAAAACAAGGAATATATGTAATATAGCTTACAGTGAATCATTGGAAATACTTACAGTTCTGCAGACTCAGGATCAGTGTTCTGGCCAGCTGAGCTCAGGGTTGGAAGTGGGTACCGCTCTGCAGGAAGAAGACCGGGGCTCGGCTCACCCTAGCGTTGCAGTGCCTCCGCGAAGTGTCGGACTGGGATACTTAGGGCCCACCAGTGTCACTGATTCTGGGGGGCCGACCTTAGGGCTCCTGCACACTGACTTTTTTTTTCCATGTCTGTACCATTCACTTCACTTCAATGGGGCTGCAAAAAAAATAAAAAATACTCAGTGTGCATTTCGTGTCTGTATGTCCGCATGGCCGTTCTGCAAAATGATAGACTGTTAAGGGGGGAATATTAATCACCAATATTTATGCAAATATCGATAATTAATATTCATAAATGGGAGGAGCCGTCTATTGATGACTCCGCCCATTTATACCTAAATAAACATAAAACACTACTGATTACCTCTGATTACATATACACTACACTGAACTACTCTACGTTCGACTTACTATCACTATACTACGGCGGCGAATAGTAAAAACACCATACACTGTATTATGAACAATAAGGAATATTTATTACACAATACAATTATACAAGTCTAACAATATGCTATATCTATATATATTCATAGATCAATGGATATGAATATATACACATACAGAAGTACACACCGCAGTATAGAAATGGTACTACAATAAACACAATACAAGCCTAACTACTCTACACAGCACAATCCCAAATTCCACCCCACACACTATCTATATAATACAATAATACATTCGCATACACACAAATATCAGCAACCCACCCGTCTGACTAATCACTGTCCCTATGGGGTACAAGGAGTTAAACACAATGGTGGCTCTGCAGGGGATTAATACCTGCAGGCCAAGGGACACAGGGTTATGAGTTATCAGGACAGTGGTAGCAGGGATCAGGCATTGAAGAGGTTAATGGTCAGGACTCTGCAGGGACAGGGCAATGCAGAGGTTAATGTTCTGCAGGGATTTATTCACCCACTATATGTTCTAATATTTGCTTATAATTATATATATCTATATCAATGGAATAGATATATATATTTATAGCAGCACTCAACAATATAAGTAACAATACACTATTTCGGTCCCAAGTCCTCCCCAACATCTAACTACAATTGTACTAATACACATGCATACACTTTACCAGCAGCCCCCTCAATCCTGACAATATACTATCCCTATGGGGAATAACCAGGGGTTATTACGGAACAGGGGATATGAAGGATCTACAATCCTGGGGGAACACAGGGGATATATGATTATAGGGGGACTCAGGGCAAGAGAGGATAAGGGTAACCAAGGGTTATACAGGGGGTGACTGGGCTGCTTCCAGGGTACAGGCTCATCAAGGATTAATGCTGAGACATAAAGTCAGCAGCCAGGGGTTAGGGGATGGTTGGTACTCAGCCATTTTTCAGGGCCATGTGGCCTCTCTTCAGGGTGCAGCTCCCATGTTTGTCATTGCAGTCCAGGAATCCAAGAGAAGGCATGTCTGGCCTGCTGGGGGCTTTATAGCACAAAAGCAGCCCCCCTCCTCCTTCTTCAACAGGAGGGTGATGACATCATCGTGGGGTCGTGTGACGGAATGCTAGAGCTGAAACAAAGGACTTCCTGCACAAGCTGTAAGCCTCCCCCCAGCTGCTACAACATAACATCACCCACTCCCACGTCATAAACGAACCAGGCTGATCAATATATATATATATATATATATATATATATACACACATACACACTACACAACCTGGGGATACTTAGGTATATACATCCATATAGATGTTTGGGGCACATCTACCTGCATGTATATATACATAATATAATTCTGGGGCATAAATGGGCAGTAATAAGCCCACCTGCATATGGATATATTATACATAGAGATGTATGCTGACAAGGGGGCATACATACATCTCCATGTATACACCCATACCACCTGGACCGGCCCATGCAAAAGGGCCAATATACATGCATATATGTAAGGGCATATATACATATATATTTAAATCCAAACTTCCCTCAACATAGACCATGTCCTATTATTGTTGGCATTACAAACCAGGATAGGACGGTTCTATTAGAGGCCGGCCATTCTGTTCCGCATAATGTGGAATGCACACACCCGGTATCCATGTTTTGCAGATCCGCAATTTGCAGACTGCAAAACACCCAACGGTCGTGTTCATGAGCACTTACAGTGATAACAGAAATATTACAGATGAAGTATGATGGCGGACACTCACAGCAAAATGCACAAACATACATGTGGCAGAATTTACACATATTTGGATATCCTGCATTTCAGTCACACGCAGCGCACACCAATCACTCATTGGACAGATATGGCACAAGACACTTATACGTGGCTCACATGCCACTGATGCATATGTCACATACTGCACATACACCACTGATACATAGATCATATATAGCACACACCAAGACATTTATGCCTAACCCTATTAAGTGTAGCACACCTAAAGGGGTTAAAGGGGGTTCAGCAATTGGAATTTATCATGTAGAGAAAGTTAATACAAGGCCCTTACTAATGTATTCTGATTCTCCATATTGCTCCTTTCCATCACATTATACACAGCACGTATCCGTGGTTTTGACCACTCTGCAATTCAGCAGCGGTGGCCGTGCTTACACACTATAGGGAAAGGCTGGAAGTGGCAAAGGCCAACACCTTTACCTATAGTGTGCGAGCACGGCCACCACTGCTGGCTGGATTACACGGTGGTAATAACCATGGATACATGCTGTGTATAATGTGATGGAAAGCCACAGTCATACTGAGGATCGGTGATAAACGCCTGCAGCTGGGAAACATCATAAACCTACCCATTCCCTAGTCTAGATCAATAGGCATGATGGTGGCCACTATATAGCATGTGGACACAGTATGGAGACAGACAGTAATATGTGGGTATTATACCGTATTACATAGCAGCGTATGTGGCAGTATTATGTAATGTTGGTGTTATATTATTATTAGGTGAACACTGTATGGGGTTATTGGTTATATGTGGACATTGAGCAGCAGTAGTGTATCATACGGTTGATAATCACTGCAGTATTATTTATTTAGGGACTGTAAGCACATGCAGTCTCAGGAGTGGGTCCACACCTCACAGGAGTACAGGACCAGTATCTGTACACGTATGTATGGCATAATTAATGGAATGACACATCACACATAACATGACATGAGTGACACAGGTCTTTACCAGGCAGCAGGCTGCAGGCCAGCAGACACATTATTATTGCGACATGTGTCACAGACTCACATGCCACTACTGACTGTACAGCCTTTCAGGCAGTTCCACTTCCTTAAGAAAAGCGAGCCTGCAGTGCACACCAGCGACAAGCGACTTACTCCAGCGACTTACTTACAGATAGTCATCATAGTCTAGAGGTGACTCAGGTGAGTAACCGAACCGTTACTGTCTAGTGATGGTGGTGGTGATGACTGGGTGTCTCCTCTGTGACGCGGCCGCCTTTGCAAGTTGAGGAACTTGAGGGCCGAGGCAGGCGGCAGCAGGAGAATGTGGCGCAGAGGCAGGCAGCGTACGTACCGTAGGGACGCAAGGACAGGCCTGGGTCAGAGGTCAGGAGGAGGAGCTAGCATGGCACTGGCCGGCAGTAAGTAATTGACAGACAAGTCCTTCACTAATGCGAGCCACACGCCGCTCGCTCGCATAAGACAACAAGTGGATGGGAGTCGGAAACGGAGCTGCCTTGGGCCCCCAGGAGCAACTGGGCCCGGGGCAGCTGCCCCTTTTGCCCTGCGGCAAAGACGGCCCTGGTTTCTGTAAGCAAATGAGGTTCTTAGAGTCATGAAGGAGGAGACAGGTGAATAGTCATGGAGGTCACTCCCTAATCGCACCTATACTGGCTTGTGGTGGAGAGGTGGTTGCCCTGGGCACCAAACAGCAAGGGGGGACTGGCCTCTGGGGCATTACCACTCATTGAATGCATTTGGTGTGCTGCCTGCCACAGAGTCAATGACAATCATCTGTTGCAGGCTGCACAAGCTGGGTCAGGCCTAAATCAGCCTGTTGTCTTTGAGAGCATCGGGTATGTGTGCACTGATGAGTCTGCATGCAAGTCCTGATTCAGAGCACAGGCACCTGGCTTTCTTGTAGGCCACTCTTCTGCAGACAGGGCCTAAATTAGGCTGCCCTACATTAGGTTGACTACTGCTTCAGCACACAGGAAGGGCTGCAAGGCTAGTATTATATTTATTTATTTTTGTTTAGGCAGTGAACCCAGCAAAATGGTGCAGAGGAGGAAATTTAAGTGAACGTGGAGTGCTGCCAGTCCCCAGCCTCCGGAATTTTGCATGATAAGGGCTCATGCACACGAACGTGTTGCGCAATTTGAGGTCCCCAATGCACGGGCAACATCCATGCGGTTTTCGCAAACAGATCCAGACCCATTCAATTTAAATGGGTCCGTGATCTGTCCGCACAGCAAAAAAATTGTGCATTTTTTTGTGGTACGAAGGCACGGCGACAAACCCCATAGAAGCGCTCTGTAGTGCTTCCATTCCGCACTGCTGATTCTGGATTGAACACTCATTCAAATGAATGGGTCCACATGCGTGATATGGGGTGCACACTGTTTGCGGGCCACAATACAGGCAGAGCCGGGCAACGGCCGTGGGCATGAATCCTAAGTCTCAGTGGGGCTGGTCAGGCTAGGGGCTGCATGGGGCTTAAGATAACTTAAAGGGGTTCTGCACTTTGTTTTAACTGATGATCTATCCTCTGGATAGATCATCAGCTTCTGATCGGCGGGGGTACGACACCCGGGACCCCCGCCGATCAGCTGTTTGAGAAGGCAGCGGCTCTCCAGTAGCGCCGCAGCCTTCTCACTGTTTACCGCCGGCCCACTGACGTCACGACTAGTATCAACTAGCGTGGGCGGGGCTAAGCTCTGTTCACTTGAATGGAGCTTAGCCCTGCCCACGATAGTTGATACTAGTCGTGACGTCAGTGGACCGGCGGTAAACAGTGAGAAGGCCGTGGCGCTACTGGAGCGCCACTGCCTTCTCAAACAGCTGATCGGAGGGGGTCCCGAGTGCCGGACCCCCGCCGATCAGAAGCTGATGATCTATCCAGAGGATAGATCATCAGTTAAAACAAAGTGCAGAACCACTTTAATAATGTAGGATTATTACAGTGGGAGCCTAAGTGGAGTCGGGTGGGGCTGGCCAGTGGCTACATGGGACATAAAGAATGGCTTAATAAAGGAGGATTATTACTGTGGGGGCCTAAGTGGAGTCGGGTGGGGCTGGCCAGTGGCTACATGGGACATAAAGAATGGCTTAATAAAGGAGGATTATTACTGTGGGGGCCCAAGTTGAGTCTGAACAAGCAGGCAAACAGTTAAATGTCGTCCCCCAAGAGCTACTGTAAAGGAATTATCCCCTTTACTAAAATCCCCAAAACAAAGGTGTTATTGCAAAATGTGACCCATTGATATAATGTATAGGTGGAATACATCACCACTGCAGCTAATCATGTGACCCCTGTCAAACTAGATGTTGACATACAGGACCAAAATGTGCCAGTGGCAGCGGGGGATTGAAGGAGACGGAACCCAGCAGGTAAGTATGCTTCCCTCTGCAGGTCTGACGACGTAGGGGGTCGGGCAGAACAGCCCATAAATGTGGACCACCTTTAAGAAGAGATACAGATGATCTCATATACAATGCATGCAAGTAAAACTAGATTGTACTAAAACAAATGAAAAATTACAAAGTGACTCATATCTCTGTACAGTTGGAAAAAAGACTTTTGGCTCACTATGATTTCAATGCATAAAAGGAAGACCACCATTGTGATTAATCTTATATGGACTTTCTTGGTATAAACAAAGTTATTGCGTTATTTTTGAAGACATGTTCATGCGATTGTTTTGTCAGCTGTTAATCTTAAACCAAAATTAATGACACTTGTATGACCCTCCCCTGGATTTTATGAAAATAGCACAGTCTAAGCTTCATTTCCTTCCTGAGTCTTATGTCTCATTGTATTTGCAGAATATTACATAATGCCACGTAGAAAACACACATGGAATTACAAATTTTATGATTAATCATTGCAACTGTAAACACATGCTTCCCAAATATTTGAGGAACGGTGTATATGATACAATTAAATATAAGAATATGAAAACTTTTACCAAGGGCGCATTCAGTTTCACAAATATCCACTGAAAATGTAAAATATGTTATTATAAATAGTATGATAGATGTCTTCAGAAAAGATTTACATGCATTTCAAGCTGTAATACACAGCATGGAGCTATTCATATTAAACGATGGGTATGTAAAAAATGCGATTGTTTTGTAACCTACATACAAATGCATAAACAATAAGATGTATTGTTCTGTGAAACTAGTCTGTTTATTGTAGTTTCTAAAAGGGTTTTTCAAGACTGAAACCTCTTTTAATATGGGTAGACAGGTTGCAGAGAATTAAAAAAAAAAAAGAGACCAGTGCAGTGGGGAGTTCTGTGCCACATAAGAATTGCTAAATTGTGAAGATAGTCTTCTGGACATGTCCAGCACCCTCTGCAATTCACTGTACTTTTTCAAACAGCTCGCTGGAACTGAGGATAGAGGTATCTCTAAAGATTAAAGTTGAGCGGACAACTGGATGTTCGGGTTCGGGTTCGACGGGTTCGGCCGAACTTCGGAAAAAAGTTAGAGTTCGGGACCCGAACTTGACCCCGAACCCCAACCCCATTGAAGTCAATGGGGACCCGAGCTTTTGAACACTAAAATGGCTGTAAAAATATCATGAAAAGGGCTAGAGGGCTGCAAATGGCGTCAAAATGTGGTTAAGAGCATGGCAAGGGCTCTGCAAACAAATGTGGATAGGGAAATGACTTTAAATAACATAACATAAGTAAAAATAAAAAATAATAATCTTGATCTAGGAGGACCAGGTCCATATGGAGTAGGAGGCGGTGGATGTGGCGGTGTAGGTGGAAGCGGCGGTGGAGGAGGAGGAGGTAGCCTACACTGTTTTTTTGTTTTAAGCGTTATTTTAAAAATTAGGGTACACCCCAAAACATTGGGAAATATAACCTGTGATAACCCCCTCCAGTCATGCTAAACACACGTTCAGACAATACACTGGCTGCAGGGCAGGCCAGCACCTCCAAGGGGTAAAGGGCAAGTAGCAAGGGCTGACCCCTGTCAGTCAGTTCATGTAGGCATGTGCACACTTACTGCCCCACCATGTCGCACGTCCCCGTGATGTTCACGATCCAATTTGATATCTGCTCTATCAACTTTCGATGCTCTTTTATGCGCCTACCATGGTGATTACGGGTGGCAGGGAATCAGGGTTCCAGGCCGGAGAGGGGGCGTGAGAAAAAGAGACCAAATTTAAGGGAGGATCCATTTTTTCAAATTTAAAATTAGAGTTGAAATATGGGAGAAATTATTAAAGCATAAAAGTGTGACAACTTTGGGTTGTGTGTACTTTGGGTTTGTGGGTGCAGGAACCCACCCTCGGAGCCACTTGGGAATGACTGTCCGGAAACCCTACAAAATGATCCCTCTTCCTCCTCCTCCTCCTCCTGTGCCACATCCTCTTCCATCATTGCCCGAATTGTTTTTTCAAGGAGGCATAGAAGTGGCACAGTAACACTGGGAACGGCGTTATCGGCACTGGCCATGTTGGTGGAGTACTCAAAACAGCGCAACAAGGAACACAGGTCTCGCATGGAGGCCCAATCATTGGTGATGAAGTGGTGCTGTTCCCCGAGCGACTCACCCGTGCGTGCTGCAGCTGAAACTCCACTATCGCCTGCTGCTGCTCACACAGTGTGGCCAGCATGTGCAAGGTGGAGTTCCACTTTGTGGGCACGTCACATATGAGGCGGTGAGCTGGAAGACCGAAGTTACGCTGCAGCGCTGACAGGCGAGCAGCAGCAGGGTGAGAACGCCAAAAGTGCGCACAGACGGCCCGCACTTTATGCAGCAACTCTGACATGTCGGGGTGATTTTTAAGGAATCTCTGCACCACCAAATTCAGCACATGCGTCAGGCAAGGGATGTGCGTCAAACCGGCTAGTCACATAGCTGCTACGAGATTTCGCCCATTATCGCACACCACCAGGCCGGGCTTGAGGCTGACTGGCACAAACCACTCATCGGTCTGTTGTTCAAGGCCCGTCCACAGCTCCTGTGCGGTGTGGGGTTTGTTCCCCTTACAGATGAGTTTTAAAACTGCCTGCTGTCGTTTACCCCTGGCTGTGCTGAAATTGGTGGTGAAGGTGTTACACTGACCGGATGAGGAGCTGGTAGAGGATGAGGAAGCAGAGTAGGAGGAGGAAGCAACAGAAGGCAAACTGAAGCGCCCTGCAATCCTTGGTGGTGGAAGGACATGCGCCAAACTGCTATCCGCCTCAGGCACAGCCGCCACTGCATTTACCCAGTGTGCTGTTATGGAGATATAACGGCCCTGACCTTGCTTAGTGGTCCACGTATCCGTAGTCAAATGCACCTTGCCACAGATGGAGTTGCGCAGTGCACACCTGATTTTGTCCCCTACTTGGTTGTGAAAGGGGGGATGGCTCGCCTTGAAAAGTAGTGGCGGCTGGGCACGACGTACTGTGGGACAGCCACCGCCATAAGGCCTTAAAAACTATCCGTCTCTTCCAGACGGAATGACAGCATTTCAAAAGCAAGAAATTTAGAAATGCTGGCCTTCAGGGCTAGGGATCACGGGTGGGTAGGGGGGTACTTCCTCTTCCTCTCCAGCATTTGGGATATGGAGAGCTGAACGCTTCCGTGGGACACTGTGGAGATGCTTGGTGACCCAGGTGTTGGTGTTGCTGGCAGATCCTCTGTTTGTGGGGTGCCAGGTGGCACTGTCACTCCAGAGGTGGATGAAGAGGCCGCGACTGCAGCAGAAGACGAAGCAGGAGAAGCCAGAGACCTTTCTTGGTTTTTGAGGTGTCTACTCCACTGCAGCTCTTGATTTGCACTTAAATGCCTGGTCATGCAGGTTGTGCTCAGGTTGAGAACGTTTATGCCTCGCTTCAGGCTCTGATTGCACAGCGTGCAAACCACTCGTGTCTTGTCGTCAGCACATTGTCTGAAGAACTGCCACGCTAGGGAACTCCTTGGAGCTGGCTTTGGTGCTCGGTTACTTGCTGCGGTGGGCAGTAGGAGGAGTACTGTCTAGAGGACGGCCGCTCCGCTTTTGCACCCTGATCCCTCTTCTGCTGTGCTGGTGGCTCTGTGTGACCACCACCTCTTCCTCCGAACTACATCGGTCACTAGCATGACCTTGATTCCATGTGGGGTCGAGGACCTCATCGTCCTCCACATCATCTTCCACCCAGTCTTCACCCCTGCCTTCCTTGTCGGTCTGCACACTTTCGAAAGCCCCAGCAGTTGGCACCTGTGTTTCATCATCATCCGAGACATGCTGCGATGGTCCTCCCATGCACTCATCTTGAAAAATAAGTGGTTGGGCATCGGTGCACTCAATCTCTTACACTTCTGGGGCAGGGCGAGGTGGATGGCCCTGGGAAACCCTGCTAACAGAGTCATCAAAAAGCAGAAGAGACTGCTGCATGACTTAAGGCTCAGACTGCTTGGCTGATTTGCAAGGGGGTGAGGTGAAAGACTGATGGACATCGGCTGCAGGTGCCAACTGTAGTCTTTCAGCAGGAGACTGGGTGGGAGACAATGTGAAAGAACTGGATCCACTGTCAGCAACCCAATCTACTATCACCTGTACTTGTTCAGGCCTCAGCATTCATAGAGCAGCATTAGGCCCGACCAAATACCGCTGCAGGTTTTGTCGCCTACTCGCACCTAAGGAAGGGGTTTCACTTGTGCGTGTAGCTGGCACAGATCGACCACGTCCTCTCCTTGCGACAGGAGCTCCACCAGCAGCACCACGACCTGGGCCACGTCCCTTATTTGACGCTCTCCTCATATTTTTTGAATTTAGGATCTTGCCCTAAATGGGTGTTTAATTAATAGTAGAAAAGAACGAAAGTATGTAAAGAGTGTATCTCACACGGCCTGAAGCAGACTAGGCCTCAATTAAAGATTTCTTTGCCCAAAATGTCTGTATTTCAAATGGCTGTATTTCAAATGCCTAATTCAAACCCCTGTATGTAGAGGTGGTATCTCACAGGGCTTGAACCAGTGTAGGCCTGAAGTAAATATATCTTTGTAAAAAATGGCTGTATTTCAAATGGCTGTATTTCAAATGCCTAATTCAAACCCCTGTATGTAGAGGTGGTATCTCAGAGGGCCTGAACCTCTGTAGGCCTGCAGTAAATATATCTTTGCATAAAATGGCTGTATTTCAAATGCCTAATTCAAATCCCTGTATGTAGAGGTGGTATCTCACACGGTCTGAACCAGTGTAGGCCTGCAGTAAATATATCTTTGCAAAAAAAGGCTATATTTCAAATAGCTGTATTTCAAATGCCTAATTCAAACCCCTGTATGTAGAGGTGATATCTCACAGGGCCTGAACCTCTGTAGGCCTGAAGTAAATATATCTTTGCACAAAATTGCTGTATTTCAAATGGCTGTATTTCAAATGCCTAAATCAAACCCCTGTATGTAGAGGTAGTATCTCACAGGGCCTGAACCAGTGTAGGCCTGCAGTAAATATTTCTTTGCACAAAATGGCTGTATTTAAAATGGCTGTATTTCAAATGCCTAATTCAAACCCCTGTATGTAGAGGTAGTATCTCAGAGGGCCTGAACCTCTGTAGGCCTGAAGTAAATATATCTATGCACAAAATGGCTGTATTTCAAATGGCTGTATTTCAAATGCCTAATTCAAACCCCTGTATGTAGAGGGGGTATCTCACAGGGCCTGAACCAGTGTAGGCCTGCAGTAAATATATCTTTGCACAAAATGGCTGTATTTCAAATGCCTAATTCAAACCCCTGTATGTAGAGGTAGTATCTCACAGGGCCTGAACCAGTGTAGTCCTGCAGTAAATATATCTTTGCACAAAATGGCTGTATTTCAAATGGCTGTATTTCAAATGCCTAATTCAAACCCCTGTATGTAGAGGTGGTATCATACACGGTCTGAACCAGTGTAGGCCTGCAGTAAATATATCTTTTCCCAAAAAGGCTGTATTTCAAATTGCTGTATTTCAAATGCCTAATTCAAACCCCTGTATGTAAAGGTGGTATCTCACAGGGCCTGAACCTCTGTAGGCCTGAAGTAAATATATCTTTGCACAAAAAGGCTGTATTTCAAATGGCTGTATTTCAAATGCCTAATTCAAACCCCTGTATGTAGAGGTAGTATCTCACACGGTCTGAACCACTGTAGGCCTGAAGTAAATATATCTTTGCACAAAATGGCTGTATTTCAAATGGCTGTATTTCAAATGCCTAATTCAAACCCCTGTATGTAGAGGGGGTATCTCAAGGGCCTGAACCAGTGTAGGCCTGAATTCAATATTGGTGCACCAAATTACGGTATTTAAAATCTCTGAATGTAACCCAAATGTATTAAGGGTGTATCTCACAATGACATCTGCATCAAAGGCTGCCAACTAAATTTTTTGTGCCCAAATGAGTCTTTGTTTAAAAACTGAATTTGACAGCAGTATATAAGGCTGTAATTTCACACGTGCTGATGCTGCAAGGCCTGAAAATAGTGTTTTTTGTCAAAAGAGTGTGTTCATTGCTCAGCACCCGGGCTCCTTTTTGGCTAGACCCGGTGGCTGGACGCCGGTCAGTGCAGCCGAGATGAGGACATTTTGGGGCCTCGTGCTGCACATGGGTCTAGTGCAAAAACCCAGTGTCAGGCAATACTGGAGTGGGGACGTCCTCTACCAGACCCCACTCTATAGTATGGTCATGACACGTCCCCGGTTTGAGGCCATCCGGAAATGTCTGCATTATTCAGATAATGCAGCATGTCCCCCCCGAGGTGATCCTGCCTATGACCGTCTGTATAAGATACGGCCGGTCATCGATCACTTCAGTGCCAAATTTGAGCAGGCCTACGCACCTGGAAGGGAGGTCGCGGTTGATGAGTCTCTCGTTGCGTTCAAGGAAAGACTCAGTTTCCGCCAATACATTCCCACTAAGCGGGCGAGGTATGGCGTGAAGCTGTACAAAATTTGTGAGAGTACCTCAGGGTACACTTACAAATTTCGTGTGTACGAGGGGCAAGATTCCCGTATTCAACCCCCAGAATTTCCCCCTACTCTGGGTGTTAGCGGGAAACTCGTGTGGGACCTTATGTACCCACTGCTAGATAAGGGTTACCACTTGTACGTGGATAACTTTTATACTAGCATTTCCTTGTTCAGGTCCCTTGCTGCCAGATCCACGTTCGCTTGTGGGACCGTGCGGAAAAATCAGCGCGGCCTCCCTGCCCACCCCCTCCAGGTACCTATCCCCAAGGGTGAGACCGTGCCCTTACTAGTGGAAACCTGTTGCTGGTCAGATATAAGGACAAGAGGGATGTTCTTGTACTGTCCACAATCCACGGTAACAGCACCACCCCTGTCTCTGTGCAAGGTACCGCGGCAACGGTCCTCAATCCCGATTGTATCGTCGACTACAATCGGTATAGGAGAGGAGTTGATCTCTCTGATCAAGTCCTCAAGCCATATAATGCCATGCGCAAAACCCGGGCATGGTACAAAAAAGTTGCGGTCTACTTGGTACAGGTTGCCTTGTACAACTCTTTTGTACTATCCCGAAGCGCTGGCAGCACAGGGACATTCCTCCAATTCTATGAGGCAGTCCTCAAGGACCTGATTTTTTCAGACCGGGAAAGAGCAGGCCGGAGTATCTTGGGAATTGGAGGCGCCCGGATCGTCCCTGGCCAACATTTTCCAGGTGTGGTCCCCCATACTGGAAAGAAGGGATAAACCCAAAAAAGATGCAGAGTGTGTCACAAGAGGGGGATACGGAAGGACACCACCACTCAATGTGACACTTGGCCCGATCATCCGGGCCTCTGCGTTATCGATTGCTTCCGGGAGTATCACACTTCCATGGAGTACAAAATTTTTATAATCCCCAACAGTCCCCTAGAGAACATAAAAAACTATGGCTCTCAGACTTTGGAGACACGGAAACAATTTATTTTTTTCCCAAAAATATTAGTTTTAGTGCAGGCATCCTCAAACTGCAGATGTTGTAAAACTATAACTCCCAGCATGCCCAGACAACCTACAGCCATCAGCAGGGCATGGTGGGAATTGTAGTTTTACATCTGGAGGGCCGCAGTTTGAGGATGCCTGCTTAGTGTCTCCAAAGTCTGAGAGCCATACATATTGGGCATCGCCGTGTCCGTAAAAATCTTCTCTATAAAAATAACATGTAACCCCCCCGCGGATGAACAGCGTTAAAAAAAAAAAAAAAAGTGTAAAAAAAGCTATTTATTGTCACCTAACATCACAAAAAGTGTAATAGCGAGCGATCAAAATGTCATATGCACCCCCAATTATTGCCAATAAAACCGCCATCTCATCCCACAAAAAATTAGCCCCTACATTAGATAGTCGCCCAACAAAAAAAAAAACTGTAGCTTGTATGGAGATACTAAAATAATTTTCTTTGGTTCGTAAAATGATAATATACAGGGAGTGCAGAATTATTAGGCAAGTTGTATTTTTGAGGATTAATTTTATTATTGAACAACAACCATGTTCTCAATGAACCCAAAAAACTCATTAATATCAAAGCTGAATATTTTTGGAAGTAGTTTTTAGTTTGTTTTTAGTTTTAGCTATTTTAGGGGAATATCTGTGTGTGCAGGTGACTATTGCTGTGCATAATTATTAGGCAACTTAACAAAAAACAAATATATACCCATTTCAATTATTTATTTTTACCAGTGAAACCAATATAACATCTCAACATTCACAAATATACATTTCTGACATTCAAAACAAAACAAAAACAAATCAGTGACCAATATAGCCACCTTTCTTTGCAAGGACACTCAAAAGCCTGCCATCCATGGATTCTGTCAGTGTTTTGATCTGTTCACCATCCACATTGCGTGCAGCAGCAACCACAGCCTCCCAGACACTGTTCAGAGAGGTGTACTGTTTTCCCTCCTTGTAAATCTCACATTTGATGATGGACCACAGGTTCTCAATGGGGTTCAGATCAGGTGAACAAGGAGGCCATGTCATTAGATTTTCTTCTTTTATACCCTTTCTTGCCAGCAACGCTGTGGAGTACTTGGACGCGTGTGATGGAGCATTGTCCTGCATGAAAATCATGTTTTTCTTGAAGGATGCAGACTTCTTCCTGTACCACTGCTTGAAGAAGGTGTCTTCCAGAAACTGGCAGTAGGACTAGGAGTTGAGCTTGACTCCATCCTCAACCCGAAAAGGCCCCACAAGCTCATCTTTGATGATACCAGCCCAAACCAGTACTCCACCTCCACCTTGCTGGCGTCTGAGTCGGACTGGAGCTCTCTGCCCTTTACCAATCCAGCCACGGGCCCATCCATCTGGCCCATCAAGACTCACTCTCATTTCATCAGTCCATAAAACCTTAGAAAAATCAGTCTTGAGATATTTCTTGGCCCAGTCTTGACGTTTCAGCTTGTGTGTCTTGTTCAGTGGTGGTCGTCTTTCAGCCTTTCTTACCTTGGCCATGTATCTGAGTATTGCACACCTTGTGCTTTTGGGCACTCCAGTGATGTTGCAGCTCTGAAATATGGCCAAACTGGTGGCAAGTGGCATCTTGGCAGCTGCACGCTTGACTTTTCTCAGTTCATGGGCAGTTAATTTGCGCCTTGGTTTTTCCACACGCTTCTTGCGACCCTGTTGACTATTTTGAATGAAACGCTTGATTGTTCGATGATCACGCTTCAGAAGCTTTGCAATTTTAAGAGTGCTGCATCCCTCTGCAAGATATCTCACTATTTTTGACTTTTCTGAGCCTGTCAAGTCCTTCTTTTGACCCATTTTGCCAAAGGAAAGGAAGTTG
Organism: Bufo bufo; assembly: GCF_905171765.1. Classification (NCBI taxonomy): domain Eukaryota; kingdom Metazoa; phylum Chordata; class Amphibia; order Anura; family Bufonidae; genus Bufo; species Bufo bufo. The sequence continues at coordinate 463,459,630 of NC_053389.1, read as the reverse complement.
CCTAATAATTATGCACACCTGATATAGGGTGTTGATGTCATTAGACCACACCCCTTCTCATTACAGAGATGCACATCACCTAATATGCTTAATTGGTAGTAGGCTTTCGAGCCTATACAGCTTGGAGTAAGACAACATGCATAAAGAGGATGATGTGGTCAAAATACTCATTTGCCTAATAATTCTGTACAGGGTGTAGTGTAAAATCTAAATAAATTTTAAAATGTAGACATATTAGGTATCGCCGCGTCCATAAGAATCTGCCCTATAAAAATAACATTTGACCAATCCCCTCGGATGAACAGCATTAAAAATATAAAATAAAAACGGTGCCAAAACACCTATTTCTTGGCAAAATTTCCATTTTAATCATTTTTTCTGGTAATAAAGCAACGGTTAACAGCCAGACAAAACGAAATATTTATTGCCCTGATTCTGAAGAAACACCCCATATGTGGTCGTAAATGGCTATATAGCCACACGGCAGGGCATAGAACGAAGGGAACTCCATATGGTTTCTGGACGGCAGATTTTGATGGAGTGGTTTATTTACACCATGTCCCATTAGAAGCCCCCCCTGATGTAGCCTAGACTAGAAACTCTAAAAAAGTGACCCCATCTAAGAAACTACACCCCTCAAGGTATTCAAAAGTTACTTTACAAACTTTGTTAACCCTTTAGGTGCTCCACAAAACTAAATAGCGAATGTAGAAACAATTTTAGAATTTAAATTTTTTGTTACTTTGCCTCAAAAAAGTGTAATATTGAGCAACCAAAAACCATATTTATATTTTTTTATATATATAATTTTATCATCATTTCCTGTTTTCTCATTTTTATCTACTCTGATTCATTTCTAAACAAATAAAATTTTTAACCAAATACTTTAATTAACAATATTAAATACCTTTTAATTTAAACCAAATGCGAGTGTGCCATCACAATTTCTTTTTCTGATTTCACATACCCTTACTGTTTTTTAGGTGTAACCGGAGATTGAGCACCTCTATCCATATTGACGTCTGGGTGAGCCTCAGGGACACTTTATTCAAAAATCATATTTACCCTAAAATAGTCCCAAAACAACAACCACTTTACTCCCTTAGGTTTCCGAGATGGGGTCACTTTTATGGAGTTTCTACTCTAGGGTGCATCAGGGGGCTCTTGAAAGGGTACATGGTGTAAATAACCAGTCCAGCAAAATCTGCCTTCCAAAAACCATATGACGTTCCCCTTCTATGTCCTGTCGTTTAGCCAAATAGTAGTTTACGACCACATATGGGGTGTTTCTGCAAACTATAGAATCAGGGCAACCCATATTGAGTTTTGTTTGGCTGTTAACCCATTTTTTCCAGTAATAAAGTAAGGGTTAAAATGGAAATTTTTCAAACAAATAGAAATTCCAAAATTGTTTCTCCATATGCCATTAACTCTTGTGGAACACCTAAAGGGTTAACAAAGTTTGTAAACCCAGTTTTGAATACCTTGAGGGGTGTAACTTCTTAGATGGAGTCACTTTTTTGGAATTTCTACTCTAGGGGTGCATCAGGGGGCTTGAAATGGGACATGGTATAAACAAAACCAGTCCTGCAAAATCTGCCTTCCAAAACCCATATTGCGTTCCCCTCCTTCTATGTCCTCCCGTTTGGCCAAACAGTAGTTTAGGACCACATATGGGGTGTTTTTGCAAACTACAGAATCAGGGCAACCCATATTGAGTTTTGTTTGGTTGTTAACCCTTACTTTTTTACTGGAAAAAATGGGTTAAAATGGAAAATTTTCCAAAAAATAGAAATTCCAAAAATTTTTCTCCATCTGCCATTAACTCTTGTGGAACATCTAAAGGGTTAACAAAGTTTATAAACCCAGTTTTGAATACCTTGAGGGGTGTACTTTCTTAGATGGAGTCACTTTTTTGGAATTTGTATTCTAGGGGTGCATCAGGGGGCTTGAAATGGGACATGGTATAAACAAAACCAGTCCTGCAAAATCTGCCTTCCAAAACCCATATGGCGTTCCCCTCTTTCAATGTCCTCCCGTTTGGCCAAACAGTAGTTTAGGACCACATATGAGGTGTTTTTGCAAACTACAGAATCAGGGCAACCCATATTAAGTTTTGTTTGGCAGTTAACTCTTACTTTATTACTGGAAAAAATGGGTTAAAATGGAAAATTTTCCAAAAAATGTAAATTCCAAAATTGCTTCTCCATCTGCCATTAACTCTTTTGGAACACCTAAATGGTTAACAAAGTTTGTAAACCCCGTTTTGAATACCTTGAGGGGTGTACTTTCTTAGATGCCCGTTACCCCTGAGGAAGCCAGAGATACTGGCGAAACATGTCGGGGGGCAGACTTTGGTTTTAATAAGCAGTCATGTTCCCACTGTTAGAGATAAATAGTAGTCCGGACGGATTACTGTGACCTGTCTGGCACCACCAGCAGGCTGCACACTTAGGAGTACAATAGTGTTGCCATTGTCTGTATTGAATGCTAGCTGCTAAACAGCATTCCAAGTCGTGTAGTGGGTTGATGTAACAAATCCCCTACTACCAATAGAGGGAAATAACTTGAAAATCAGTTTCTGATGATGATCAGGTACTAGCATTTTCAGACGTGGTATGGCAAGAGGTTGTCCGCATAGCCTTTTGCACCAATTGCCCTGGCAGTGATAAACAGGGATCAGGCTGGTTCACTGTCATCTGATTGGTACCACCTTTAGTAGGCTATACACTCTAGGTGGTTGCACACATAGGAGTTATATGTTGTGTTAGAAAACGCCTGCAATAATTGTCAGCGGCGAACCAGCATCTCAAGCCATATAGTGGGATGATGGTATTTGTCTCCCACTACTAATATAGGGCAATAAAACTGATAACCATATACAGCTGATAATTAGCAGTCAATAACTTCTGCAGACGTGGTAGCACAAGAGGTTGCCCTCATATATTTTTTGGAGTGAGCGATTGTGCACATCGCCTCCAATTGATTATACCCATCATCTCTCACAGTGGATTGTAGACTGTGTTTTTAACATCCTAGTAGTTTATTTTGTTTTTTTGTCTGTGTTCTATTATATGTGATTCACAACCAATTAGTGACACTTTTTAATGATTATTACAATAAAGGTGAAGTATTAGTTTGCACTTGGGCCAAGATAGTTTTCTATTGCCCTTATAGGCATTTGTAAATAAAGTTGTGAATTAACCTTGCCCAGGTCAGGTCCTGTATTTATGGATTACTTTCTTAGATGGAGTCACTTTTTTGGAATTTCTATTCTAGGGGTGCAACGGGGGGCTTGAAATGGGACATGGTATAAACAAAACCAGTCCTGCAAAACCTGCCTTCCAAAACCCATATGGCGTTTAGGACCACATATGGGGTGTTTCTGCAAACTACAGAATCAGGGCAACCCATATTGAGTTTTGTTTGGCAGTTAACCCTTGCTTTGTTCCTGGAATAAATTCATTATATTAGAAAATTTTCCAAAAAAATCAAAATTCTTAAATTTTATGTCCATTTGCCATGAACTCTTGTGGAAGATCTAAAGGGTTAGATTCACAGCCTGATGAACGTTTAAAAGAAAAAAACAAAAACTTTATTAAAGTCAGTTTAAAAGGAGGGCAAAAAGCCTATATGTCACAGTCTGTGACCATCAGGCAACCAGACCCAAAAATGTACAGAGAAGGAATATAAATAAATCCTCTGTACAATTATAGGTCTGGGCTAGAGACGTGACTTGCTAGCAAGTGGTTGCTAATCGATTGCAAGCCGGAAGTTAGGACACGGTTTACACTATGAATGGACACTAGTATGTTTGTTGCAAGTGACCCTATTGGATATGTGCTCAAGTATGGCTAATCCAGCTAATTCCTGGCCGTATAAGGCTATGTTCAGCTGATCGCACTGACTATACTAAGTACTGCACCCTTGGTCTGCGATTAAGATCAGTGTATCCAGTACATATACGCTAGACCACTATATCTGGGGCGACTATTAAAGAGCCTCACTGCTCCAGATGATTTTGCAGCGTGCTGCGTTAATAAAGTCTCTATGGACATATATACGCCCTCATATAGTACAGTGTTCAGACCAGCCTTTCAAATAACCTACGGCCAGTGTATAGGCTATATCCATTCGCTTGCAGCCAGTATATTTTGGCTGTATACAGTCAATTGCAGCCAGTATATTTTGGCTCCATCCACACACCTACAGCCAGTATATTTTGGCTCCATCCACTCATTTGCGGCCAGTATATTTTGGCTGCATACACACTCTTAGGCTATCAGGTAAAGTACCGCATCTCGTGGAACCCTGCCTAAAGAGCCGTGTCCTAATAGTTAACAACAGCTCTACGCGTTTCCACGTGACTTATGTTCGTCACGTATCTTCAGGAGCTTATTAAATAAATGCCTATGTCAGGACAAAGTGCCGCACTATAGCGTGCTATGGCTCCGGCGCTGTAATGGCCGTACGCGGCCGAAAGAACGCCGACTTCAAATGGCCGAAGCCCCGCCTGTCGGGAGGGGTGTGCCGGTTACACCACCAATCAGAAATAGGGGCGGGTTCCTAGTAATGATCCTTACCCTTCCTGACGAGTATTGTGCTTGCACAATTTGTGGGGGAATCCAAGTCGCGGCCCGTATACTATCTTTTGATACAGAACATGTCTGCTGGTCGGGACCCACAGGGGCGGTAATCCTCCGAAGAAGCAGGTACCGATCCCCATCTTAGTAGTACGTCACTAGCGGGGAGGGGCATCCCCACTCCATACAGACATTGAAATACTGCTGCACATCGCAGCTAGGCATAAAACGGAATGTATGCAGTGTACATTAATGCTTGTAAGCATGTACACAGATGTTTTATATATAAACGGAAAAAGTAATAAAATCACTAATGCCATGGAGCAGCACATCAAAAAAGCGCAACACTGTGTCGGATGACGCGCATCATACTGTATATGATAGGCTGATCAATAAAGCAGGCATAATCATATGGCCTCATTTAGCCCTTGCGGTTGATTGTCTGCAACTTGAAGGTCCACATTGCTTCTTTGCGGAGTAGGGGTATATCAATATCACCTCCACGGATTGATATCTTCGCTTGTTCAATCCCCTGCACTCTCAACACATCAGGGTCACCGTCATGCATATCACATACATGACGTGCCACTGATGTGTCCCGCTTATTCCGGATATCCGACAGATGTTTACCAAATCTACGTCTCTGTTCTCGTCTGGTTTTGCCGACGTATTGTGACCCACATCGACAGCTGATTAAATACACAATACCTATAGAAGTGCATCTGATGAATGAGCGTATTATGGCTAGTAAAGAATCCTCCTCTCAGGATATTCCTGCAGATGATACATGAGCCACAGGGAAAGGTGCCCTTAAGGTATTCTTCAGCCCAAGTTTCAGACTTAGGATGTGTATACAAGCTGTGTACCAAATGGTCACGTAATTAGAGCTACGTCGATACGTAATTGAGGGATGGTCTGGAATTAACTCCCCAATATCTGGGTCTGATTGCAAAATGGACCAGTGATTTTGTAAAATATCACGGACATTTTTGTGGGCCTTATCAAAAGTTGTGACAATTCTGGGTGTGGGGTCCTCACTGCTACTCGTTTTTGGAACCAGGAGCCGGGTGCGATCTGTACTCATAGAATGATGGAAAGCTCTTTTCAAAGTATATTGGGGATATTCCCGATTCGTGAATCGACCTCTCAAGTCAGATGCAACTGCTCTGAAATCACCTAGTTCGGAACAATTCCTCCTGGCCCTAAGGTACTGTCCCTTCGGGATACCTCTATTTATGGCCAGTGGATGACCACTTTCCCAGTGCAGGAGATTATTGGTCGAAGTTTTCTTCCTGAACAGATTAGTGGTGATCTTTCTGTCAGTACCAATGGTGATCATCAGGTCCAAGAACGCAATCTGTCGCTCTTGTACCTCTGATGTGAAAAATAACCCCATCTAGTTCACATTTAATGCTGCCACAAATGCCATAAAATGCTCTCGTGTCCCTTTCCACAGTATCAGCACATCGTCGATGTACCTTATCCACAGTTGGACATTTGATGTGTACTGCTCCATGGCATCACCAAACACAACTTCCTTCTCCCACCAGCCCAGGTACAAATTGGCGAACGTCGGGACACAGGGACTGCCCATGGCGACGCCCCTGAGCTGGTGGTAGATATGCTGGTCAAAAAGAAAGACAATGCGGGTGAGGACGAAGTCAAGCAATTGCATCAGGAGGATGTTATGCCGGCGACAGTGTTCGCCCCTCTGTTGGATGAAGGCCTCGACAGCCCTACACCCAGATTCATGGGGTATAGAGCTGTACAAGGCCTCAACATCCAAACTAGTGAGGAGAACACCCTCCTCGCACTGAATGCCCTCCAGGCGTTGTAGTATATCCATGGTGTCTCGGGCATAGGACGGCAACGACGTAACAAATGGACGCAGGATTCTGTCCAGGTACGTACTAATATTAGCAGTAAGGCCGCCTATGCCCGAGACAATGGGTCTGCCCTTTAGCACTGGCCATTGTTTGTGTAATTTGGGCAGACTGTAAAATGTAGCTACAACCGGGGATTTAGGAAGCAGATATTCCAGTTCATTTTTGCTGATCAGCCTGTCCTCATAGGCCTTATTCAGCAGAGTCGCGAGCTGAAGCCTAAATAAAGGGGTAGGGTTGATGGAGAGACGCTTATAGGTTTTGGTGTCCTCAAGTAAGTGGAGACACATGGAGCAATAGTCCTCCTGCTCCATAACGACAATATTGCCTCCTTTGTCGGAGGGCTTGATGACGATAGACGTGTCCCTCTCAAGTACCTCCAATGACTGTCTCTCGCGTAGAGCTGTTGTTAACTATTAGGATACGGCTCTTTAGGCAGGGTTCCACGGGATGCGGTACTTTACCTGATAGCCTAAGAGTGTGTATGCAGCCAAAATATACTGGCCCATATACTGGCCGCAAATGAGGTAATAATAATAATAATAATGTAGGTTATTTGAAAGGCTGGTCTGAACACTGTACTATATGAGGGCGTATATATGTCTATAGAGACTTTATTAACGCAGCACGCTGCAAAATCATCTGGAGCAGTGAGGCTCTTTAATAGTCGCCCTAGATATAGTGGTCTAGCGTATATGTACTGGATACACTGATCTTAATCGCAGACCAAGGGTGCAGTACTTAGTATAGTCAGTGCGATCAGCTGAACATAGCCTTATACGGCAAGGAATTAGCTGGATTAGCCATACTTGAGCACATATCCATTAGGGTCACTTGCAACAAACATACTAGTGTCCATTCATAGTGTAAACCGTGTCCTAACTTCCGGCTTGCAATCGATTAGCAACCACTTGCTAGCAATTCAGGTCTCTAGCCCCAGACCTATAATTGTACAGAGGATTTATTTATATTCCTTCTCTGTACATTTTTGGGTCTGGTTGCCTGATGGTCACAGACTGTGACATATAGGCTTTTTGCCCTCCTTTTAAACGGACTTTAATAAAGTTTTAGTTTTTTTTCTTTTAAACGTTCATCAGGCTGTGAATCTATAAGTATTAAGGAACGTCTACTTATGTATCTGTATAAAGTGTGAAAGACCTAAAGGGTTAACAAAGTTTGTAAAATCAGTTTTGAATACCTTGAGGGGTGTAGTTTCTAAAATGGGGTCATTTTTGGATGGTTTCTATTATGTAAGCCTCACAAAGTGACTTCAAACCTGAACTGGTCCATAAAAAGTGGGATTTGGAAAATTTCTGAAAAATGTCAAAATTTGCTTCTAAACTTCTAAGCTATGTAACATCCCCAAAAAATAAAATATAAATCCCAAAATGATACAAACATGAAGTAGACATATGGGGAATGTAAAGTCATCACAATTATTGGGGGTATTACTATGTATTACAGAAGTAGAAGAACTGAAACTTTGAAATTTGCAAATTTTTCCAAATTTTGGGTAAATTTGGTATTTTGTTATGCAAAAAAATTAACTTTTTTGACCTAATTTTAGCAGTTTCATGAAGTACAATATGTGACGAAAAAACAATCTCAGAACGGCCTGGGTAAGTAAAAGCGTTTTAAAGTTATCAGCACTTAAAGTGACACTGGTCAGATTTGAAAAAATGGCCAAGTCCTTAAGGTGAAATAGGGCTGAGTCCTTAAGGGGTTAAACTTTAATTTAACAGTTGCAGATCTGGAATGTACTGTTTTTTGGAGAAAAAATAGTGTGTTTTTCAGACCCCAGAAAATGATGGGTGTATTTCTACCTTAAATTGCACACTGACTAATACAGATGTTGTACAGGGTGGGCCCTTTATATGGATACACCTTAATAAAATGTGAATGGTTGGTGATATTAACTTCCTGTTTGTGGCACATTAGTATGTGTGAGGGGGGAAACTTTCAAGATGGGTGGTGACCATGGCGGCCATTTTGTAGTCAGCTATTTTGAATCCAACTTTTGTTTTTTCAATAGGAAGAGGGTCATGTGACACATCAAACTTATCAAACTTATTGGGAATTTCACAAGAAAAACAATGTTGTGCTTGGTTTTAACGTAACTTTATTCTTTCATGAGTTATTTACAAGTTTCTGACCATTGTTTTTCTTGTGAAATTCCCAATAAGTTTGATGTGTCACATGACCCTCTTCCTATTGAAAAAACAAAAGTTGGATTTAAAATGGCCGCCATGGTCACCACCCATCTTGAAAAGTTTCCCCCCTCACATATACTAATGTGCCACAAACAGGAAGTTAATATCACCAACCATTCCCATTTTATTAAGGTGTATCCATATAAATGGCCCACCCTGTAGATTGCCAAAAAAGTCATTTTTTGCTAACAGAATATGAAGGCTGTATACTGTATATTAAATTTGAATTTAACACTTGCAGATCTGGAAAATACAGTTTTTTGAAAAAAATCTTTTTTTTTTTTTGTTTTGTTTTTTAAACATGGACATTTTTATTGATTTTTCAATAGTGGCATGAGAAAATGGTATTTGACATAGTGGATACTAGATCAGGAAGGAAGTGGGGGAGAGGGGGGGCACGGGTATGGGGAGGGGGGGTGGAGGAAAGGGAGGGAATAGGGTGTATAAGGTATGGATAAAACATGTCAAGTAACATTGTAAGGCTACTTTCACACTAGCGTTCAGAGCAGATCCGTCTGGGGTCTGCCCAGACGGATCCGCTCATATAATGCAGACTTGGGATCCGTTCAGAACAGATCCGTCTGCATTATATTGTAGAAAAAATTCTAAGTGTGAAAGTAGCTTCAGACGGATCCGTCCAGACTTTACATTGAAAGTCAATGGGGGACGGATCAGTTTGAAAATTGAGCCATATAGTGTCAAATTCAAACGGATCCGTCCCCATTGACTTACATTGTAAGTCTGGACGGATCCGTTTGCCTCCGCACGGCCAGGCGGACACCCGAACGCTGCAAGCAGCGTTCAGGTGTCCGCTTGCTGAGCGGAGGCTGAACGCTGCCAGACTGATGCATTCTGAGTGGATCCGCATCCACTCAGAATGCATTAGGGCAGTACGGATGCGTTCGGGGCCGCTTGTGAGCCCCTTCAAACGGAGCTCACAAGCGGAGCCCCGAACGCTAGTGTGAAAGTAGTCTAAATAACATTGTAAATCACATAGGGTACATTGTCTGAGTACTAAATAAGGAGCTGGGAGCCAAAAACTTATGGGTACAAATGTTGGGTTAAATCACGGGTGCGAATTATCTCTACAGAACAAGAAAGTCTCAAGTCACAACATCTATAGATAGTGTTAGCATTGACTTTCCCTGAAGATTTGCCATATAAAAGCAGCAGTGGTATCCACTCTTCATCCCTTGATATGTTCGCTCTAAATTACTAGTAGGTTAGATGGATTAGATTGGTTATGAAAAGGGCTGTTTAACCAAGCTTCCCAAAGTCTATAAAATGTATCTTTTTGGAAAAAGGCTGAAGCAGTTACTCCTTCATACCAACAATTGTTTTCCACACCTCTTAAAACTTCAGTGTCCCTAGGGGTATAGTCAGATTTCCAATGGTGAGCAAGAAGTTGGCTTGTTACTAAACATAAATGGCCAAATATTGTTCTAAAATTATAGGGAATGATTTCCATATCTATAAAAAGAAGTGCCAAATGCGGCGAGGGATGGATTTGGATATGGCTAATCTTAGAGAATATTAGAAAGACTCGAGACCATAATGATTTGACAGGTGGACATTCCCACCAGCAATGCAGAAAGGTTCCTTCAGAGAGTCCACATCTCCAACAGGTGGGCGGAGTGTCTTGGAATATCCTATTTAGTTTTGTGGGGTGATAGTACCACCTGTATAAGATCTTCCTGGATGTTTCTAGGTGAATAATACATCTCGAGATGTGTGACACTGTTTCAAATAACTGAGACCATTGCTCATCCGTTAGGTTTACAGACATATCTTGAGACCATTTCAGCTTAATAGCCTTAAGTGGGTCAATTGTTGGAGAGATAAGGATTTTATAGGCCTTGGAGATCCCTTTATGGTTTGAGTCACCCTGTGTGAGCCATCTAGTGAATGATACTGAGGAGGGATTATTATTGATAAATCTTTCAGGATTAGATACTGAGGTGTTAGCGGTGGCGTGTCTGATTTGAAGGTATTTATAGAAGTCTTTGGAAGGTAGATCATATATTTCCAAGAGTTGCGAGAAGGATCTAAGGACATTGTTCGTAAATAGATCTTCTATATTACATAAACCCCTCTCTCTCCACAGGGAAATATCAAGGTCTGGGATATATGCTTCTAATATTGAGGTGGTGAGTTTTTGGAAGGGAATATTAAACAGTTGACGTTTATTGGCAATTGTTTCCCATACGTTTAAGATAGCTTTTGTAGTTGATAAAATGCAGGAGGGAAGGGATTTGAAAATGAGCGTAGATAAAAGAAGATCTTTCAAAGAGTGTCTGCCAAGATGGTGCTTCTCTATTCGAGACCATTCTCTTTGTTGGTCCTCTTGCCAAAGATATTTCAATTGTTGTAGAATAGTAGCTCTATAATATTGGATAAGGGATGGGCAACTTAAACTGCCTTCTTTTCTAGGAAGGTAGAGAATGTCAGCTTTAATTCTGTGAGATTTCCCTCCCCAAATAAAGTGCAACAGGATTTTTTTGCAAATCTTTGAGATATTTGATAGGGATTGGAATAGGAAGGTTTCTAAAGTAGTATACAATTTTTTGCAATACATTCATTTTTATAACTGCAATTTTACCCAGCCATGAAATTCCTTGTGTCTTTAGGCTGCTAATTTTGTTTTTTATATCTTGGAATAGGGGAATGTAGTTAGTGGCGAATGTTTCAGATGGGTGAGCCGTTAGTTTAATCCCTAAGTAGGGAATTGATTTTTTAACCCATTTGAATTGGAAGGATTGTTTGAGGGAGTTAACTATTTTCGCGGGAATTCCAAGGTTTAAGATTTGGGATTTTGTTGTATTAATTCTGTAATAGGATGATTTTGAAAAATGTGTTAATATGTCACACGTATGGGGTAGGGAACTAGTGGGGTTAGACATTAATAAAAGGACATCATCAGCGAAAAGACCTATATGGTGGTCCTTATCTGAAACTGGAACACCAGTGATATGGGGGGATAACCTAATATGGAGAGCCAGTGGTTCCATTATTAAGGCAAAAATTAGTGGGCATAGGGGGCAACCCTGTCTGGTGCCGTTGGAGATGGGGAATGAGTGAGATTTAAATCCTGAGGAATATACATATGCATGGGGGGAGGAGTATAAATTTAGTATACCTGACAAAAAAGGGCCAATAAAACCAAATCTTCGTAAGACTGATTGTAAGAAACCCCAGTGAACCCTATCGAATGCCTTCTCCGCGTCCAGTAAGAGGAGCAGAGAAGGCGTCCGGCGGGCGTGGGCTATTTCAATCAAGTCTAGGAAGCGTCTTGTTCCGTCAGAGGTTTGACGGTGTTTAACGAATCCAACTTGATCTTTGTCTATTAAACTAGGTAAAATATTTGCCAGCCAGTTGGCTAAGATTTTTGAGAAATATTTTAAGTCTGTGTTTAACAGGGATATGGGTCTGAAGTTGGCTGGTGTGTCCGGGTTCTTCCCCGGTTTTGCAAAGTAATAATTATTGTTTGAGCATTTCTGATGGGATCCCGTTTTCCTTGCATCATATTATGGAAACATGACAACAAATGAGGGGCCAAGAGTGGGAAAAGGTTTTGAAATTTTCATTTATAAAACGTCTGGGCCTGGAATTAGTTTATTTTGAGCGTTGAGATTGTTTTTATACTTCTTGTAGTGTGATTGGCGAATATAAAGTTGTTGCTTGTTCTGGGGAGATTTGGGGGAGTAATAAGTCATTTAAGAAGGTATTAATATCTGATAAAGTTGGCTGATAAGAGTGCGGGTCATTCTTTAAATATAAAGAGAAAAGTAGTAGCTAAGAATTCCTCAGCTTTTTCTGAGGGTTTAATATTTTTACTTTTGTTGGGAGACCAAAGGTATGGATTCGAGAGTTTGCTGCTTTACTTTTAATTTTGTTAGCCAGCAATTTAGATGCTCTGTTTCCTAGTCTGTAGAATTGTGCTTTAGACTGTCTAAGATGTCTTTCATAATTATTTTGCATAAGTATCTGCATTTCATGTCTTATATTGGTGATCTCTTTGAGATTGTGTGGAGTGGGAAGTTGTTGATTGGCTTTTTCTAAAACTGTAAGTTTATTATGTAATTCCTCTAGTTTAGATGCTCTTTTCTTTTTTTCCTCTGAGGAGAACTTAATAAAATGTCCTCTGATCACCGCTTTGTGGGCACACCACACCGTAGTCGGATTGACCTCTGGGCTTGTATTGAGGAGAAATATTCTGATATGGCTGCAGAGATTAAATCTTTATAGTGTTTGTTGGATAATAGGAGATTATTACGCCTCCATGGGGAGGTATGTTGCAGGTTAAAGGTCTCTTGGATGGTGATAGTGACAGGGGCGTGGTCAGACCAAGTAATCAGACCTATTCTGGAATCTGTCACCTTTTGAAGTAGCCATTTGTCTACCAAGAAGAAATCTATTCTAGAATAGGAATTATAGGGGTTTAAAAAAAAAGGAGTAATCAGTTTCGGACGCATGAAGAATTCTCCAAGCATCGTATAATTCCTCCTTATGGCATAGATCTTTGAGTTTATAGTTATCAGTTTTACTCACAGGAGTAGATCTGTCAAGGCGCGGATCTATAACTAGGTTGAAGTCTCCACAGACGATGACGGATCCCCTCTTCTTAGATGAGACGGACTCCAGAATAGACCTAATGAAACTCAGAGTTCTAGAGTTAGCGGCGTACAATGACACCACAGTGTATGGAGCATTATTAATCAAACAGGTAACAAGTATAAATCTACCCATAGGGTCAGCGTCAAGCGATATTTTTTTGTTGTTGAAGGCATGTGAGAACAAAGTAGTAGGGAAGTCCTTGTGCTTGATCCTAAAGCTGTCTGCTTCATCTAGGTGAGTTTCTTTCACACATAAGATGTCGCAACCTAGTTTGCGCGTCTCTTTCCATAAGAAAGAGCGTTTAGCTGGGCTATTAAGGCCCTTTGCATTTAAAGAAGCTATCTTTAAAACCATAATAAATCAATGGAGTAAAAGCATGCAAAAAGAGGTCGCTTTGTAAATACCTGCACCATCATACATACCAATAGTAGATTAATGTACCCCATATAGAAAATAACAAATGAGACTATAAGAAATATTGAAACCAGATTAACAAAAAAACTAAGAACTAGAAAAAATAATTTTTGAAGTCCGGTTCTAAGTGAACCAATGCGGCCCCAGGTCGCTATCTGAGTGGGGGAGGTGGTGGTAGTTACTAGAATGTTGATCGACGTCAACCGTTGTCAGTCCAGTCTTGTCCAGCTGTTGATAAAACTCATGTCAAAGCAAATGAGGTGTCCTAAAACAAGGCATAGAGTAGGAGGAGGACAGGAGAGAAGGAGTTAAAGGAATGATAGAAAAAAAAGTAAAATAAAATTAAGAGAATGTCCAGGATAGCGTTCCTTATAATGAAGGTATCTTCTGAGTTAAGTTTTTCACTTGGGAGATGTAGAGGGTCTCGGGTGACCAACTACTGTCCACTCACGAGACAGTGTTTCTTTTTTGGCTGACTTTTCGGCTCCTCCGTCAGGTACGTCAGTACATTCTTGGTTAAAAAGATCATAGCTTCTTTAGGGGATGATAGTACCAAAGTGGATCCCTTGTGATGAACTATGAGTTTTACCGGGAACCCCCATTTATAAAGAACTTTATGTTCTCTCAAGATTTGTGTCACTTTGGTAAATTACCTTAGTTTGGCCAAGGTGGCAGGAGATAAGTCTGTGTATAGGGAAATTTCTCGGAAGTGTTCAGGTAGATCAGGCTTCTTAGACGCGGCTCTGAGTCTTTAATGTAGTAATAATGGAGCCTTGCTATGGTGTCTCTGGGTAGAGACGCCAAAATATTTTTTGGTTTGGGCAGTCTATGGACGCTATCAATTAACAGGTCTGTGTTAGAAGCCTGAGGTAGGAGAGCTGAGAACAGGTCTATTAAGTATTCTTGGAGCTGAGAATCTTGTGGGCCCGGTACATTGACGACATTTTCATCATCTGGAACGCATCTACATCAGCGTTTAGGACACTCGTTGAGAAACTTAATGAAAATAGGTTAGGACTTTGTTTCACACACAAGACAAATGAAAACACCCTACCCTTCCTGGACATATTGATCCAAAGAAATGGATCTGATGAGCTGGTTACCACTATATTTCGTAAACCAACAGCAACCAATTCTGTACTACACTGGAGCAGTAGCCATCCCCTACCGCTCAAAAGGGGCATACCGAGGGGCCAGTATCTGCGCCTAAGGCGCAACTGCTCCACAAAAGCAGAATTCGTAAAACAGGCAGAGGTTCTGAGGAGTAGATTCCTCTCCAGAGGATACCCGGATCCAGTGCTGAGGTCAGCATACCAAATGGCATTAACTTCTTCAAGAACGGAACTACTGGTACCAAGAAACAAACCCCCAGATACCAGACAAAAAATCAGGGTAATAGGTACCTTTGATGAAGCCGCCAGTGACGTAAGAAAGATTCTACAAAAACACTGGCCGATACTAATGATGGATCCCGACATCAAAGAAAGGATTTTCGATTACCCTCAGATTACATTCAGGAGGGGTAATAGCCTTAGAGATATGTTGGTACATAGCCACCACAAATCAACTACAAAAGGAACTTGGCTAGACAGGAAGCCACTAGGGTGTTTTAGGTGCAGTGGATGCATTGCATGCAGTACAATACAAACATGTAAAGAATTTGTCAGCACTAACCTTCAAAAACCTTTCAGAATTAAGGATTTCATAAACTGCCGCAGTAGGGGTGTCATCTATAGAATCACGTGTGAATGCCCCCTTGAATATATAGGCAAAACGAAGCGTGAACTGCGTAGACGGATTGGCGAACACCTGGGGGATATCACCAATAAAAAAGATACGGCTGTATCACGTCACATACATGAATATCATCATGGCGACCCACGCAGCATAAAAGCCATTGGCATCGAGGTAGTCCCCCCCCCCTTTGCGAGGAGGTGACTGGGATCGCATGCTCCTTCAACATGAAGCACGCTGGATCCATACGCTGCGGACGACAGCCCCCCAAGGCCTAAATGAGCAACTGTGCTTCGGCTGCTTCATTTAATAAAAACTAGACTAGCCATTCAACGCCAAAGGTGACATATCCCTATATGACCCGGACAGGCTGGCAGAACGAGACATGAGAAGAATACAACTCATGTAAACAGCATATGTCAACGGATAGACGGTATATAACATGCACCCCTTGACAGGAATCATCATATAGAGCGTACCTACCTCACGGTAACAAAAGAAAAAGAAAAAGGCATACTAAGGTCTAATCTGCCAACACTGTGTGAACACAGGAACCGTACCCTCTAGAGGGCAGCTCTTAGGCTCACTATAATAATAATCAGATACAGGGTAGGTCCTTGTGACGATACTTGCATTGACTAATATCAAACAATCTGCCTTGAGGCCTTTCAAACAAATTGTCTACTAGATGCCAAAACTCTGACAAGTGCATCCCGATGGACAAGAGCATCCATTTATTATGTATTGCTCATTATGCATCCGTGTCTGTGCACTACTGACCAGAATACTTTTAATTTAACTATTTTGCAAAAAATGTCACAATAATATTCACCGCATTTGCTATAGACGGTGTCTAATTCATGGTTGTCATATAGAGTCCCGGTTACCTGGCAACCAACTAAACACTGGCTGGTGGACAAGATATGTCCCAGGCGGATGACATAATCCTCAGCCACTGGAAATGACGTATCGGCATCTGAATACGTCAGTAGACTTACTATGCTGGTTACCTTCAGCATGGGTAGCGCATGCGCGGTTGCGTCGGCTGTTCAGCTGACGTCACGGTGCTGCGCTCCAAGCCTCTTTCTGAGGCCGAACAGGGTTTTCTCATAGCACTGATAGCGCATGCGTGAGCGCGTCGACGGCAGCGCCGACGTCATCACGCTGCGCTCCAAGCCTCGTTCTGAGGCATTATGGTGTTCAAATAGGAGCGGGCGACTGCCGGCAAGTAGGCTCTATCACGGCCTCTGGACACGCCGCTGCGCTCCAAGAGAGGGACCGGACCATCTCCAGGTGACCCCCTCTACTCTGTCTATATATCTCAGGCAAGTACCCAGCCCTGATACATGACTAGAGCCCTTACTAAAGGCCAATACGTCTAAGTATCACCTGTGTCACATTTTCATCCTAAATTATATATGACGTATGTGCTGTCTGCTGACAATAAGCTACCAACACTGCACGTCATTCGATCACATTGCCCCTCTACGTGTGCCTAATATTCCCCTGATGAGTTTTATATAAAAAATTAAACATTCGTGTAGGGACTAGCTACACTAGGGCACAATAGGGCCAAGTAGCAAAAGGGCTAGGTTCCGGACGGGGTCGTTCTTTTCAGAACGGGTGCTCCGTATATATAGGACGCTAGGGGCGAGATAGCACCCATATATTAGGGCTGTCTAGGTACTTCTTACCCACTCATATCCCCGCCGGACCCCTTCTGCTCTTCTTTACAGCAAAATCTTCTTGCATTGGACATCTCCAGAGACCAGAGGACCGGGGCCATAACGGTAGGACCTACTGGTTATTTAAGGTGCCGCCGTGTACCCATCTATATTATTTAAGGGTGCCGCCGTGCACCTAGCACATTTGTATCCCTGGTGCCATCATGCACTTTTTTCTTTATCTCTCATTATAGCATTTAGGGACTCATCCTAATCTTGAATATATTAAAAGTTATGTTTTAACCTAAAATCACCATTACTACCTTGTTTACATATACTCTAAATACTGGTGATCAAGTCACCAACTAAACATATAGCTCCTCCAGACTAGCTGAGAATCTTGCACTGATTCTGGAATAGTTCCTAAAGCGGATATTATTTCTTCTAGACCTGTCCTCCATGTCTGCCAGCTTGATCTTTATAGCAGCTATATCGTCCTCAACTGAGTTGTTGCCGTCGACAAGGCCATTATGAGCTGACGTGAACTCCTCCATTTTTTTCCTCCAGGTGAGCTGTGCGGTGAAAGACTTTTTGAGGTCTGACAGAAGCTCTTTCATGGTCACTACGGTCATATGTTCAGAGAATGGAGGTTTCTCTGTCCCCACAGATTCTGGATATATGGGGGAGGATGTAGAGGAATGTAACTTGCCTTGTGTTTTGTCTGAGACGCAGGAAGAAGATCTGCCGGCAGGCGAAGCTTGAGAGGACCTGCTGGTGAAGGCAGTTTCATCTTGTCTGTGTGCAGACGTTTCCCGCGGATCGGCGCCATCTTGGGAGGATGCCGGGCTGAAGAAGCTTGTAAGTTTAGCTGGAGTCCCCGGTCTTCTTTTGCCCCGCTGCATTTTATTCAAGTCCCTCAGGTTCCTTGGTGGAAGTAATGATGTTTAGGCTGATTAGGTCAGCGCTTTTGAGGTCCTTTGAGCCGCTTTAAGACTGTAGTGCACGGAGCTACAGCAGCATGCATTTGCTCCGATGCGCGCCAAGCCACGCCCCCCGTGTGTTTTTAAAACCCCAGAAAATTATGGGTGTATTTCTACTTTAAATTGCACACTGACTAATCCAGATGTTGTAGATTGCCAAAAAAGTATTTTTTTGCTAACAGAATATGAAAGCTGTATATATTAAAATAGTGTGTTTTTAAAACCCCCAGAAAATGATGGGTGTATTTCTACCTTAAATTGCACACTGACTAATCCAGATGTTTGCCCCCCAAAAAATGGTGATTTGCAATGTCCCAAAAGCTCAGATGCAGTGCTGGTGCACTGAGCATGCATAAAATGGCCGCCGCCACCCACCTAACTAACAGAATTCTAAAAGTTTGTATTTTTTGGTCAATGAGCTCAGGGCAGGGTAAAACGATAGTGCCCTGCACCCACACAACTATTTGTCTATAGATTGCTGAGTTAGATTCTCTCCTGTGCTCTCCCTGAAATCACAAGTCCAGCAGCATCCTCTCCCTACACTTGTAACAGCACAGTGACGTGCAGCGCTATGTGACTCAAGCTTATATAGAGCCTGGGTCACATGCTGCTCTGGCCAATCACAGCCATGCCATTAGTAGGCAATGTGATGGCCTCTTGGGGCAAGTAGTATGTTGCTTGTTGATTGGCTGCTGTGCAGCCTTTCAAAAAGCGCCAAGAAAGCGCCGAACACCGAACCCGAACTTTTGCGGAAATGTTCGGGTTCGGGTCCGGGGTCCAAAAATCCTAAAGTTCAGTATGAACCTGAACTTTACAGTTCGGGTTCGCTCAACCCTACTAAAGATATGATGTGTTGTGGTGGTCTCCCTCAGGCTGATGCTCCCTTGGACCACCGAATGTAAGGAGAGGACACCATTTCTTTTCTCAGGGCACAGTAGTAGTTAGGGCTGGGGTTACGTTACATGGCACGCTGTGCAAGATGTCTTTTTGGATCCCCCAACATAAATACCTCTGCAACCATTATGGTACTTACACATGAGTGTAGATTTCAATACAGAAAATCTGAATATTTTTTGTATGGATTTCTGTGAGTTTCCACACCAAAAACTGCACATGTTACTTGCAGTTTTTTATGTGGATTTGATGCAGATTTTCCACGGAACTCAGCCCTCCATTGAAAAGGAGGGGATCCCTACCAAAAATCACACAAACAATTTAGCCAATAGCAGGCGGTGACAGGACGAGCCTCCCTAGGATCACAGACTTGTCCCGATCACCGCCTGCTATTGGCTGAATTCCCCCAGTGGCGGATGTTTTCATCTGAGCAACAGGGAGATGCAACGGCAGCCGTGGCGTAAGAAGCGACACGGGTGCCGGGGAGTGAGGTAAGTACATTATGTGCTGGGGGGGCATCTAAGGTGTTGGATAACCCCTTTAATTTTATGGAGAGAAAGCACAGCTAATGTTTAAAGGGATACATTCAGGGGTGTAGCTATAGGGGGTGCAGAGGTAGCAGTTGCTACCGGGCCCAGGAGCCTGAGGGGCCCAAAAACCCTTGTGCCACATAAGACACTGGCATTATAGAAAGTGCATGCTGGTCAATTTACACCTCTGGCTGGAGGGAAGGGGTTAGGTCAAGAATTTGGCATGAAGGGGTGCCCTTTCAATGTTTGCCTCAGGCAGCAGGAAGGTTATGTGCTCCCCTACTCCTTACCAACAAGCAGTGAGGGACGGGGGCCCAAGCTAAACTCTTGCACTAGGGCCCATGAGCCTTTAGCTATGCCACTGGGTTCATTTATGGCGTATTGATTCATATGTCCGATGGTGCAAGTCCAATCTGTAAGAGCTAATCGAATCTTAAGAATAGGCCCTCCTTTCACCGCTATGGGACTTTCAAAAATAGCTGAGCACTGGATATATTTTGAAGTCCCATAGCAGTGAATGGAGATGCATACACAACAAGCTTACTACATAAATGCAGCACAAGACTCCAGTACAGTACATAAATATAGCAAGCCGGTTTATGGTGAAGCAGGGAGATAATGGCTCCCTGCTTCATAATGGCATTCAACTGTATCTGAATCCTGTGGACTGGGTGCCAGGGTTGTCAGGAATCCAGGGTTGTGCACAGGTTGTGTAAAACTGAACGGTATCTTGTAGTAATATACTTTCTTTCTTCATTTTCTTAAAGACATCCCTTAGGCCTAGAAATTGACGAGGCATATTTCCATGATTTGCTTATTTCTAGCTCCCATAGAAATTGATGAGCCATTTTTTGGTTGCATTTTTCTTATGTCCAGATAGCTGCTATAAAACAAAATCTTTACAGCTCTGAGCAGAAACTTAGAGACGACAAAAGTAGAAATAAAGGATATGTTTCAGTATGTTTTTAATAGTAAAAATTATACATTCTCTTAGAGTAGATTTTGAGGACTGCTATGTTTTTTTCTGTGGTGTGCAATCCCATATGGGTAATGTATACAAGAATCGGAGGAGAATTCATCACATATAATGCAGGAAGCATTATATTAACACACTTAGCACAGTGTATGTTAAACTTCTCTGATGCCTTCAGAACTCTGTCAAAAAACTATTAGTGTTGGATGTATTGAGTAACTTGGGAACTATGAAAATTTTGATGTGGAACCACAGAAGGATGATGCAGCACTAAGGTAATCTAGGTAGATATAGCTACAAACTGTATCTTGTAAAAGTTTGTGCACTTGGTTTTAACCCTCTTACTAGAGATGAGGGAATCGCATTATAAATTCCATTATAAGTTCCGTTATACCAGAGTTATAGATTTCTATTGGCACATATAATTGTTCAGTTTTTTTTCCATTATTCATGATGGGAGAAAAATTTAACCATTATATGTGCCTATAGACATATATTAGGACGGAGCAAAACAAAATGCATCATAAAGGCTTTCGTTTTGCATTCCGTCCTAAAATTCCATTATAGGATAGGTCATCAATAGTAAAAACTGGACAACCTCTTAAATTTTTGTTTTCAAATGTTTTTATTTCAGGTTGACATAATAAAGGAGTACATACAGTGTGATATGATAAGTAGTACTTTACAGCATTTCTTGTAGTGACATGTCATGGGCCAAAGAACCAACATAGACAATCAGAATAATGTATTTGTTCTGCTACGTCAACCTTCCGACATCAGTTAGTTTTTCCATAAAAGTGTAGAAGGGGAATGAAGGGGAAGGTAGAGGGGAAGGGGAAAGAATGGGTTATGGGAGATTAGTAGTACAGCATAAGTCAGAAACCATAGCTTGACATCCCGCAAACTGCAGAGTGGATAGAACATAACAGTACTCCAACATGTACCCAAATATAGCCCGTGTAGGATGTAAAGGTGCTGCTGAGGTCAAAGGGGAGGAAGTAAATGTGTGGACTTTACGCCAGAAAGATTGTATTACCAGGCACAGCCACACACAATAAAAAATGTCTGCTCCTGTCCCTTTACATCGGAAGCAGTTGTCAGATTCAAAGACACCCATATGGTGGCCCCGAATTGGAGAGATGTATGCCCGTAATAAATCTGTAGGGTCATTTCCCTGTAACGGCAGGATGGCAAGTAACGAAGGTTGAGTTCCAGAGCCTGATATGGTAGACATCGTTAACTGCGGAATGTCTTTCATCCATTTAGCTATTGCCCATTCACCCTGCCCATAGTCCAAAGGGGTGTGGAAAAAATGTATAGTAGATAGTGATATGTCCCCTTAGGGTAGGGGTATGTTTAAAGGAGGCCTGTAAAGCTGCGCTCCATTCTCAGGGGGTCAAGTTGGGCAGCAATTTCTGGAGACAACTGCTGGTTTGTCGATAAGGAAAAAAGTTAAAGCGAATGTTGGGGTATTACCTCTTTAATTTTATATGTTGCCCCTTAGTCTATCAGTTCAAGTTGTTTTTTGTATTATTTTCTATTTTACAATGAAAGAAACTATTTTAAAAAATCTCATATTACATTGTAATAGAAATGTTGAAATTGTGTGGACTTGTTTTGTCCTTGCGCCTTATTTATTTATCTATTTTTGCGTATTTTATGAATCACGATTTTGCATGGTGTTGAAAAGGACTGAAAATAGAAACATTCATTCTTTATGTGTTTTGCTTGTTAAACTAATTATGAAGAAAAACAGAATTCCTGATTAAGCCTTACAATGCAGTGTTAGTATTACAATTAACACTGCACTTGCTTAAAATGCCATATTTTGTAGACTTCTACCATAAATAGATTACAATGAAATTCTCTTGAAAGGAAATAATTAGTGTTGAGTGAGCACCAAAGTGCTCGTCTGCTCGAGTAAAACACTTTGCGATGCTCGGGTGTTCTACCGAGCACCTGAACACAATGGTATTCAATGGGAGAACCCCAGGCACCCCCTGGTTGAAGGGAGGGTGACTGGACTCTAGTTTGGCTTAGGAGTCCCTGCTCTGACTCCATATATTATATGACCTCTTTCAAGATGGCCGCTTGATGTGTGGGATTGATCTGCGCATACACGATCAGATCCTCTTTCGTCATAGTGACGTATGGGTTGTATGCAAGCCGGGGCATGCGCAGTAAGTTTGAGTGCACGCCATTTTGGGAGGAATAGAGGGAGATGCCACTTTCCTCAATATACCATCCATCAAGGAGACCAAAAGGAAATTCAAATTTTTGTCCAGGCGATCTACCTCTCTCACACATGACAACGCTTGGTAAATATTACAAGGTCCAACGTATTCCCAGGGCGATGAGATCAAACCTACGTCCTAATTTTTTTTCCAACGGCCATATGTTTTGCAAAAGATTTGAGAAGCTCTCCAATAGGTACGCAATGGACTTTATTTTATTGAATATAGAGTATCTTCAGAGTGAACTCTCTATTGTTAATAATGATCTCACCGTGGTAGAACAACAACTAGGAACCATGTTGTCCAATGATGAGTTGATTAAATACCGGACAGAATCTTCTACACACCTACAGAGTTTTTAAACTGAGGTGGAGGAAGGCAAAAGGATAAAATGGAACCGTGATATCGAGGACTATAAAAAAGGCAATATTTACACATGGCAATCTGATGAAAAAACCTATCATAACACAAAAGAAATCAGAAAAAGGAAGAAAAATACACAGGACACTACAATTAATGATCAAGCTTTTTTAGGGATCAATACACGCAAAATGCCGCAAAATGCCGTACCAGACGGGGAGGATACAGACATAGAAGACTCCAAAAAGCCACGCAACAGCAGGACATGGTTTCCAACAGGCAAGATACAAGTGAACAGAAAGAAATGACTGTAGTTAATCTGTCATCAAAGGACCTTACAGTCCATCAAGTGAGTGTTTTAAGTAAAGGTCTTTCATTCTGTCCCAAGTCACATATTCATTGGTTTGAATTGGAACTTGATTTGATGATGTTTTTTCGGTCTATTAGATTAAAGCTTTCGTTTAATGACAGGGAGCGGATTGAGCGTCCACAGCTGAGTGAACTCTCCCTGAGGATGCTTAATCTCTCCTTGGGTAGTAGCTTCAATCCGGTGCTTCAGGCACCAGCAGTTGAAGCATATGTTACGGCAGTAAAAACCGATATAGAGGCCATGAAATCGACATATTTGAAGGGTCAGTTCAAACATCCAAACATAACCACAGAGGAGGCTAATGCACTGGTGGAGTTGAAGGGTGACAGCAGCCTCACGATGAAACCCGCTGACAAGGGTGGGGCTGTCGTCATCCTTGATACTGATAAAAATGTTGCTGAGATCTTGAGGCAGTTGGGGGACATTAATATGTACACATTGATTGATGCTGATCCTAAGTTTCAGATTGCAGATATGATCAGAGATACATTGATGGAAGCGGTTGTGGCTGGGATTATTGACTCAGAGCTTAAGGACTATCTTACAGTTGTACATCCAGTCACTCCGGTTACATATATATATTACCAAAGACTCATAAATCTTTAATTGATCCACCTGGTCGTCCCATAGTGTCCGGCTCTGACTCCATTTTCAGCCACATTGCTATTTTTCTGGATAAGTTACTACGCAATTTTGCCATTGGAGCAGACTCATATATCTTGGATACATCAGATTTTTTAAATAAACTGCATTCCATCAATGTATCGCATTTGGATAATGTTATTCTGGCATCGTTTGATGTGGTTTCGCTCTACACATCTATAGATCATAGTAAAGGGCTGAAAGCGGTGTCATATATGTTACAACATTCTTCATTTACTGAACAGGCATGTCAGTTTATTTTAGCGTTGTTAGAAATAACATTGCGGTATAATTATTTTTTGTTTCAAGATCAGTATTACATACAACGTCAAGGCGTAGCACCCATGGGGTCCAATGTGGCCCCAACCTATGCTAACATCTATATGCGGGCCTATGAGGAAGATGTCATCTACGTTTCCCACCACTATAGTCATGTACTGGTGTGGTGGCGTTATGTGGACGACATCTTCCTCATATGGACAGGTTCTCTACCGCAACTACTCGAGTTCCAGGATTTCTTGAATAGTGTTGATGATACTTTGCAGTTTACACTTGTGCACTCCCATAAAGATATACAGTTTCTGGACACCAAGGTTATTTTATCTGATGGTAAATTAGATACAGAAGTATTTACTAAACCAACTGATAAAAACTCTCTAGAATACAAACGTAGCCATCCGAGATCTATGTGTCACGGAACCATGAACCAGACGTACAACAAGAGATAAGTGAAAATAAGAAGGCTTTATTGAAAATAAAGCTGTAAAGCAAAAGTCCAAACGGATGGTGAAACCGAGCAGAGTCTTTGCGAAGCCAGAGGTCAGGAACCAGAAGGGTAGTCAGACGAAGCCAGGATCAGGAACCAGCAGGGTAGTCAGACGAAGCCAGGATCAGGAACCAGCAGGGTAGTCAGACGAAGCCAGGATCAGGAACCAGAAGCAGCAGCAGTCTTAGAAGCATGTGAACACAAGAGGACCAAGCAAGGAACTGAAGCCACAGACCTCCTATATATATGAGCTAGGCATCCAGCTCCTCCCAGTGGGAAGGAGGAGCCGCAGGGTGGAAGGCTACAAGAAACCCAGAAACCAAGATGGCCGCCAGCACATGTCAAACGAAGGAGAACAGCAAGAAGGTAAGACCATGACAGTACCTCCCCTCAAGGGCCCCTCCTCCGCGGAGCACAAAACGGTTTCTGAGGGAAGCGTGCGTGGAAGGCTCGGAGCAAGGCAGGAGCATGGACATCTGCGGAGGGAACCCAGGAACGCTCCTCTGGACCATAACCACGCCAATGGACCAAAAACTGCAACCGACCGCGGACCAGGCGTGAGTCCAGGATATTTGCTCACCTCATATTCCTCACGATTGCCCACTTGGACCGGACGAGGCCGAGGAACCGAGGAAGTGAAACGATTACACACCAGTGGCTTCAACAGGGAGACATGAAACACGTTGGAGATCCGCATGCCAGGAGGAAGCGCAAGGGCATAGGCTACCGGGTTTACCCTGCGAAGCACTCGGAAGGGAACCAACAAAGCGAGGCGCCAGCTTGGGAGTGGGCACTCGAAGGTTGAGGTTGCGGGTGGACAACCATACACGGTCTCCGACCTGGTAGGAAGGAGCAGGCCGCTCGTCTGCGATCAGCCTGGAGTCTCTGGCGCTGCGCAGAGACCTCAAGGGACTTCTGGATCTGTACCCAAGAAGCACGTAGGACGGAAAGGTGATCCTCCACAGCCGGGAATATCCTGGGGAGAGAATACCTCCGGTAACACGGCAGGTTGGAACCCATAATTGGCCATGAAGGGAGACGTCCCAGAGGAAGAGTTCACCGCCGTGTTCCTGGCAAACTCAGCCCAAGGCAGGAGGTCAACCCAATTGTCTTGGTGATCGGAGACATAGCAACGAAGGAATTGCTCCAAGGCCTGATTGGATCGTTCTGCGGCCCCATTGGACTGAGGATGGTAGGCTGAGAAGAAGGAGAGATGAATCCCCAACTGGGAGCAAAAGGCACGCCAGAACCTGGACACAAACTGACTCCCCCGATCCGACACAATCTCCTTGGGCAAACCGTGCAACCGGAAGACCTCCCTGGCAAAAATCGTGGCCAACTCTTGTGCAGAGGGTAACTTCTTGAGAGGAACACAGTGGCACATTTTGGAAAACCGATCCACAATCATGAGAATGACCGTATGGCCTCGGGATGCAGGGAGGTCCACAATGAAATCCATCCCAGGTGTGACCATGGGCGCTCCCCGGTGGGCTATGGGTTGCAGAAGGGACCAACGGAAGGTGCCGAGGGGACTTACTCTGGGCACAAACGGAGCATGCGCTACATATGCGGCGATGTCGGAACGTAGGGAAGGCCACCAGAACAGACGTGAAACAGCCCAGGACAGCTGATTCTTTCCAGGATGCCCGTGGTCTTGGAGTTATGGTAGGTTCGCAACAACCGAGTGCGCAACTCCTCAGGCACAAAACATCTGCCGTTGGGTCTCCCAGAGGGAGCACCAGATTGAGCCGCCAAAATCTGCTCACCCAGGGGAGAGGTCAGGCTGGTGCGAATGAGCGGCCAGGATCTGATTCGGAGGTCTGACCGAAGTCGGAATCGACTCCTCCCTGGACAGCTCGGAGTACTGCCGTGATAAGGCATCCGCCCTGATGTTCTTGGAACCGGGTAGGTAGGAGACCACGTAATTAAAACGTGACAAGAACAGAGCCCATCTGGCCTGACGTGGTGTCAATCTCTTGGCCTCAGAAAGGTAGGTCAGATTCTTGTGGTCCGTCAGGATGAGAACCGGAACCACCGAACCCTCGAGCAAGTGCCTCCATTCTTTAAGGGCCTGCACGATGGCCAATAACTCCCTGTCACCAATCTGATAGTTGCACTCCGCGGAAGACAGTTTCCGGGAGTAAAACCCACAAGGAAGCAGAGGACCCTCTGGTGTTCTACGCTGAGACAGAAGGGCGCCTACCTCCCGGCTCAGACGCGTCCACCTCGAGACAAAGGGCAACCCAGGGTTGGGATGCGACAGAATCGGAGCGACACAAAGGCGGACTTTAGGGCCTCAAAAGCCTCGGATGGCCTCGAGCGGCCAGACCTGGGAATTACTGCCCTTCCTGGTCAGATCCGTGAGAGGCTTGGCCAGCATGGAAAAGTCCCTGATGAACTTCCGATAATAATTGGCGAAGCCCAAAAAGCGCTGCAGGGAACGAAGACCACTGGGCTGGGGCCACTGTAAGACAGCCGAAACCTTCTCAGGATCCATGGAGAACCCCTCAGCAGAAATGATGTAACCTAAGAAGGTTACCTGGGATCGGTGAAATTCGCATTTCTCAAGCTTACCGAACAGCTTGTTCTCTCGTAACCGTTGCAAACACTCGTCTGACATCCAGAATGTGGGCCTCCATGGATTCAGAATATACCAAGATGTCAACCAAATAGACCACCACACACTGCTGCAACAGGTCACGGAAAACATCGTTGATGAATTCCTGAAAGACTGCGGGCGCATTGCACAACCCAAAGGGCATAACCAAGGATTCATAATGACCGGTCCTGGTGTTAAACGCGGTCTTCCACTCATCGCCCGCCTTGATCCTTACCAGGTTATATGCCGCCCTCAGGTCGAGTTTGGTAAAGACCGTGGCCCCTTTTCAGGTGATCGAACAGCTCGGAAATCAAGGGTATCGGGTAAGCGTTCTTGATCGTGATGCGATTGAGACCCCTGTAATCGATGCAAGGCCTCAACTCACCGCCCTTCTTTTTCACAAAGAAAAATCCAGCCCCTGCCGGGGACGAAGATTTGCGAATGTGTCCGCGTGAAAGCGCCTCCCTCACGTACTCCTCCATGGCCTCATTCTCCGCTACCGACAGTGGATAGACTTTGCCACGAGGAGGAACGGCACCAGATTGTAACTCTATGGGCACAATCGTATGGGCGGTGCGGAGGTAGGGCAACCGCGCGCACCTTATCGAATACATCCCGGTACTCCTCGTATTCAGGAGGCAACAGAGAGTCCGAGGAAGTACACAGCAACTTGACAGACCCATGGATGCAACTAGCCCCACACTGCGGTGACCACGAGAGGATCTCGACCGATCTCCAATCGAAAGTCGGATTATGCTTCTGGAGCCAGGGGTACCCCAAGACCACCGAGTAGTGTGGAGACGAAATAACCTGGAGGCAGACCGACTCTCTGTGAACGGCACCAATGGCTATCCCCACTGGAAGGGTCTCATGAGTCACGTGTGGCGGCAGAAGGGGTCTGCCGTCTATCGCCTCAAGAGCCAGTGGGGAACCTCGAGCCTGCAGAGGAATGGAATTGGCGGCAGCGAACACACTATCAATGAACAAACCACCAGCACCAGAGTCCACCAACGCCTGGGTCGTCACCGAGCCCCCGACCCAGGAGAGGACAACAGTGATCAGTGGTTTGTCAACACGGGAAACCGGGGACGAGGAGACTCCACCCAAGATCTGCCCCCGACAGGATCTCAGGTACGAGCGTTTTCCCGGACGGTTCGGACATGCCAACCGAAAATGCCCACCGAGACCACAGTACATGCATCGGCCCTCGCGTCTCCGGAGTGCCCTCTCCCCCTCGGACAGGCGAGCAAACCCCAGCTGCATGGGTTCACCCCCAGACAAGTCATCCCCAGGAGGCGTGGGAGGAGAGGGAGGCACGGGTGGGACAGCAAACGTAGGCACCAATCTGTTAGAAGACCTCCGCAGGTTCTCCTTAAAGGAAGGTCTCTCCCTGAGTCTGGTGTCAATCAAAATCAGGAAAGAAATAAGAGACTCGAGCTCAACTGGTAGTCCTTAGCTGCAACCTCATCCTTCAAGGCATCCGTGAGACCATGAGAGAAAGCAGCGACCAGAGCCTCATTATCCAGCCCACCTCTGCTGCCAGGGTACGAAACTCAATGGCGTATTCAGCTACGGATCGTGAACCCTGTCTGATGGACATAAGGAGCTTCGCAGCAGAGGCAGCACGAGCCGGCACATCGAATACCTTCCGAAGAGAAGCAACAAAACCGGAAAACTCGGCAACCACCGGATTGTTGTTCTCCCATAAAGGGCTGGCCCAGGCCAAGGCCTTGTCCGAGAGCAGCGAGATCAAAAAGCCCACCTTTGATCTCTCAGTGGGAAAGGCATGTGGCAGCAACTCGAAATAAATGCCCACCTGGTTAAGGAAACCTCGGCACTGAGTTGGCTCTCCCCCAAAGCGCTGTGGAAGAGGGGCAGAACCGGTCATACCCCGAAACACCGCAGGCGCAACAACAGGTGTCGGGGTAGACTCTGGCGCAACAACCGGAGCGGCAGAAGGAGCGAGCCCAGGAGCGACAACCGACCCATCGGCAACGGGAGCGAAATGAGCCGTGCGTTCAAGCAGGGTTTGCAACGCCACAGCGAACCGACCCAACAGGTGATCCTGCTGATCAAGTCTGGCAACCAGCGTGGGTAGCGAGGATGGCCCTGTACCGTCAGAATTCATGGCTTGGTCCTAATGTCACGGAACCAT
The DNA here is from genome assembly GCF_905171765.1 of Bufo bufo. NCBI lineage: Eukaryota > Metazoa > Chordata > Amphibia > Anura > Bufonidae > Bufo > Bufo bufo. The sequence continues at coordinate 463,430,025 of NC_053389.1, read as the reverse complement.
GAACCAGACGTACAACAAGAGATAAGTGAAAATAAGAAGGCTTTATTGAAAATAAAGCTGTAAAGCAAAAGTCCAAACGGATGGTGAAACCGAGGCAGAGTCTTTGCGAAGCCAGAGGTCAGGAACCAGAAGGGTAGTCAGACGAAGCCAGGATCAGGAACCAGCAGGGTAGTCAGACGAAGCCAGGATCAGGAACCAGCAGGGTAGTCAGACGAAGCCAGGATCAGGAACCAGAAGCAGCAGCAGTCTTAGAAGCATGTGAACACAAGAGGACAAGCAAGGAACTGAAGCCACAGACCTCCTATATATATGAGCTAGGCATCCAGCTCCTCCAGTGGGAAGGAGGAGCCGCAGGGTGGAAGGCTACAAGAAACCCAGAAACCAAGATGGCCACCAGCACATGTCAAACGAAGGAGAACAGCAAGAAGGTAAGACCATGACACTATGATCAAGTCGTTGCCATATTCACAATTTGTTAAGGCGCAGCGGATCACCTCAGATCCAGTGGTGCTTGATAACACCTTGAATGTAATGGTGGGCAAATTTCTGGATCGAGGTTATCCTCCTAAACTTTTAAAGAAACAAAGGGACAGAATTTATGACAGAGATAATACAATACCTTCAAAAAAACAGATTTGTGCCAACACTAAGAGAATTCCATTCATCTCTACATATACGGAACATAGTATGGATATTTCCAAAATCATAAAAAAACATTGGAATATATTAAAGGGTTGTCACAAATCTGTTATTGAGTTCCAGTCGCTACCAATGATGTCATATCGTAGAACAAAAAGTTTGCGTGATCAACTTGTAAGAGCTGATGTTGGTCCAAGTAGAATGGTGAAACAAACTACAATAACCTCGGCGGGACTTGGTTGTTTTCCATGTCTTGGGTGTGTAAATTGTCGCTACATAGTAAAAGGCAAAAGTTTCCTGCTCCCCCACACAGGGGAGCAATATCCAATACGGTTCCACCTAACTTGTAATTCAAGTTATGTTGTATATGTCCTTACCTGTGCATGTAAACTATTGTACGTGGGGGAGACCTCCACGGACTTAAAAACACGCCTCAATAACCACAGATTATCTATTAGAAAGAAGCTCTCTGATTTGCCGGTCTCAAAGCACTTTCTTGAAAAGAAACACGTTGAAAGGGACCTTAAATGTTATATAATTGATCATGTACCTATGCCAAGACGAGGAGGTAATAGATCCACTCTGTTGAAGAAAAAAGAACTAGAGTGGATCTATATACTAAACTCACTTAAACCAAGTGGTCTCAATGTAGAATACAATATAGGATTGGTTAGATAGGATTGTGGCTTGCCCTTGTTTCTTCCCTACTCCGGTCCGACCACTGACGCTATTCTGTGTTAGGTAGTCAGTTTTTGTACCATTATTGTTTTTTATTACCCATATCTTAAATGGTTTTCTTTCTTCTTTTTTCTCTAGATATGCCGATGATGATGGACATGGCAATATTGGAAATTACACTGCTCTGATGTCCCTGCGACCTCCTTATATATAAGATAGACATTTATTGTATTTCATTGCATGTTCCCAGATTGTGCAGACATGAATTGATCTGAGTGGCACATCTCTCTTTGATATGATCCTTAATATGATGCATGATATGGAGGAGATCCCTCCAGGGCCCCATAATGACACACTGCAATAACTGTAATGGATGCGGCATGTATATGTATTTATAATTTATTTATATTTTTTTGTAATGACACATTTTTTTTCTGCCATACATTTTTTACAATTACTAAAAATTATTTTTTTATATAAAATCTAATTTAACCTCTATTTCTGAAAACATCTGTGAGGAGAGTTGAACTCAGAGCTTCTGCATCATAGCCCAGAACTTTAACCACTACACTATATAGCTGCATAGCCAGTCACTTTAAAAAAATATATATATATATATATGTGAACTGTATAGGTCTTAGTAGAAGTACAGTGCAGTAGAAGTCTCACTTTTTTTTGGGCTATGCAGCTATTATAGCGGAGTGGTTAAGTGCCTTGTCTCTAATGCAAAAGGTTGTGAGTCAGAATCCCAGCAGAAACGTTTTTGACAGGCTAAATTAGATTTAAATACACTGGGGTGTCCCCAAGCACTGACTCCATATATGGACATAACTATATATGGAGTCAGAGCTGGGACTCTTAAGCCGCGGACTCACACTGAGGGACTCCCTCACTGTACAGTGATCTTCTGCATAGAAATCAATTAAATTTAAATACACTGACTCGGCCGAGCATGCTCGCTCAACACAAGAAATAATGCCTTTTTTTTCAAAAAGACAATTTAGAGCTTCTTGACCATGTTTACAGTGCTCAAAAATTTTGTAGTGCTGTAACTGCGTAAAGCTAACCCCAAACAAGAAAGGGGAAATGTATCATCCCTCTATGCCAGTTTTCAGTCGTAAAAAAGTTTCAAACCTTCTCATTATGGTGTATTCATTTCTTCCGTTTTTGCTAGGCATCACTGCACAGTTACATCACCACTATAAGTCACCTTTATTCAGATTCTAATTTTGTATATATTTTTAATGTGCTGTATGCAGATAGTGGAATTGTGCACTGCCCCAGATGATGGATATAAGACTTAATTTGATGTTACCAAGTTACTGTAAATATTGTGATTTATTGTTAAAGGGAACCTGTCACCAGGGTTTTGGGTATAGAGCTGAGGGCATGGGTTGCTAGATGGCCGCTAGAACATCCGCAATACCCAGTCCCCATAGCTCTGTGTGCTTTTATTGTGTAAAAAAACCTATTTGATACATATGCAAATGAACCTGAGATGAGTCCTGTCCCTGACTCATCTCACTTACAGGACTCATCTCAGGTTAATTTGCATATGTATCAAATAGTTTTATTTTACACAATAAAAGCACACAGAGCTATGGGGACTGGGTATTGCGGATGTGCTAGCGGCTATCTAGCAACCCATGTCCTCAGCTCTATACAGGGAGTGCAGAATTATTAGGCAAGTTGTATTTTTGAGGATTAATTTTATTATTGAACAACAACCATGTTCACAATGAACCCAAAAAAACTCATTAATATCAAAGCTGAATATTTTTGGAAGTAGTTTTTAGTTTGTTTTTTAGTTTTAGCTATTTTAGGGGATATCTGTGTGTGCAGGTGACTATTACTGTGCATAATTATTAGGCAACTTAACAAAAAACAAATATATACCCATTTCAATTATTTATTTTTACCAGTGAAACCAATATAATATCTCAACATTCACAAATATACATTTCTGACATTCAAAAACAAAACAAAAACAAATCAGTGACCAATATAGCCACCTTTCTTTGCAAGGACACTCAAAAGCCTGCCATCCATGGATTCTGTCAGTGTTTTGATCTGTTCACCATCAACATTGCGTGCAGCAGCAACCACAGCCTCCCAGACACTGTTCAGAGAGGTGTACTGTTTTCCCTCCTTGTAAATCTCACATTTGATGATGGACCACAGGTTCTCAATTGGGTTCAGATCAGGTGAACAAGGAGGCCATGTCATTAGATTTTCTTCTTTTATACCCTTTCTTGCCAGCCACGCTGTGGAGTACTTGGACGCGTGTGATGGAGCATTGTCCTGCATGAAAATCATGTTTTTCTTGAAGGATGCAGACTTCTTCCTGTACCACTGCTTGAAGAAGGTGTCTTCCAGAAGCTGACAGTAGGACTGGGAGTTGAGCTTGACTCCATCCTCAACCCGAAAAGGCCCCACAAGCTCATCTTTGATGATACCAGCCCAAACCAGTACTCCACCTCCACCTTGCTGGCGTCTGAGTCGGACTGGAGCTCTCTGCCCTTTACCAATCCAGCCACGGGCCCATCCATGTGGCCCATCAAGACTCACTCTCATTTCATCAGTCCATAAAACCTTAGAAATACAGTCTTGAGATATTTCTTGGCCCAGTCTTGACGTTTCAGCTTGTGTGTCTTGTTCAGTGGTGGTCGTCTTTCAGCCTTTCTTACCTTGGCCATGTCTCTGAGTATTGCACACCTTGTGCTTTTGGGCACTCCAGTGATGTTGCAGCTCTGAAATATGGCCAAACTGGTGGCAAGTGGCATCTTGGCAGCTGCACGCTTGACTTTTCTCAGTTCATGGGCAGTTATTTTGCGCCTTGGTTTTTCCACACGCTTCTTGCGACCCTGTTGACTATTTTGAATGAAACGCTTGATTGTTCGATGATCACGCTTCAGAAGCTTTGCAATATTAAGAGTGCTGCATCCCTCTGCAAGATATCTCACTATTTTTGACTTTTCTGAGCCTGTCAAGTCCTTCTTTTGACCCATTTGCCAAAGGAAAGGAAGTTGCCTAATAATTATGCACACCTAATATAGGGTGTTGATGTCATTAGACCACACACCCCTTCTCATTACAGAGATGCACATCACCTAATATGCTTAATTGGTAGTAGGCTTTCGAGCCTATACAGCTTGGAGTAAGACAACATGCATAAAGAGGATGATGTGGTCAAAATACTCATTTGCCTAATAATTCTGCACGCAGTGTACACAAAATCCCGGTAACAGGTTCCCTTTAAAGCACTTTTCTCACAGGCTATTTTCATATCTGCGTTTTCCTTTCCGGTTTTGAGATCCGTCACAGGATCTCAAAATGGGAGGAAAACACTACAGTACGATTGTATTGTCCCCATTGATTGGGAATAAAACAGAACAAACCAGAACGAGGTGCACCAAAATGCAATCCATTCAGTTTTGCTTCATTCGCATGCTGGACACAAAATCGCTGCAAGCAGCATTTTTGTGTTCGTCATGGGATACTGATCAGGATGGATCCAGTATGAAACAAAATGTAAGTCAATGGTGCTGGATTCAGCGCCCATTGACTTACAATGGTTTTAGTGCCAGATCCGACTTGTTCATTTTGGAGATAATACAAACTGATCTGTTCTGAATGGAAGATTGACCAGATGCGTTTTTTCCTGATCACCTAACGGATCCAGCAAAAACGAAGATGTGAAAGTAGCCTTAGTTCTTTATGCACAGTTTATCCAAAATAGCATTGTATTGACAATATTTGGTTAATACTGCCAGACTGGCAGGGTTCTTGGATCATGGACCGGGTCCACCCCCTGACTAGTGGGTGAGTGTAGTCTGGGCAAAGCTTAGAGGAAGGACATGTGTGTGAGAGTTCCTGCAGACCAGACCCTTGTCCAGAGAGCCTCTGTCTCTGAGGCTACAGATGGCAAACTACTACTGTGGAAAGATAATAATATGCTCAGCTACCTACTACACTTTTAGAAGGACTGGCCATCTAGATCTAAAATCTGCACCTCTCAGCCGCAGAAAGAGTTAACAAGTACATAATTGCACACGAGTGGTTAGTTGGAAAGACTGTAAAGTGTCCATAGAAGAAGAGTCGGGAAGAACTACTATTACCATAATTGTTGCTGCCCATATACAGCTATTGGGAGGTTATACTATACTGTTTGGAACTGTGTTTTTTGCTATTATATGTACTACTATTTCTTTAATCAATCCAGCAAAAAAATACTTCTTTTTTTCCGCAATCAACAGGCCTGATTATTGACTCCATCATTCATACTATATGCAGTACCCCAGAATAGGGTACTTGCAAACAGTTCTTGTTATGTAATTTTATTCAATGTTATTTTATATGTTAATGCCTTGTAGGGTTGGGCTTAGATCTGCCTCTAGCTCTGTTTGTAGAGGGACTAGTGGAGGAAGTGAGGGAAGTTATATGTTCTCATTCCTAAGAAGAACTAGGCCTGGGAGCCAAAGATTCAGTGTCCCTCAGAATATTTGCATTAAGTAAGCCAGCTCTACCCCACAGTACTTCTGGAAAAGAGAACGGAAAGAAGTACAAGGTCCAGAATCTGCATGGACGAGCACCGGAGTCAGTCAGTAAGGTATTAGCTGTATAACGCTGATAGAGAATTTGCAGAAATGCGAGGGACATTGCTAAAACATTTCATTTCCTTTCATTGTCAATGGGAACTGGCGGTAAACTGTGAATCCGGCAATGCCGGATTCAATTAACTTCGGCATGCTGTTTTTTGCAAGAATAGCCTGCCAGATATTATTACCAAAGATGTGAAAGTATGAGTTATGGCAGTCTGTCCAGCAGAGAACAGTGTGCCAGAGCTCTCTGGATTCAGCATTGCCAGATGTTACACAAATGGCCTTTTTTGTCCATCCAAATCCTGGCATATTTGCTGGGTAGAGGCCGGATCTCTGCCGGACCCCATTATAGTCAATGGGCCCAGTCGGCATTCCGGTAACATCTGGAAATGTCACATCCAAAGAGCTTTGGAAGACAACTGCCTGTCGGAACTCCTAACGGCAGTGTAAAACAGGCCTAAGCCTTGCACAAAGGATGGGGCATTTTAAAATTCCACATGTTCTACCCTTTAATCTTCTAACAAAAGACATCAGGGCGTAGGTGGACTGCCCCAAACTCATAAAACTACCAGTCAATCCTGCTAAAACTGGTGGATTTTTCCAATATAGATCAAATTTTCATAGTCATCTTAACATAGAGCCTATGCAGCTTTGAAGCTATGGCTGATGGAATGTAAGGACATTTTTTCAAAAATATTCCACCATTAGTAACAAAAAAAACATCTATATGTATTTGGTATACCATGGTAATGAAGAACTGTAAATTAGAATTCAGATGTTATCTATGCTGCACAGTGAATGGCCTTAAAGAATGTAACAGAAAAATGTGGCCACATTGCTATCCATTAATTAATGAGTTTCAGGTACCTCTAAATGGTAACAACGAAAAATAGTACTGCAGAAAAACCCAGACAGCTTTATCAATAGAAAAATAAGAAAAGTTAATGCTCCTTGAATATGGTGGAAAAAAAACTGTGCATTCTGAAGGCCAAAATAGGCCTCATCCTTAAGAGATTGACTGTTGTCAAAATGTGACGAGGTGTCACTTTGTGGAAACTGCACTGAATAAATTAACACTTCTCTGATGGCTCAGTTTATTATACTATATTTAGTAGAGGTTTAATGCACATAAAGCAAGCCCAGCCTGGAGGATTGGAGCAGAGGGGTTTAAACTTCCTGTATTATTTTAACATGTGTTTATTGCCATATTTTTAAACTCATTTAGTTCATTTTAACATAACTGGGGAGATTTTCAAAACTTGTGTAAAGGGAAACTGGCTAAGTTGCCCATAGCAACCAATCAGATTCCACCTTTCATTTATTAGAGCTCCTATTGAAAATAAACGGTGGAATCCAATTAGCTGCTACGCATAACTAAGCCAGTTTTCCTTTACACCACTTTTACGGAGCTGCAGGTGGGCTCAGACGGGGGGGGGGGGGGGGGGTGATTAAAGAGGACCTTTCACCGATTATTACACTATGAACTAACTATACAGACATGGAGAGCGGCGCCCGGGGATCTCCCTGCACTTACTATTATCCCCGGGCGCTGCTCTGTTCTCCTGCTATGCCCTCCGGTATCTCCGTTCCCTAAGTTATGGTAGGCGGAGTCTGCCCTTGTTCTGCTGTAGCGCTGGCCAATCGCATTGCAGAGCTCACAGCCTGGGAGAAAATAACCTCCCAGGCTGCGAGCTCTGCGCTGCGATTGGCCAGCGCTAGAGCAGAACAAGGGCAGACTCTGCCTACCATAACTTAATGACTGGAATGGAATCTCCGCCTACTATAACTTAGGGAGCGGAGATACCGGAGGGCATAGCGGGAGAACGGAGCGGCGCTCGGGGATAATAGTAAGTGCAGTGAGATCCCCGGGTGCCGCTCTACATGTCTGCATAGTTAGTTCATAGTGTAATAATCGGTGAAAGGTCCTCTTTAATGTACAGCGTGAGGTCACTACAAAATGACAACACTGGAACTAATCATAGTATATAAATACAGCACCAGAACCAAGCCCATAAAGGCAATACAGCACCAGAACCAAGTCCATTAGTCAAATGCAGCACCAGAAGTTTATACCATAAATACAGTACCAGAATTAACCTCAGTACATAAATACAGTACCAGAGCAAAGTGCATTACATATACAGTACAGACCAAAAGTTTGGACACACCTTCTCATTCAAAGAGTTTTCTATATTTTCATGACTATAAAGGCATCAAAACTATGAATTAACACGTGGAATTATATACATAACAAACAAGTGTGAAACAACTGAAAATATGTCATATTCTAGGTTCTTCAAAGTAGCCACTTTTTGCTTTGATTACTGCTTTGCACACTCTTGGTATTCTCTTAATGAGCTTCAAGAGGTAGTCCCCTGAAATGGTCTTCCAACAGTCTTGAAGGGAGGTTCCCAGAGATGCTTAGCACTTGTTGGCCCTTTTGCCTTCACTCTGCGGTCCAGCTCACCCCAAACCATCTCGATTGGGTTCAGGTCCGGTGACTGTGGAGGCCAGGTCATCTGGCGCAGCACCCCATCACTCTCCTTCATGGTCAAATAGCCCTTACTTTCAAAGTTTTCCCAATTTTTCGGCTGACTGACTGACCTTCATTTCTTAAAGTAATGATGGCCACTCGTTTTCCTTTACTTAGCTGCCTTTTTCTTGCCATAATACAAATTCTAACAGTCTATTCTGTAGGACTATCAGCTGTGTATCCACCTGACTTCTCCTCAACGCAACTGATGGTCCCAACCCCATTTATAAGGCAAGAAATCCCACTTATTAAACCTGACAGGGCACACCTGTGAAGTGAAAACCATTTCAGGGGACTACCTCTTGAAGCTCATCAAGAGAATGCAAAAGAGTGTGCAAAGCAGTAATCAAAGCAAAAGGTGGCTACTTTGAAGAACCTAGAATATGACATATTTTCAGTTGTTTCACACTTGTTTGTTATGTATATAATTCCACATGTGTTAATTCATAGTTTTGATGCCTTCAGTGTGAATCTACAATTTTCATAGTCATGAAAATAAAGAAAACTTTTTGAATGAGAAGGTGTGTCCAAATTTTTGGTCTGTACTGTATTTACATTACCAGCTTAACAAGTTCAGCAAAGTTATCATTTGCATACTTGGCTTAGTCATTGTCATATAAGCTTGTTCAGTGTGTGGCCCCCAGAATGGCCTGAACAATAGTAAAGGTATGCTGGGAGTTGTTCTTTCACAAAAAAAGAATGCTACCATCCATCATCAGATGTAAACCATATAGATGATTACAGGACTCATTATCCACAGTCAGTGACAGAATAATCATTTGTATTTATTGACTTACAGGTAACATCTCCTATAGAGTTCTTCTCTTGCTTTTTTTTCCATCTGGTTCAGACCACCATCATGACTTCTCTCATCCACAACTTGTCTCTGCAGAGTTTGCAGCCCAAATGTCTTCAGCTTCTCGCTTTACCAACACATCGGCACCCTGTATGCTCACACAAACTCTGCTTAGTGCCACACACATGGCCAAAAAAAGCAGCATACACTGTGCCCTGAATAGTGTCATATCACATTCTATATCCCCTGAAAATAAAGTGCCACACACATTGCCTCTAATGGTAGTGCCATACACTCTGTGCTTTCTGCATATAGTGGCACGCATAGTGCCCTTAATGGTAGTGCCACACACTCTGTGAAACTCATTTATAGTGCCTCAATATGTGTGCCACCCAGATATATAGTGCTTCTTCTCTGTGCACCCCGTGTATAGTGCCTTTTTTCTGCCTTTGTATATAATGCCTATATGTACTGTATATAGTACACCCCTTTATGTATAGTGCCTCCTCTGACTGTGCCCCCATTATTTAGTGCCCCTGACTGTGTCTCCTTTATATTCTTCAAATGCAACATGGCACTTAAAACCATTTTCGCAAAATCTGGCCTCTAAAATCCATCTGACGCTCTTTCTATTCTGAGTCCTGAAGTGTGTACATACAGCAGTTTACAAGAGCATATGGGGTGTTGCTGTATTCAGGAGAAAATAGGTAACTAATTCTGGGGTGCATTGTCTCCTGTTATCCCTTGTTAAAATGAAAATATTTGGACAAGTATTTCTAAATGCAGTTACATTTGATTCTAAATTCTATGAAACACCTGTGGGTCAGAATGCTCACCACGCCCCCTTGAAAATTTTCTTCAGGGGTGTAGTTTCCAAAATGTGGTCAGTTGGGGGTTTCCACTGTAGATGTACCATTCGCACCTGAAACCTCTGTGCCTCTGACATTGCCCCTGAAAACCATTTTAGCAAAATCTGGCCTCCAAAATCCATATGGCGCTCCTTCTCTTCAGAGCCCTGCAGTGTGCCCATACAGCAGTTTACGAGCACACGTGCAGTGTTGACATATTAAGGATAAAATGGGTAATAAATTGTGTAATGTACTTTTTCCTGTTTCCACTTGCCAAAAGTGAAGTTTTCTTATAAAAAGTATAGTTTTTCATTTTTGCGTTCAATTGTTTCTAAACTCTATGAAGCGCTTGTGGAGTCAAATCGCTCACTACATGTCTTAATAAATTCCTTGAGTGATGTTGTTTCAAAAATTAAGTCACTATTCAGGGTTCTCCACTATAGAGGTACATCAGGGTTTCTTCCAATGTGACACAGTGCAAAATCTTACCTCCAAAAGCTATCTGGTGCTCCTTCTCTTCTGAACTCTGTTGTGTGCCTATACAGCAGTTTATAAGCATATATGAGCTGACAAATTATGGTTTGGCTTTCTCCTGTTATTCCTAGTGAAAATGAAAAATTTGGGCCTAAAGAAACATTTTATAGTAAAAATTTTAATTTTCCATTTTTCATAGCCAAGTGTTTCTATGAAATGCCTGTTGGGTTTAAGCACTCACTTCACCCCTTGAAAAATGACATAGGTCGCTTTTTGTGGGTTTCCACTGTAGAGGTCCTACGGGTCTATTCAAATGTGACATAGTGCCCAAAAACCATTCCAGCAAAATCTGTACTCCAAAACCCAATTTCAGCAAAATCAGTACTCCAAAAACCATATGGTGCTTCTTCCTTTCTGAGCCCTCCGGTGTCCAGATACAGCAGTTTAAGACCACATATGGGGTGTTTTTGTAAACTGCAGAATTGGTGTAATCAATATTGAGGTTTGTTTGCTGTTAACAAAAATAGATTAAAATGGAAAATCTGCAAAAAAAGTGACATTTTTAAATTTCACTTCCATTTTCCTTTAATTCTTGTGGAACACCTAAAGGTTTAACAACGTTTATAAAATCAGTTTTGAATACGCATATGGTCCGCAAAAAAAACGGAACGGAAGCGTAAAGAAAATACCTTCATGTGCATGAGCCCTTAAAAGTAGAGAAATTCTAATTCAAAATGTAAAAAAAGTTTTTTTTAGATATTTTTAAATTTTCGGCAAATATTAACCATATTGGTTGAAATTTACCACTAACATGAAGTCTGTTTTATTACGATAAAACAATCTCAGAATTGCTTGAATAAGTAAAGGCATTACAAAGTTATTGTCACATAAAGTGACACATGTCAGATTTGCACAAATAGGCTGTGTCTGGAAGGTGAAAAATGTCAGCAAGGAGTTAATGTGTTATATTTCCTTCTTATTGTTGACACTAAATAGTGAACATCTAAATGCATCATCACAAAGTTCAAGGAACAATCTGGGAAAATGAATAACTTTTGTCATACAGTATGTACAGCCAAAGTAAATACCATTGTCATAAGGTGTGTACAAGCCTGTGTTTGTTAAATACAAAAATTATAGATGTTATGCAATAAAGATTTTGCACTTGCAAGCTTGCCTTAGTAAATTTGTGATAGCAGGAACTATACCAAGTGACTTCATATTGAGTGCAATCCAATATGAAAGCCATCGGCTCCATTCAGCCAAAGTGTATATCCACAGTAGCTGTATAGAATCAGATAGCAGCAACAATGGTGTCTGAGTGCACGTGGTGATTGGCGAACATCGGCCGGGATGGTTCGCGAACGCAAGTTCGTGGCGGGCCCCATTCACTTTAATGGCAGGCGAACCTGAAGCTCATATTTTCAGCCACCAAATAATTACAAGAAGTGCACAAATCGTCCCACAACATGGACAGTGACATACCAGAGGGGGGTGAATTGCAAAAATTCACATAAAAAATATGTATTTTAATCAGGGGCCATTTTTATGCGTCTTAAATTGAAGCTCTCAAAAATGTGCTATGCTGGAGCCTTGAAGATTTTTATTTTAGGCCATGGGAGTGCAGGCCCCAAACATTAGGCATTCACCGGACAGAAAACATCAAGTGATTATGTGGCTGGAGGTATATTAGACGGTCATTAGATTTTAATGCAGGCCAGTGGAGTACAGGCCCCAAAAATTATTCATTCAATGTACAGAAAAGAATAAGCTTTGTCTTCTTCTCATTGTCTGTCGCTAGTAGAGGCCTAAGCATGCAGGTAGGTTCCCCCAGAAGTATCTTGCTGGATGAGCAGCCAATACCGCACTTGCATCAATCTTGACAGGCTTCGGCTCCAGGTGTAGAGCAATAGTTTTTTTGGAATGCTTTCTCCATCGCAACACCCTCCCCGCCGTTGAATAAACTGAAGACTGGCCGATTCTCTCCTATGAAATTTTTTTTTTAGTTATTATAAAATTAACAATAAACATTTTATTATGAAATGTATTCCATATATATTATAAAATTCAGTGTCTCCATGATTAATCTGCAGCGTAGGGGTCTCACACGGGTTCTACACACTTCCAAAATAAAGTGGGGAGAATAGGTGACGGATGATCGAAGCGCTCCATAATCTTCCCAGGAGCTGCTTTTGGGAGCCGCGGTTCATTTCTGAGACGTCTGTCTGGGAATCCGAAGACCATCTCCATCTCTGTGCACCACAGGATGTCCTGCTCCTCCTGTGTTAGGAAAAATTAAATTTTTATTATAAAATGTATTAAATTATTAAATATAATAAGGATGCCCTCCTTTCCATTCCATGATGACTGGGAACCCCTGACGAAGAGACTGGGCCTTGGTTCGTTTGAATCTTGATTAAATTCTCAACTCTTCCGGGCTCCAAGCAATCTTGAAGCTTTGTCTTCTTCTCATTGTCTGTCACTAGAAGAGGCCTAAGCATGCCAGGCAGGTTCCCCCAGAAGTATCTTGCTGGATGAGCAGCCAATACTGCACTTGCATCAATCTTGACAGGATTCGGCTACAGGTGGAGAGTAATTTTTTTTTTTGGAGTGCTTTCTCTATCGCAACACCACGTAGTTGAATAAACAGAAGACTGGCCTGTTCTCTCCTGTCTTACGCAACATTCAATTTTTATTATTACATTTATTTAATATTTTAATATAAATTTTATTAAACCAAAACTTGATTAAAATGATAAGAAAGTATACTTAAACTTAAATTTGCCAAACCTGGCCTAATAAGTACGAACTTTGCCTTATAGGTCGATGTTAGTATCAAGGAGAAGTGCACTCCTTTTGCACATAGATGTCTACAGAACCTGTTCTATTACACACTTATACAAGTAGAGCCCCCCTGACAGAGAGGAGAGGATGTCAGCAGTAAGTTTGTGTTGACATCACTGATTAATTTGCCCTTCCTCTGATCTGTCAGAACAATAACCCACAAAAACGGTTCCTGTCCTTGGAGCATACCCCTACACTCGGTCAGCATTTGCTCAGTATTGCTAATGCCAAGAAAAACAGGGGTGGATCTAAAACCGAGATGACACGTGAATGGAATATTTGCATGTCTTCTGTGTTTCGTACCCACTCCTGCTTTTGTCTACCAAATCATAAGCCAATTCTGATGGGACCATACAGGCCTTACAGCTGCTACACAGACAGGATCTGTTGTGCGTCAAATTTTTCCTTCCTTCTGACAGATCAGAAGAAAGGTCAAATAAATGATGATGTCAGCCAGGCCGAAAGCCAAAATAGTGGCCCAGTCATGAAGTGGGGAGGGTGTGAACAGCATGTGAAGTCCACAGAGGGTCCCTATGATAGAGTGGTGAGGTGAAAGCAGCATGAGGAGACCACACAGTGGCCCAATGACAAAGTCTGGAGGTGGTGGCAGCATCAGAAGGCCACAGAGTGGCACAGTGACAGTGTGGAGGTGGCAGCAGAATGCGGAGGCCACCGAGTGGCACAATCACAGAGTATGTAGTTGGAAGCAGTATGTGGAGGCCAGCGAGTTGCCAGGTTACATAGTGTGGAGATGGCAGCAGCAGCATGATACAACAGAGTGGCACTGTGACATTGTGTGGACATGGCAGCAGCATGATACAACAGAGTGGCACGGTGACATAGTGTAGATATGGCAGCACCAGGAGGCCACAGAGGAGTGGCAAGGTGACAATGTGGAGGTGGGTGGCAATACTAGTACTCGCTGAAGATGGTGGGTGAAAGAAGGAGCACTTGGCATCAGATGTTTAGCATCAGGCGGGTAACAGCATCAGAATAGTAGCTGAGGCAGGTAGTCAGTAGAAAACGGTCTCTTTTGTCAAAATGTTGGTGTGGCACCATGGATGATCTAGTCTGATGCATCAGGCGTTGGTGTGTTGAAATCCTGGCTGATCCACGCCTGATTCATCTTGCAGTGTCCCACTATGTGCTATATGTGGGCACTTTAAACTCTTGCTAAATGTCATATCAAATGTATTGTGGTATCATGCTGTAGTTCCCTAGTTCCCTTTAACAGGCAGGCAGTATAATTTACCTTTATTCGCTCCTAGGTGGTGCAGGAACCACTTAGATATATAGCTGGGAGGGGGGTGTAAAGTTAGTGTGTCCGATGTTAATGAAGAGATGAGGAAGTTAATGGAGGAGGTTGAAATTTGTATTTCCACCGAAATAATTCACAAAAGATTTTACCGCATATAAGTGCAGCGCTTAACGTCAAATACAAGTTTTTTTGCCACCCAAATATTTCAAAAGAGATTTTAGCACATATCAGTGCAGCGCTTAATGCTGAATACAAGATTTTTTGCCACCCAAATATTTCAAAAGAGATTTTAGTGAATATCAGTGCAGCGGTTAACGCCGAATACAAGATTTTTTTCCACCCAAATATTTCGAAAGAAATTTTAGCGCATATCAGTGCAGCGCTTAACGCAGAATACAAGATTTTTTCTGAAGTGAACGGGACGTGGCTAGGAAGTAGGTCAGCGCTGGAAGAGCGAGACGTGGACCTCGACCGGTTTCTGTGCTGCAGAATAGTCCCCGTAGTGTCCAGTAAGCAATAATGTAGATAGATGTGGGCTGGTGTGAATTATTTCGCATTTTTGTGTAGGGTTAGTGCATAGTGTATTCACCTGTATTGGTGCGCCGCTCTTTTAGATGTCGTAACGCAAGTGCGCAGTGTGTGAAACGTAAATACAAAATTTTAACACAACATAATTCAGTCTATACCGCAAAAAGGAATTTCCTACATATAACTGCAGCGCTGAACGCTGAATATATATTTATTTTTGTACAGAAATACGCCACTAAAGGCTTTACCTCATATAACTGCAACAGTGAAAGCTAAATATATTTTAATTTTTCTACTGATATACGTCAATAAATGTTTTTTAAGATATAAGTGCAGCAGTGAATGGCGAATGTATATTTCTTTTCTACTGCTATACGCCAGTAAAGGCTTTACCAGATATAACTGCAACAGTGAACTGAGAATATATTTTTCTTGTAGTACTGAAAATACGCCTCTATATGCTTTCACCAGAAATAACTGCAGAAGTGACCTGAGAATATATATTTCTTGTTGGACTCAAATAGGCTACTATACGCTTTCAACAGAAATAACTGCAGAAGTGAACTGGAAATGTATTTTTCTTGTTGGACTCAAATAGGCCACTATACGCTTTTACCAGCAGTGCGTATGTATTTTAATTTTTTTAATGAAATAAGCTCCTATACTCTTTAACCAGAAATGAATGCAACCGTGCAGTTCATTTAAATGTTTTGTGTATTACTGAAATACCACCCTATGATCTTTCACAAGAAATGACTGCAAATGATTTTAGCGTAAATAACACCCCTGCTTCAATCAATTTTTTGGGGGGCAACTGGTATATCACACTAGTAGAAATTATTTGTTCCAATGGCGTTTGTTACTCTGTGTAGCTGAGGTAACGCAGCTAAACCGCAAAACAAATGCTGCACTACCCAAATGCACTATATAGAAAGTATATTATTGGTATATAACACTCCTGCTTCAATCAGTTTTTTTGGGGGGGCAACTGGTAAATTACACCAGTAGAAATTATTTCTTTAAATAGTGTTTTTCACTCTGTGCAAATGCGGTAACTCAGCAAAACCACAAACAAATGCTGCACTACCTAAATGCACTATATAGAAAGTAAATTATTGGTATATAACACCCCTGCCTCAATCAGTTTTTTTGGGGGGCAACTGGTAAATCACACCAGTAGAAATTATTTGTTCCAGTAGCGTTTGGCACTCTGTGGCTGCAATACAATTGCAAGTATAATATACTTTCTATGTTAGAAAGTATTATTATAAGTATATTACACCCCTCAGTAAGTCACACCTATGTATAGCACACCTATACCAGTCCTTAAAAGGACTTTTGTGGCCCCTATTAGCTAGCGTTTTCTGTCCCTAACAGTCTTTCCCTGCTCCACACAGCAACCTCTCCCTACACTGGCAAAAGACTGAATGTAAATGGCGGCCAGATCAGGTTTATTTATAAGGTAGGGAGTATGTCCATGTGCTGAAACATCTCAATTGGCTGTCCTGTTACTACCTGATGGACGGTGTCATGGGTCAAAGTTGTTCACAATGTAAAAGAATATGGCGGGGCGCGAATATCGCCATATGTTCGCGAACAGCGAACTAGCAAAGTTCGCTGTGAAACGACCGCCGGGCGAACCGCAAGGGCCATCTCTAAGTGCATGTATACAGTCCTCAGCAGAGAAATTGAACTTTGCCTTTCTTGACCTTTGGGTCTGTCACTGACTACGGTTTTTGCCGGATCCTTCGGTGCTCTCTTAAACCCCCATGGGTCAGGCAGTCAGCTAGAAAGAAAGCTTCAGGAGGTAGTTGCCCGGTGTTCCCCTGCACTGGAGTCCAGTATTCCTGTATAGAGGTTAAAGGTGAAGACAAGGGAGTCTGCCAGGGATAACGACCTTATGAGTAGCCCCAAGTCAAATCTATCAGAAAACCAACATTCTCTGCACCTAATAGGGCTTATTGGCATTGACTTTCTGTTCCCAACATCTCCATTATTCCTCCAGGACCGCTATGGCTTAGAGAGGAGAACATACAAGCTTACTATGAATTTATCACAATAGTAACAGGTTTCCTATGGTCATAGTTCACGCATACGTGATTGAAACTGGTAAATTGGACTGTAAGTGCCAAATATTAAACAAGTTTTCCTCCGTCTGTATACTGATTATCTATTCTATGGATAGGCCGTCAAAGCCAGATGGGTGGTGATCAGCTGTTTGTGGCAGTGGGGCCGGAAACATAACAGTGGATGGAGCTAGAAGCAGAAGGCTAGGTCCACTGTGTAGGGGACATGCAGATGTACTGCAGCTAAGATCCCATTCACTTGATAAACCCTTTTTAAAGATAATATTACATGGACAGTGCTGCAGAATTATATCAATAACAGGAAAAAATGTCTCTTTGGTTCTCCTTGGATGGATGATGGATGATTAGGTGACCACTTGGTTCTGCCAAAGTCCATATATTTCAGGAATGTCCGCAGATCTTTCTGAACACGACAAAATCTGCTGTTTAAAACTGGCATGTCTATGGGTAACTAAAATTAGCCATGACAAAAAAATCAAGTTTCATGGTACATTTCTAGAAAACTTCATAATATGCTTTCATGTGCTTGAGTGCTCAGGCAGGCAGCATGCATGATATTAAGCACACATGCTAATGTTACACCATTTTTTTGTAGGTTGTCCCACACTGCACGTGATTTATACTTTGATGACTCCTGCCTTTTGTCTTATATACCGTGTTTATTCTCTTGATACTTCAAGCATGACCTACAGTTCCATTCACGAATATCATTATTTTGCTAGTCTTTGAAGACCTCAAAGGATAACCTACATTGTTTAAAGTTAGTACTATGATGCTTTTTATAGTAGTCTTTGAGATGACTGTTGTGCTTGGCGCAATCTTTGTTTCAGATTTTTTAGATGTTTGCTTCTGCTGATGCTATTGTGGCTCATGTAACATAGAATGATGTTTTATATATATATATATATATATATATATATATATACCTTCAGCTTTTAGATATTTTATTAGGTAATCCAGACTAGTAGTTTATGCTAGTAAAACTCCACCCAACATCGTTATGGCTTCAGATTGACATTTTAAGACTTGTGTCTAAGTGTCTGAAAGCCATGTGCAAACCTTTTGTTTTGCACCTGTGTGTATATAACCATTAGTTAAAACAGATTTTGTGTTCACCAAAGGTGGCCCTTTACCTTTAAAACTTGCCCTTATAATTTCCTTTTTTCCCTGTTTTCAACTTGCAAAGGCTAAAATCCACCAGCTGTGATATAAACAACACCTGGGCCTAAATTGAATCTGTCAATCTGAAAGAAACCGAGTCCAGTTGCTGAGAGTGACCTGATTTATTTATTTAATCATCAACTCTTTATTTTCTGGAAAAAAAAGCTCACAGATGTGTATTATTATATTTAATGTTAGACTATCTAAGTGATAGCATTTTCGCAGAGATAATTAGTAACAGTCTCTATAGAGGCCGTCTCTATATAAACAGAGGCATTCATTTCATGTCTAGTTTCAGTTTTCAGTTATTTTTAGGGTTGAGTTGCATCATTTCAACATCTGGCAGACTTCTACACATTTTTGCATATAGTCTTTTTTTATGTATAGAAAAGTGTCATTGATATTTTCTTAAAGGGGAACTTCAGCTGGCCAACATTATGGAGCAGTGAGCACTACTTGTTTCCAAAATTTGACTAAGGTCAACACAGTTATCAAAGAGATCTCTTTGGTTCCTCTAAGCTGCAGCTAAAGTCTGTGTTGGCATAACAACATGACAACCAAGTAGCACTACTCAGGACTTGTAACTGGAAAATTCTATAATTGCCAAATACTGAGTTTTTCTCTTATTAGCATTTCTTATGCAGCCTGTCTGTGCCTTGGTTGTCTTGGTCAGCATAGGTTTTCAGCCACAGCCTAGAAGATAGTAAGGGATCTTCAGATCAGTCCTGTCTACCTTTGGGAAATATCGTAGGACTCTACAAACCAAGCCAAATGCTAAACCAAATATGATACCTAAATTACTTTTTTTCCACTATTTAACATGTCTTTGCTACTCAGAATTTGAGACTTCATAGTTCCAGGTACTGGTTTTGCAATCTTTCATTACAACATAATTTTTTTGGTAGTTGTTAATAAGCTATATTGCCTTACTATGTTCTAAGAAAATCCTCTCAGCTGCAATGTATTGGAAAGTCTTCTGACCCTTTCACTTTTTTCACAGTTTGTTTATTTTGAGGCCTTGTGCTAAAATAAACAAAAATGTTTTTTTTCCCCCCATCATTCTGCACTCAATCCTCCTAAAAATAAAGTGGGAAAACAGAATGTTAGGAATCTTTGCTAATTTATTGTAAAGGAAAAACTAAAATCTTGCACTTGTCATAAGTATTCAGACCCTTTGCTTAGTAATTAGTTGAAGCACCATTGACAATTATTTCAGCTTCCAGTCTTGGTATGATGCTACATGGTTTGCACACCTGGATTTGGGTATTCTCTGCCATTCTTCCTCTGCAGATCCTCTTAATCTCTGTCAGACTGAATGGGGACCCTCAGGGAACAGACATTTTAGGTCTCTCCAGAGATGTTCGATTGGGTTAAAAGCAGGATATGGGCTGGGCCACTCATATGTCATTCAAATAGTTGTCCCTAGGCCAATCCTGTGTCGTTTGGCTGTGTTCTGAGGGTCCCTGTCTAGTAGGAAGGTGAATGTTTGGCCCAGTCTGAGGTCCAGTTCACACTGGATCAGGTTTTATTAAGAAAATCTCTGTACTTTGCTCCATTTAGCTTTCCCTCAATGCTGACCTTTCTTCCTGTCTCAGCCACGAGAAACAACCCCAACATCATGATACTGCCACGCCATGTGTGCATGGTAATTAGCAGTAGTGATGAGCGGCAGGGGGCTATATTATAATTTGCGATATTTCACAAATATTTGGGCGGAATATTTGCGAATTTGAGATTATTTCTTAATTACGAAAAATCGACAATGTAATATTTGCGTAATGCGCGCAAAATACAGGAGTGAGTCACTTTTGCTACATTTTCCAAGCTGCTAGAAGTTTTCTGAGACTGGAGGAAAATGGTTGGCCCGGCAGAACATTAATACATGGCTTTATATGCAGTTAGAGTGCTCCAATTATATTTGCGATTGCTCTAATCGGCACTAATGATGCGAATTATTTTGGTGCAATACGTGAAACTTCCCATTTTAGCAGGTCTGACTACATATTACTGTTTGGTGCACTATGTACTGTTGTGACATCACAGCACTATGTCTGTAGAATGTACACTGCTCAAAAAATAAAGGGAACACTTAAACAACACAAAGTAACTCCAAGTCAATCACACTTCTGTGAAATCAAACTGTCCACTTAGGAAGCAACACTGAGTGACAATACAATTTCACATGCTGTTGTGGAAAATGGGATAGACAACAGGTGGAATTATAGGCAATTAGCAAGACACCCCCAATAAAGGAGTGGTTCTGCAGGTGGTGACCACAGACCACTTCTCAGTTCCTATGCTTCCTGGCTGATGTTTTGGTCACTTTTTAATGCTGGCGGTGCTTTCACTCTAGTGGTAGCATGAGACGGAGTCTACAACCCACACAAGTGGCTTAGGTAGTGCAGCTTATCAGGATGGCACATCATGGGAGCTGTGGCAAGAAGGTTAGCTGTGTCTGTCAGCGTAGTGTCCAGAGCATGGAGCACTACCAGGAGACAGGCCAGTACATCAGGAGACGTGGAGGACGGCCGTAGGAGGGCAACAACCCAGCAGCAGGACCGCTACCTCCGCCTTTGTGCAAGGAGGAACAGGAGGAGCACTGCCAGAGCCCTGCAAAATGACCTCCAGCAGGCCACAAATGTGCATGTGTCTGCTCAACGGTCAGAAACAGACTCCATGAGGGTGATCTGAGGGCCAGACGTCCACAGGTGGGGGTTGTGCTTACAGCCCAACACCGTGCAGGACGTTTGGCATTTGCCAGAGAACACCAAGATTGGAAAATTCGCCACTGGCGCCCTGTGCTCTTCACAGATGAAAGCAGGTTCACACTAAGCACATGATGACAGACGTGACAGTCTTGAGACGCCGTTGGAGAACGTTCTGCTGCCTGCAACATCCTCAGCATGACTGGTTTGGCATTGGGTCAGTAATGGTGTGGGGTGGCAATTTCTTTGGAGGGCCGCACAGCCCTCCATGTGCTCGCCAGAGGTAGCCTGAATGCCATTAGGTACCGAGATGAAATCCTCAGACCCCCTTGTGAGGCCATATGCTGGTGCGGTTCGGCCTGGGTTCCTCCTAATGCAAGACAATGCTAGACCTCATGTGGCTGGAGTGTTGTCAGCAGTTCCTGCAAGACGAAGGCATTGATGCTATGGACTGGCCCGCACGTTCCCCAGACCTGAATCCAATTGAGCACATCTGGGACATCATGTCTCGTCTATCACCAACGTCACGTTGCCACCACAGACTGTCCAGGAGTTGGCAGATGCTTTAGTCCCGGTCTGGGAGGAGATCCCTCAGGAGACCATCCGCCACCTCATCCAGGAGCATGCACAGGCGTTGTAGGGAGGTCATACAGGCATGTGGAGGCCACACACACTACTGAGCCCTCATTTTGACTTGTTTTAAGGACATTACATCAAAGTTGGATCAGCCTGTAGTGTGTTTTTCCACTTACCCCTTAGTGACCACCCATACGTGTTTTTACTGACGTAAACAAAGGGGGTTTTAGCTAAACGGCTGGCTTTAACCCCTTAAGGACTTAGGACGTATCGGTACGGCATGGATCCCGAGTCCTTAAGGACCCATGACGTACCGGTACGTCATAACTTGAAATCTGTATTCCGGCGCCCGAGGGGTTAATCGGAACAGGATTTCGGCTGAAATCATTCAGCCGGCATCCCGTAACAATGCAGGGGGGGGTCATTTGACCCCCCCGCATCGGCGATCGCAGAAAACCGCAGGTCAATTCAGACCTGCGATTTGCTGCGCTTTGTGCAGTTTCTGATCCCCGTGGGCCCTGACCGCGGGGATCAGAAGCTTTAGTGTCCCTAAAATATATATTTTACACCCCCCCCTGCACCCCTGCATGATTTTTTGCCGGCGGGTGGTGCAGGGGGGGAGTTGTGGGCGGTGGGGGCGGTGCGGGAGGCGGGCGGTGCGGCAGGCGGGATCGCGATCCCCTGCCCGCCTCCCCTTGTATAATCGTTGGTCTCTAGTAGGTATACCAGGGTGCCAGCACATTGCTGGCACCCTGGTATAAACGGCTGACATCGATGATGCGATGTCAGCCGTTTAACCCTTTCCATACAGCGGTCTGTACGGACCGCTGTATGGAAAAAGTTAACAGTAAGAGGGAGCTCCCTCCCTCTCCCATCGGGGGGCTGCTGTGCCTTTGCAGCCCCCCGATGGAGAGGGAGAGAGCCCCCAGACAGCCCCCCTCAGCCCTGTGCTTACCCTTCCCCGTCTGCGAAGTTCTGACAACTACTGAGCAGACGGGGAAGGTTCCCATGGCAACAGGACGCCTCTCAGGCATCCTGCTGTCCATGGTGCTGAACAGATCTGTGCTAAAGGCAGAGATCTGTTCAGACAAAGTGTAAGTAAAATACAGTACTGTACAATATATATTGTTCTGTACTGTATTATACAGACATCAGACCCACTGGATCTTCAAGAACCAAGTGGGTCTGGGTCAAAAAAAAAGTGAAAAAAAGTGAAAAAAAAGTAAAAATCCAAAAACACATTTATCACTGATTAAAAATGAAAAAAATAATATTCCCTACACATGTTTGGTATCGCCGCGTCCGTAACGACCTGATCTATAAAACGGTCATGTTACTTTCCCCGCACAGTGAACGCCATAAAAATAAAAAAATAAAAACTATTAGGAAATTGAAATTTTGCCCACCTTACTTCCCAAAAAAGGTAATAAAAGTGATCAAAAAAGTCGCATGTACGCCAAAATAGTACCAATCAAACCGTCATCTCATCCCGCAAAAATCATACCCTACCCAAGATAATCGCCCAAAAACTGAAAAAAACTATGGCTCTTAGACTATGGAAACACTAAAACATGATTCTTTTGGTTTCAAAAATGAAATCATTGTGTAAAACTTAAATAAATAAATAAAAAGTATACATATTAGGTATTGCCGCGTACGTAACGACCGCGCTCTATAAAAATAATCACATGACCTAACCCCTCAGGTGACCACCGTAAAAAAATAAAATAAAAACGGTGTAAAAAAAGCAATTTTTTGTCATCTTACGTCACAAAAAGTGTAATGCAAGTGATCAAAAGTCATAGATGCACCCCCAAAATAGTGCCACTCAAACTGTCATTCTCATCCCGCAAAAAATGAGACCCTACTTAAGATAATCGCCCAAAACTGAAAAAAACTTGCTCTTAGACTATGGAGACACTTAAAACATTTTTTTGTTTTAAAAATGAATCATTGTGTAAAAACTTACATACATAAAATAATTGTATACATATTAGGTATCGCCGCGTCCGTGACAACCTGCTCTATAAAATTACACATGATCTAACCTGTCAGATGAATGTTGTAAATAACAAAAAATAAACGTGCCAAAAAATCTATTTCTTGTTACCTTGCCCGCACAAAAAAGTGTAATATAGAGCAACCAAAAAATCATATGTACCCTAAACTAGTACAACAAAACTGCCACCCTATCCCGTAGTTTCTAAAATGGGGGTCACTTTTTTGGACGTTTTCTACTCTAGGGGTGCATCAGGGGGCTTCAAATGGGAAATGGTGTCAAAAAAAACAGTCCAGCAAAATCTGCCTTCCAAAAACCGTAGTATGGCGTTCCTTTCCTTCTGCGCCCTGCAGTGTGCCTGTACAGCGGTTTACGACCCACATATGGGGTGTTTCTGTAAACTACAGAATCTGGGCCATAAATAATGAGTTTTGTTTGGCCGTTAACCCTTGCTTTGTAAACCGGAAAAAAATATTAAATGGAAATCTGCCAAAAAGTGAAATTTGAAATTGTATCTCTATTTTCCATTAAATCTTGTGCAACAACTAAAGGGCTTAACAAAGTTTGTTAAATCTGTTTTGAATACATTGAGGGGTGTTAGTTTCTTAGATGGGGTCACTTTTATGGAGTTTTTTCTCTAGGGGTGCATCAGGGGGGCTTCAAATGGGACATTGGTGTCAAAAAACCAGTCAGCAAAATCTGGCTTCCAAAATAACCATTCGGCGCACCTTTCCCTCTACGCCCCTACTGTGTGCCCGTACAGTAGTTTACGGCCACATATGGGGTGTTTCTGTATAACTACAGAATCAGGGCCATAAATAATGAGTTTTGTTTGGCTGTTAACCCTTGCTTTGTAACTGGATAAAAAATATTAAATGGAAAATCTGCCTCAAAAGTGAAATTTTGAAATTGTATCTCTATTTTCCATTAAATCTTGTGCAACACCTAAAGGGTTAACAAAGTTTGTAAAATCTGTTTTGAATACCTTGAGGGGTGTAGTTTCTTAGATGGGGTCACTTTTATGGAGTTTCTACTCTAGGGGTGCATCAGGGGGGGCTTCAAATGGGACATGGTGTCAAAAAAAACAGGTCCAGCAAAATATCTGGCTTCCAAAAACCATACGGCGCACCTTTCACTCTGCGCCCCGCTGTGTGGCCGTACAGTAGTTTACGGTCACATTATGGGGGTGTTTCTGGTAAACGGCAGAGTCAGGGCAATAAAGATACAGTCTTGTTTGGATGTTAACCCTTGCTTTGTTAGTGGAAAAATTGGGTTAAAATGGAAAATTAGGCTAAAAAAAGAAATTCGCAATTTCATCCCCCATTTGCCAATAACTCTTGTGCAACACTAAAGTGTTAACGAAGGTTGTAAATCAGTTTTGAATACCTTGAGGGGTGTAGTTTATAGATTGGGGTCATTTTTGGGCGGTTTCTATTATGTAAGCCTCGCAAAGTGACTTCAGACCTGTAGTGGTCCCTAAAATTGGGTTTTTGTAAATTTCTGAAAAATTTCAGATTTGCTTCTAAACTTCTAAGCTTATACCATCCCCAAAAAAATAAAATATCAATCCCAAAATGCTACAAACATGAAGTAGGACATATGGGGAATGTAAAGTAATCACAATTTTTGGGGGTATTACTATGTATTACTGAAGTAGAGAAACTGAAAGTTTGAAATTTGCTAATTTTTCTAAATTTTTGGTAAATATGGTATTTTTTTTATGCAAAAAAATTAACTTTTTTGACCAATTTTAGCAGTGTCATGAAGTACAATATGTGACGAAAAAACAATCTCAGAACGGCCTGGATAAGTCAATGCGTTTAAAGTTATGAGCACTTAAAGTGACACTGGTCAGATTTGCAAAAAATGGCCAAGTCCTTAAGGTGAAATAGTGCTGAGTCCTTAAGGGGTTAATCAATCATTACATGTACTTAAACTGGATGTATTAAAACTATAACTTGTCCTGCAAAAATAAGACCTCCTACAAGTAATTTATGAAAAAACAAAAAAGTTCTAGCTCTTGGAATGCAATTTTTTAAAAATGTGCTTGGTCACTAAGGGGTTAGTTTTGAGTGTGACTCCAAATCCAGACCTCCATGGGTTGAAAAATTTGATTTCATTTTTTTTTTTTTTGTGTGATTTTGTTGTCAGCACATTCAACTATGTAAAGAACAAAGTATTTCAGAAGAATATTTAATTAATTCAGATCTAGGATGTGTTATTTTTGTGTTCCCTTTATTTTTTTGAGCAGTGTATGTATGGACAGCAGAACCTATCATACTAACACTGCACTGGAACAGCTACACTATATCAGGATATAACCTACACTGACTATCTCCCACTAACTATCTGTATTATATATATAAGCTATCTAACTACTATCTATCTAATGTAATGAGTGGAAAGTACAGAGCACAGCAAAGACACTGCTGTCTCTCTCATAACTTTAAAATACTATAGAAAATGGCTGCTGGGGAGGTTCTTATATAGTAAGGGGCAGGCAACCTTCCTATTGGTTGCTAGGGATGTTGCTAAGCTCAGACAAAGACATTGCAGCCTTCTCATTGGCCACAAGCAAGAAGGGAGGTTACTGATGAAAAAAATCTAGAATATTCGAAATTACGAATATATATCACTATATTCTAAATATTCGCAAATTCTCAAACTGCTGATATTTGCGATTAATATTCGCAATTCGAATATTTGCGCCCAACACTTTTGAGCAGTTGATGAGCAGTGGCAGATTTCCTCCAGACATTACACCAAAAGGTTCAATCTTTTATTATTTATTAGTCTAGAGAGATTTTTTTTTTCTTACAGTCTGAGAGTCCTTTAGGTGCTTTTCTGCAAACTGACCATTTTTGGAACTTTCTCCCATCAGCACAGTGGCGTAGTGTGGATTGCTAGCACCCAGGGCAAGCCAAAAATTGCACCCCCCCCCCAGCCTGTGGGCACGCCCCCTTTTAACAGATAATGTAGTAGATCACTTGCAGTTCTATGTAACACCACAGATAACAGTGATAACTCTCCGTGTACAGATAATGTAGTAGATGTCACTTGCAGTTCTATGTAACACCACAGATAACAGTGATAACTCTCCGTGTACAGATAATGTAGTAGATGTCACCTGCAGTCCTATGTAACACCACAGATAACAGTGATAACTCTCCGTGTACAGATAATGTAGTAGATGTCACCTGGAGTCCTATGTAAACACCTCAGATAACACAATGATAACTCTCTGAGTACAGATAATGTAGAAGATGTCACCTGCAGTCCTATGTAACACCACAGATAACAGTAATAACTCTCCGTGCACAGATAATGTAGTAGATGTCACCTGCAGTCCTATGTAACACCTCATATAACACAGTGATAACTCTCTGTGTACAGATAATGCTAGTAGATGTCACCTGCCAGTCCTATGTAACCACACAGATAACAAAGTGATAACTCTCTGAGTACAGGTAATGTAGTAGATGGGTGTGAGCCCCCAGAATTCACACAGTGTGACCTGAAGTCTGGAGCCAGGATGCGGCAGGGTGGGCCAAATTCTCAATCTCCTCCCCCAACCCTACCATGAAACAGATATGTGGATGGACATTATTATATACAGGAGAATACACCCACCATATCTCTTACATGCAGTGACGGTCTCCTGTGATATATACTTTCCTTAACATCTTCATTTGGAGATAAGACCGCCATGATACCTTCTTTCAGCCGCTTCTCGTCTCTGCAGAATTTCACAGAAAAAAATTTAGGTTCCTCAATTTACTATCATCCTCTTCTTCCTGTTGTCTCAACAACATATCCTGCTGCCCCCCAATACTGGGCTAGAGCCATACACATAGTCCCCCATCCCCCATAATATTATTCCCCCTGTATATTATAATGAACCCCTCTGTATTAGTATTATTAATATAATGGCCCCCTATTTTTTATTAATATAATGGCCCCCTCTATGTTATTAATGTATTGGCCCCTTCTTTATTATTAATGTATTATTTTTCTGTGATTTTCTGCGGACCCATTGACTTTCAATGGGTCCGTTTGAAAACTCGGGAAAATGCCCCCGTTTGTCATCCGCCTCCGTGATCCGTGTATCCTGTACGTCAAAAAATACGACCTGTCCTATTTTTTTGACGGACAACGGCTTCACGGACCCATTCAAGTCAATGGGTCCGTGAAAAAAAAAACACGGATGCACACAAGATTGGCATCCGTGTCCATGATCCGTGTCCATAGGCTACTTTCATGCAGACGGATACGAAGATCCGTCTGCATAAAAGCTTTTTCAGAGCTGAGTTTTCACTTAGTGAAAACTCAAATCCGACAGTATATTCTAACACAGAGGCGTTCCCATAGTGATGGGGACGCTTCTAGTTAGAATATACTCGAGAACTGTGTACATGACTGCCCCTGCTGCCTGGCTGCACCCGATCTCTTACAGGGGGCTGTGATCCGCACAATTAACCCCTCAGGTGCTGCACCTGAAGAGGTTAATTGTGTGTATATAGCCCCCTGTAAGAGATCAGGGGCTGCCAGGCAGCAGGGGGCAGACCCCCCTCCCTCCCCCAGTTTGAATATCATTGGTGGTCAGTGTGCGGCCTCCCCCGGTTGTCCCCCCTCCCTCCATTTATTGTAATATCATTGGTGGCCAGTGTGCGGCCCCCCGGCCCCCCCTCCCTCCCTCTATTGTAATATCATTGGTGGCCAGTGTGCGGCCTCCCCCGGCCCCCCCCCTTCCCTCCCCTCTATTGTAATATCATTGGTGGCCAGTGTGCGGCCTCCCCCCGGCCCCCCCCTCCCCTCCCTCTATTGTAATATCATTGGTGGCCAGTGTGCGGCCTCCCCGGCCCCCCCCTCCCTCCCTCTATTGTAATATCATGGTGGCCAGTGTGCGGCCTCCCCCCGGCCCCCCCCTCCCTCCCTCTATTGTATTATCATTGGTGGCCTTGGTGGCCAGTGTGCAGCCCCCCCCGGCCCCCCCTCTACTGTATTAATATCATTGGTGGCCAGTGTGCGGCCTCCCCTCCCCCCCCCCCCCCGATCATTGGTGGCAGCGGATAGTTCCGATCGGAGTCCCAGTTTAATCGCTGGGGCTCCGATCGGTAACCATGGCAACCAGGACGCTACTGCAGGCCTGGTTGCCATGGTTACTTAGCAATATTACAATATTAGAAGCATCATACTTACCTGCTGCGCTGTCTGTGACCGGCCAGGAGCTCCTCCTACTGGTAAGTGACAGATCATTAAGCATGTGCCGCACAGACCTGTCACTTACCAGTAGGAGGAGCTCCCCGGCCGGTCACAGACAGCGCAGCAGGTAAGTATGATGCTTCTAATATTGTAATATTGCTAAGTAAACCATGGCACCAGGCCTGCAGTAGCGTCCTGGTTGCCATGGTTACCGATCGGAGCCCCAGCGATTAAACTGGGACTACGATCGGAACTCTCCGCTGCCACCAATGATCGGGGGGGGGGGGGGGGGGAGGCCGCCACACTGGCCACCAATGATAATACAATAGAGAGAGGGAGGGGGGGGCAGGGGAGGCCGCACACTGGACACCAATGATATTACAATAGAGGGAGGGATGGGGGGCCGCACACTGGCCACCAATGATAATACAATAAAGGGAGGGAGGGGGCCGGGGGAGGCCGCACACTGGCCACCAATGATATTCAAACTGGGAAGGGAGGGGGTCTGCCCCCTGCTGCCTGGCAGCCCCTGATCTCTTACAGAGGCTATGATACACACAATTAACCCCTTCAAGTGCGGCATCTGAGGGGTTAATTGTGCGGATCACAGCCCCCTGTAAAAGATCGGGTGCTGCCAGGCAGCAGGGGGGAGTCATGTACACAGTTCTTAGTATATTCTAACTTCAAGCGTCCTCATCACCATGGGAACGCCTCTGTGTTAGAATATACTGTCGGATCTGAGTTTCACGATGTAACTCAAATCCGATGGTATATTCTAACATAGAGGCATTCCCATGGGGATGCTTCAAGATAAAATATACCATCGGATTGGAGAAAACTCTGATCCTATGGTATATTAAGGAAGACCCACGGACGAAAAAACGGTCATGGATCACGGAAAAAAACGGAACCGTTTTTGCGGACCGCAAAAAAAAACGGTCGTGTGCATGAGGCCTAATACAAAGGATTATTACTGTGGGGGCCTAAGTGGAATCTGCTGCACAATAGGCCTATAGGAAAGAATATTACTAGTACTACTCACTGTGCATATTCCACCTAGGCCTCCACAATAATAATCCTCCATTATTAATATTGGTCCAGTATGACTCCTCCTGAGGCTGGGCTGAGACACATTTTCCCCACAAAAATTACCTCTCTGGGCAGCAAGCAATCGTAACTGAAGAAATACAACTACTGCTGCCCTCACTTTCTAACTGGTCTGCAGTTAGTGGTGCCGCAGGCCAGGCACTGTTTAGTTTATTAAAATTGTGCCTCAGCTCAGTTGCTCAGGCTGAGCTTTAGAGGGACTTAAAACTTGGTCAGTGACTGTCTGCAGAGATACTTGTCTGGACCTGAGACCTGAGACTTGTCTGGACCTGAAGCTCACATGGGACCCAGATCAAAACCTGGTTCCAAAACAGGAGATAAAAGACCAAGAGGAAGCTGATAGGCCAAGCAGCAGGCAGTGAAGTGCCATGAGGGCCAGTCCAAGCAGGTGGCACTGTGGCAGTCAGGGTGCTGGTGATAGATGACCAGAGATGACCATATACCAGGATAGGCCTAGTATATATTGACAGCAGAGATGGGCAAATGGCATCCCAGAGGCAGTACTGTCTCAGTATCCCTGGTTATCCTTCACCAGCACCCTGACTACCACCTGCTTGGTGGACTTGGCCTGGCTCTTATGGCACTTAACTGTATTACCCCTTCATTATTCATATACTGACTGCCCACCCCATACCTAACACTCAGGTATGGGGTGGGCACTGTCAGTGCCGCTTTCAGGCTGCCTGTGGTGTCTGAAGTCTGGACCACTGTCCAGACCACTGTCTTTCCCGCCTGGAAGGTGGGCGGAGCCTATCAGTGAAGTTCCATACTGCCATGCTGTCACGGCCTATGGTGTGCGCTGTGACACTGTTGCTACACTTGCAGTTGCCCGCGGCAACGTGTTGCTGTGTGGGCATGCGGTGGCAGTGTCTCGGCCTTCTGGGTGATTGCTGTGACATGGTTGCTACGCATGTTGTTGCCTGCGGCAACGTGTAGCTTTCCATGCTTGTGTGTGCACTTCCCCTTTAAGTGGCTTCCTCCCCTTGTCTGGTGTTGGAAGGGTTAACTCCCTTCCTAGTGTTTTTACACTGGGTTTATGTGTGTGTGGGTGTGGCTGCTTGGGCTATTTAGCCTCTGCTGGATGCCTGAAGCTGAGGGGTACTCCAGCCATGGTGCATGCTGGAGCTATCCTCCTGGCATATTTCATCTGTCCAGTGAGGGCCACCCTTGTGGTCATAGAAGATGTTTTTATGGTGTCTTATGTTTATTGCAGCTATGGATGTCCTGGGTCCCTGTGGGGTTTGTGGTGTGTGCTGTGTCCTTAATGTTTGTGTGGACACCAGCACTTGTGCACGGGTTCCAGTCAGTGTGTCTGTGGCAGGTAAGTGTGTTACTGGTTTCACTTACCTGCCATCTCTATAGCTGTATGTGTTCCCCTCTCCTTGCAGCCTGGCCTCAGATAGAGACTCCTGTTCCTCCATTACTGGGATGAACAGGTTGTCTCTTCCCTGCTCCTTGGTGAGGGATTACCAGGGCGACTTAGGGTCTCTAGGAATCCTGAGTATGAATCGTCCTACCATCGGGGTCCGCTCATACAGTGAGGAGTCAGGGAGAGTATTAGGGACTCAGTAGGAGGTGACCAGCTCCCTTATTACTCCTTTTGGCCAGGCTGATCCCCTTTTTCCCTTTGACACCGAACGGTGGAGGGTTTCCCCCACTCCCCGTCGTGACACATGCACGCCCTGGTGATCAGGGCGCGCGCTCCTAAACCGCTCCTCACTCTGCGGCACTGTGCAGTGCGGCAGAGGGAAAATGGAAAAACACAGTGAATAAATGTTTTTTGCGCCAGCGGCCAGCGCCCCCTGCAGTCTGGTGCCCGGGGCAACGCCCCCCCCCCCCCCCCACCACACTACGCCACTGCCCATAAGCACACAGGATCTTTGGAACTTAGTAGAGTGACAATTGGTTACTTGGTCACATATATATATATATATATATATATATAATATATATTTATATATATATCATTTTATCTTTCTGCAGATAATAATCAGAGAACAGCTAGAAAAGGATCTCTTGATCCCATGAAAAGGCAGGCTGCAGTTGAGATGTGATACCATACGCTATTTACAAGTGGAAAACATATAAAAATGTAGCCATGTATGTCCAAAAACCTCATGTGAACATGTGGCCTCATCCTCACATGCACAGATTTTGATCCAGATCACATGGATTTCTCAGTAATTAGTTATTGGGACACTGAGTTGAGCTGGTAATATTAACAGCTTTTAAGTTCCACACTGGTACAGTATCTTTTCGCTGACTTTTTTGTCAGAAAAAGAACGCGAAAATAAGTCCAACGTAGTTTTGTTTTTGCCACTTTTTTATGTCACAGTCTTTTATTGCACATAGTGTGTCTTAAAACTAATGTTTTCTTCATGGTTAGTGTTTTATAGTGAAATTGATATAAAAATGCCTAAAAAAAAGGGCTGCAGCATGCAACATTTTTTAAAAGAAGTCAGAAAGTAAAAAAAAAATGGCACCTAATTAAGAAAAACGCCAGAGTAGCAAAAAAGTCTTGTCTGTCTGGGATTCATATCTCGTATAGATCTTCAGTAACATCTGCGGCAAAAATCACTACTGAAAAAGAGGCTCAATGCGCACACAATGTTTTTTGCATTCAGTATACTGGCCGTTTTTTTAGTTCAGTATGCATTACTTATACTGAACTATTCATTTCAATGGATCAGCAAAAAAAACTGAAGTCTCTCCGTGTGCAATCCATTTACGTTTTTCCGTTCAAAGATAGAACTTGTCCTATTATTGCCCGCAATCACTTTCCGTTGGCTCCATTCAAGTCAACGGAGTCCGCAAAAAAAAGTAACACATACGGAATGTACTCCATATGTCTTCCGTATCCGTTCCGTTTTTGAGCCGGAAACCCGACCATCTATTGGAAATTTCTATGCCAGCCCCAATTTCTTCTAGGTAATTTACTGTATACTGTATGTGCCATATGGAAAAACGGAATGGAACCGGAAACACACTGAAACAAAAATTGAAAAACTAAATCTGTTAAAAACGGCCCGCCAAAACAGTGAAAAAGCCATACGGTCGTGTGCATGAGCCCTAAAGGTGGGTCATATATAAGAACACTAAAAGTCTGAATTGCAGAATCTGGAGCATTACGTGAAGAAATGCAAAAAAGCTATTATTTACATACTATTCATTACATTTTTTTGGGCTTGTCATAGTAGGTATGGAGATTAGTGATGGCCAGTTCGCAGTGTTCGTTGACGAACACATGCGATCTGCCATCTTTATTCCCAAGCCCGGCGATGCAGAGGTAAGTCCTTACCTGTGCCTGCGTCGCGAGCCGCTCTGAAACACATGCGGTCACCGGGAGCAGGCAAGTTCCGAGAACAGCCCGATGAAGGCTGTCCTCGGAACTGCCTGCTCCGGTGACCGCATGTGTTTCAGAGCGGCGCAGGCACAGGTAAGGACTTACCTCTGCATCGCCGGGCTTGGGAATAAAGATGGCAGATCGCATGTGTTTGTCGGTGAACACTGCGAACTGGCCATCAAAAATGGAGATACCATAATAGGTGTTTTCTTATGGCCATGTGATGTATAGCTGATAAACTTTATTTTGTAAAAACATTACTACAGTATATTTTTGTAAATTTTTCCAAAAAAGAGTGAAGTGGTCAAAAATGAAAAACACGTGTTGTGTTACTTACACATATGGCACAAAGGTTTGTCCTTCCTGTAGTTTAATGTTACTGCGGATTCCCTGCATTGTAGCATTAAAGCAGTTTTCCGAGGCTTGAGTATTAATGACTTATCCTTACAATAAGCTCATCAATAACAGATCATTGGGTGATCAACTCCCGGCACCCTCCATCGATCAGCTGTTTTAAGAGTCCATGCTGCTTGTATCTGCACAGACGGATCCGCACAGATAATGCAAACGCTTGTATCCGTTCAGAACGGATCCGTTTTGCATTATTCATTCAAAAAAAGTCTAAGTCAATGGGGGACGGATCCGTTTTCAATTGCACCATATTTGTGTCAGTTAAAAACTGATCTGTCCCCATTGACTTACATTGTAAGTCATGACGGATCTGTTTGCTTCGCATAGCCAGACGGTCACCAAAACGCTGCAAGCTGCGTTCTAGTGACTGTCTAAAAACGCAACGGAGACCAAACACAGCCAAATTGATGCATTCTGAATGGATCCTTATCCATTCAGAATGCATTGGGGCTTAACTGATCCGTTTTGGGCCGCTTGTGAGATCCCTGAAACGGATCTCACAAGCGGACCCAGAAATACCAGTGTGAAAGTAGCCTAAGTCATCAGTATCTGATCGGTGGGGGTCCCACACCTGGGAACCCCCACTAATCAGTTGTTTGAGAAGGCATCAGAGCTTACAGTAGCACTACAGCCTTCTCATGGCCATGATATGTCATCTTACGGAACATGCATATACGCTCTATGGGTGCCATAATAAGGCTGAGGTTGTACAGACCCATAATACAGTCACATTCGTAAGTTTATATGCTGATTATTTCTCTGTATACATATGGGCTTCTGTACAGTATTGCTTTATTCTGATATTCACAGTGAAATGTAGTTAAACCAATTTTAACAGCTCAGTAAGTGAAATCCTGGTGACAGAATCCCTTTAAAGTCGCCTTGTGGGACATTAAATGGTTTAAAAAAAACTTTCAAAAAAAAGTTTTATTAAATGGAAAAAAAAAAGGTTTTAAAAAATTACATGAAAAAAAATGTAAAAATAAATCCCCTCCACATATTTGGTATTGCCACGTCCATAATAACCTGCACTACACAATTATCATGTAACGTTGCTTATTTGCCACCAATAAAATGGATTCAAAAGCAATCAGAAAAATGTATGCACCCAGAATAATACTAATGAAAACTACAAGTTGTCCTCACACAGCTCCATATTAAGAAAAATAAAAAAGTTATGGGTCATGGGGTACAGTGATGGAAAAACCGTATATAAGACCCAAAACAGGCTGATCACTAAGGGGTTACATTTTATTTCCTGTACATGATTATGGGGGCAGCCATCTTGCCGGATTTGCATCTGAGATTTGCTTTACATCAGCCTTCTGGATAGGAACATGTACTCTGGAGTAGTGATGAGCGGCAGGGGCAATATTCGAATTTGCGATATTTCACTAATATTTTTTAGAATATTCTGCATAAATTCGTGAATTTCAAGATTATATTCTTGATTGCGAAAATCGGCAATGTAATATTCGCGTAATGCGAGCAAAATACAGGCGTGGGTCACTTATGCTACATTTATCAAGCTGGTATAAGTTTCCTGAGACTGGGGAAAATGGTTGACATGGCAGAACATTAGAATAGCTTTATATACAGATAGAGTGCTCCAATATATTCACGCTTGCAAATTTTCAGCATATTTTTTCGCTGGGGAGGTTCTTTTTATATAGTAAAGGGTAGGCAACTTCTATTGGTTGCTAGGGATGTTGCTAAGCTGTGACAAAGCCTTCTCATTGGCCCCCATCTAGAAGAAGGGAGGGATGATAACCTGATGTGTACTGTGTTAAAAAAAAAAAAAAATATATATATATATAAATTTTTGTCATTACAAATATATAGCACTATATTCTAAATGTTCGCGAATTCTTGAAGTGCCGATATTCGCAATAAAAATTTGCTTTTCGAATATTCGCGCTCAACACTAATCTGGAGATAATTCATTGCCTTCTTTGGGAAAGTTATCTAGCTATGCTTTGTGACCTGTGCAGAGGTCGTTGTGTAGTGATGAGGGAGCTGTGACCATCCATTATGGTGAATTATAGCTTCTGTATTATCTATAAACAGTGTTATTCATTCTAATCCTGCCTGTAATTATAAGATGACGGCTGAAAAGCTATCTACAGAACACAAAGTGTCAGTCTATTGTGAGGCTTAAGATGCATTTAGCCGGTTCGAGGAGCAGCAGATTGTTGTCCTCCCCGAAAGTTGGGTGCTCGTTCAGTGGAGGCGAAGCTCATGCTACTGTGTAAGAACGATTCTCTTAGACTACTTTCACACTAGCGTTTCAGTTTCCATTTGTGAGATCCGTTCAGGGATCTCACAAGCGGTCCAAAACGGATCAGTTTTACCCTTAATGCATTCTGAATGGATAAGGATCCTCTCAGAACGCATCAGTTTGGCTCAGTTTGGCTCTGTTCCGCATCAAAACGTCTGACGAAACTGAGCCAAACTTTTTCACTGGCACAATATGGCACAATAGAAAACGGATCCGTCCCCATTGACTTTCAATGGTGTTCAAGACAGATCCGTTTTGGCTATGTTAAAGATAATACAAACGTATCCGTTCTGAACGGATGCAGACGGATGTATTATCTGAACGGATCCGTGTGTGCAGATCCATGACGGATCCGCACCAAACGCGAGTGTGAAAATAGCCTTACATCTACATGGTTTCTGGGCAGTAGATCACTGTTTAGACTGCATGATCTGCTGCCCAGAAACAGATACAGATCTTTCCATTAAACTTTATCTCTGTGTAGGCTTCACTACAGGTTTTGACTGAAATAACTGACCAAATACCTCAAAATGTGAACTCAGCCTTAGGCCTCATGCACACGACCGTTGTGTGCATCCGCGTCCGTTCCGTCATTTTTCACAGTTTAGCGGAGGTCCCATTCATTTCTATGGAGCTGTGAAAAAAAACTGATAGTCCTCCGTTTTTTCTCCGCATCCGTGATCCGTGATTCCAGTCCGTCAAAAAAATATAACCTGTCCTATTCTTGTCAGTGGAAAACGGAGGACGGACCCCATTCAAGTCAATGGGTCCATCAAAAAAAACGATGCGCAACTCGTATGTCATCCGTATCCGCGTCCGTGTTAGTTTTTTTTCTACAAGACCATGGTGCAATAAAATTACACTTTTCATTAACCTTCCTTTTTTCCCCCCTGTCAGACAAAAAAAAAGGAAGACACAAAGAAACACAACTGAAGCAAAATCGGACACGGACCACTGAAGACAAATCACTGACAGTGAAAAACACTGTCGTGTGCATGAGGCCTTCACACAACCGTAGGTTTTGCGGTCCACAAATTGCAGATCCGCAAAACACGAATAATGTAATAGGACATGCTCTATATTTTTTTGCAGGCCTGCGGAACAGAACAAAAGATGCTTCAGAGGGACCAGGAAGAGGGGCGCAGTGAGGGACCAGGAAGCATTGGGACATGTATTGTGTGTATGCTTTCAAAAACTAAACTTGGCATGTCTCTTCCCCAAATATAATGTAGCAATTTAGGATAGATATATATATTTATTCCTGATCCATGTTAACCTACCCCGCAGTGCTATCTGTTGTCAGTGAAAAACACTTTATGCAGATTGTCATCTAGCTGAATGTTAAAAAAAAAATATATATATATATATACTGTACATTTAGCAAGTGAATTACGATTGTATTAGATATTGTAATATTGACTTATTAAAGTGTTATTCCCATCTCAAACATTCATCGCTAGGATATGCCACCAATGTCAAATTGGTGTGGGTCCCAGCTTATTCGCTGCTATGGGACTTCCGTGTTCTCTCTGCTATTTTCACAGTTCCCATAGAAGTGAACAGGGAGCGTGCCCCACGTGTGATGTGTTCTCCTTATCTGTATGTAAACTGCCATCTGACCAATGATTGGCCAGAAAATCTGTCAGATAATCTGTTGGAGTATAATCCACCTTTCATAGGGAATGCTATTGATCCCAGTGTACTGAGACCTGTTCCGGGTGTGCTCATAAGTTAGAAAAAGTAGGGCTATAAATGTATAAAAGACAAATCAGGGAGCATTCACAAGACCGTAGTTCTGGCCTGCATGAAATTCGCAAAAAATGACCCATTCATTTCTATGGGGGCCGAAAAAAATGCAGAATGTCATTCGTATGCTGTCCACATCCATGCGGCCATTCCACAAATGATAGAACATGTCTTATTGTTTATTTTGAGGATAAGAATAGGCAGTTTTACAATAGGGGCCGGCAGAAAGTGGGGCATGCATATGGCAGGAATCCGTGTCTTGTGGATCCACAGTTTGTGGACAGCAAAATAGATACAGTCGTGTAAATGCTCCTTTACACTGAATCTTTTCCAATAAAGGTATATATCAATCTGCTCAGCTCCTCCTGCTCTATAACATGCTGCCTGCAGATTGCTCTTCATTTTGTGCTGACAGGTCCTCCTTTAGTATTTCAA
Organism: Bufo bufo; assembly: GCF_905171765.1. NCBI lineage: Eukaryota > Metazoa > Chordata > Amphibia > Anura > Bufonidae > Bufo > Bufo bufo. Next base: position 463,391,776 of record NC_053389.1, on the reverse strand, counting down.
ACTTTCCTAGTATTTACCCAACTTTCTATCATGAAGATAGGTTTTTAGTCACAGCTAAGACGATATCCCGTCAGAGGGAATAATAACCACAGGTGGTGTATAATCCAATATATGTAATCACAGGGAACGACCTGTTTAAAACGTAGCCTTTAATCTAATTTAGATATAAAATAACAAAAACTCCCACAAAACATACATAGAAAAGAACAAAAAAAGGGATATATCCTTGATGACATGGAAGATGATCCTTGCGATCGTCCAGAATAATACGGGTCAAAAATGGACGGTATGCACAGAGGTGGAATCTAGTCTGACCCTATTCCTGGCCCTGGGCTGGATAGCCCTGCCTACAAACGGAATAGCCGCCCTGATAAGAGCGATCCCGTATTCTGGAACCTCCTTGTAACACCTGAGTAGACCCTGTGATCCTGAGGGTTCCCTACTGTGGGGTCTTCTCTAGGTACACAAAAAAAACAAAAAAACAAGTATAGATAACCAGTAAAGAGAGCAGCAAACCAGCCACATTCATAGATACTCAATGGTGTGGGTGGAAGGCTGCCGTCAATAAATATGTCATAAAGGATGCACAGGTAGCCCAAGATATGGCTATCTGTAACTGTGCATCATCCAATGGACGAAATCACTGTGCAGACCCCACACACCACAGTCGATGTGCGACGTCAAAGCCCAGTGAGTCGCCGTTCACATTTGTACATATCAGTGTATACTAAGGTATGTATACACGTACGGCACCAGAAGCACTACATATATCAGTATGCAATCAGGTGCCAGTGTCCCAACGCGTTTCACCCTGATTGATATTCGGGGTCCTCAGGGGACATATATTAAAGTACAAAGCTGTTGTATGGTATCAGAGAGAGGTAACCAAACCGGTGGTATGGTCCTCACTTATGATAGCACCTTTTGACCAGATCATTCACTGGTCGCCTTACGTTCAATCACCTCATAGCTTTACGTGATCAAGCACAAGGACCAAAAAACAGGGGGCATATGGAATAAATCCGCCAGTGTGGATATATTTCCACATAGATATCCAGGCGTAAGTGATTACCACGGAAATACTGGTCAAAGTGACAAAACACCTATAAACAGTCACAAATGTGTGATGCCAAATATGATGTCATGGCCAACAGGTAACAAGATACTACTTGCGTGCCCAAATGCAGTCACAGATGGCCCAGGCTGTCTATGGAGATGATCGTATATCCGCTGTCACTCCAGCCATAGCCCGCATATACCCTGTTTGAGACACAATTGGTAATAAAGATTAAATGCCAGATAGGGCCAGAGACCAACCTTATATAAGTAGGAGGAATCAGCCCCCAGTTAGCCAAGGAACTCACAGATGGTGGTGCCTCACTGGTCCTGTGTGTGAGGTCTCCAAGCAGGGAAGCCTGCTCGGTTTAAATAGCCCGCCCTTGAAAAATGGAGAGGGGGCCGAACATTGTCCCGCCCCTCCTATTCCATGCTAGGGTTAGACATGGAGATATGGCCAGACCACGCCTCAAATGGGCGTGCCCGTGATGCAAGGTATGTATGGCCAGTCCCCCTATCCCCTGATGCTAAGCATAGTGTACCGCCCCCGTCCCGTCACGCCCATAAGAGGTGTGGCCCATCAGTGAGACGGAGCCTGAGATAGATGATCCATGCACATCGGCCGGCGTCCGCTGACGTCACTGGCCGCGCCCAATCACGTGGTATCACTGGGCTAGCGTCCTCGTGCCGGAGTGCCGCCTGCTGATGACGTCATTCTCCGCCGATCACATGACAGAAAGATGACACTGCGGGATACCTCTGATGCAAGGTTCCCAGGTGATCAAAATCAGATTGTTTGTATAGAAGCACGATTATGTCATGATGAAAAGGACCCAGTGTGGATGCATTGATCCTAGTTAGAAATGTACCAGGCAAATAGCGCAGTATAGATTATCTGCTCTAGATAATCTGATTTTGATCACCTGGGAACCTTGCATCAGAGGTATCCCACAGTGTCATCTTTCTGTCATGTGATCGGCGGAGAATGACGTCATCAGCAGGCGGCACTCCGGCACGAGGACGCTAGCCAGTGATACCACGTGATTGGGCGCGGCCAGTGACGTCAGCGGACGCCGGCCGATGTGCATGGATCATCTATCTCAGGCTCCGTCTCACTGATGGGCCACACCCCTTATGGGCGTGACGGGACGGGGGGCGGTACACTATGCTTAGCATCAGGGGATAGGGGGACTGGCCATACATACCTTGCATCACGGGCACGCCCATTTGAGGCGTGGTCTGGCCATATCTCCATGTCTAACCCTAGCATGGAATAGGAGGGGCGGGACAATGTTCGGCCCCCTCTCCATTTTTCAAGGGCGGGCTATTTAAACCGAGCAGGCTTCCCTGCTTGGAGACCTCACACACAGGACCAGTGAGGCACCACCATCTGTGAGTTCCTTGGCTAACTGGGGGCTGATTCCTCCTATTTATATAAGGTTGGTCTCTGGCCCTATCTGGCATTTAATCTTTATTACCAATTGTGTCTCAAACAGGGTATATGCGGGCTATGGCTGGAGTGACAGCGGATATACGATCATCTCCATAGACAGTCTGGGCCATCTGTGACTGCATTTGGGCACGCAAGTAGTATCTTGTTACCTGTTGGCCATGACATCATATTTGGCATCACACATTTGTGACTGTTTATAGGTGTTTTGTCACTTTGACCAGTATTTCCGTGGTAATCACTTACGCCTGGATATCTATGTGGAAATATATCCACACTGGCGGATTTATTCCATATGCCCCCTGTTTTTTGGTCCTTGTGCTTGATCACGTAAAGCTATGAGGTGATTGAACGTAAGGCGACCAGTGAATGATCTGGTCAAAAGGTGCTATCATAAGTGAGGACCATACCACCGGTTTGGTTACCTCTCTCTGATACCAAACAACAGCTTTGTACTTTGATATATGTCCCCTGAGGAACCCGAATATCAATCAGGGTGAAACGCGTTGGGACACTGGCACCTGATTGCATACTGATATATGTAGTGCTTCTGGTGCCGTACGTGTATACATACCTTAGTATACACTGATATGTACAAATGTGAACGGCGACTCACTGGGCTTTGACGTCGCACATCGACTGTGGTGTGTGGGGTCTGCACAGTGATTTTGTCCATTGGATGATGCACAGTTACAGATAGCCATATCTTGGGCTACCTGTGCATCCTTTATGACATATTTATTGACGGCGGCCTTCCACCCACACCATTGAGTATCTATGAATGTGGCTGGTTTGCTGCTCTCTTTACTGGTTATCTATACTTGTTTTTTTGTTTTTTTTTGTGTACCTAGAGCAGACCCCACAGTAGGGAACCCTCAGGATCACAGGGTCTACTCAGGTGTTACAAGGAGGTTCCAGAATACGGGATCGCTCTTATCAGGGCGGCTATTCCGTTTGTAGGCAGGGCTATCCAGCCCAGGGCCAGGAATAGGGTCAGACTAGATTCCACCTCTGTCCATACCGTCCATTTTTGACCCGTATTATTCTGGACGATCGCAAGTATCATCTTCCATGTCATCAAGGATATATCCCTTTTTTTGTTCTTTTCTATGTATGTTTTGTGGGAGTTTTTGTTATTTTATATCTAAATTAGATTAAAGGCTACGTTTTAAACAGGTCGTTCCCTGTGATTACATATCATGAAGATAGGGTAAACTTGACGGAAAAGGACACATCAGTAATTGACATGTACTAATGGCTTCCAGGTAATGGTGTTTGTGCAGCACATGCACTATGATACATTACCTTACATTGTGCTCACCTCAAGAGAACATGAGATAGATTCACCTATTCCCGGGGGTATAAAAAGTGACACCTTAAGGAGAATGTCCTTTTTGTCATGTATTTAAACAGCTGGCAGGCTGATGTAAAGGACGATCCATATGGTCACCTCTAGTATCTTATGAATGCACTACAAGGAGATCAAGGATACACAAATACAAAGTATTCGGTGTCCTGCCATAGAAGCTAATGCAGCAGCTCCATCTTTAGCACACATGCTTCCTAAAACCATACACATTTTTGCCTGTGTTCCACATTACACTCGCTGGTAGCTGAGCTGAAGAGGAAAGAGTTGTATCGCCCCCAGCAATCAAGCTATCAGCAAACACTGTCAAGTCTATAGTCATCCAAAAAAAATAAGGATGACTGAGAACTTCCTTTTTAAACAACTGGTTTACCGACCTACTGCGAATGTGAGCAAAGACCTTAGTTTATCTTGACTCTTATCCCAAATGCAGCTTGACAATGAAGCTAAAAGATTGTAATCCTAAACTTTACACTGTTTATTATTAATGCAGTTTGTAAAAATGTGTCAGTAAGCGGGTAGCCTTACCATAAAACAGATGTTTAAGTTTCAGAACTATTTGTGCTTTTCAATC